>NC_137616.1:12851587-12962769 GCF_963280865.1 Gymnoscopelus braueri
TTTGTTTATAATTTAAAGTTTGGATTTGTTTTGTCTGTAGGGACACCAAGTTGAAAGTGATTAACCACAGCACCAGTCAATTGTATTATCCCTCCTCCAACAACAGTGGGGTTGCTGTGAAACAGAATTCTATGTGACACTGTGGTGCCTGCATGCTGCCTCCAACAGTTTTGATGCTAGCATGCAATTTTTTGAAACATGGTGTGACTGTTGTGGGAGGTGAGATGGTGATTGTTAGCCAGAGCCAACCTACATGCTGTTACAAATGTATATGGCTCAAGGAATGACAGTTCCAATATAGTAGGCTACCAACAGACTTAAGTTCATGAGAGAAAAAGTCAGGAGTTTCTACTGCTGCTGTTGTTGTTGCTGCTGCTACTGCTACACAAACAAGGTTGGGAAGGTTACTTTTGAAATGTAATGGACCCTTTTCTCACAGATGTCATAACAGTGAAAACCCAATACAATTAGTGCATGTTTTGTCGTCCGCAGGTATTGCTGCTAAACAGACCCTGTTAATGACTGTGAAAGGGGATCCATTTGTTACAGTGACTGATTACCCTCCTAAAAATGCAACAACTGATTCCTAATACATTTCTTTGTAAACCATCCATTTGGTTCTATTTGTACACTCCCATAGTGTCCAGCTGTAATCACTAATATTTTGATTGGTAGCCATGATTTTACTACCACATTTTTCTTTGTAATTGTAACCGAAATATGTTTGTTTTTTACATTTAATTACATAACTCTATTACGTGTAATCCGTTACTTCTCAACCCTGGCTATTACAAATAAAATAAATTCACATAGTGCTCAAGGAGGACATGCCATCTTCAGGCCTGCAGCCATCGGTTCGTCTAAACCTGCATTATTCATTGTTCCGTGCCGACAGAAATCACAAACAGATTTACACTGTTGCATGAAAAGAGTTGCGTCGCTGCCACGGGTACATCACTTACAGAACCCGAGAGCAATGCACAGGTTAAGAGATCAAAGGATTGCGGTTGTATTGTCACTCAGCAGCTCCTCAAGCTGCACCAACTTTCATCGGCCACTGGGGATAACGTTGCGTGTAATGGACAACGCCACAGAGCGACTCGGGCTGGATCTCCTCTAGCACACTGAATTATTCAGCTCCACCGACGTGGTGACAAAACGCCGGGGTGTCAGAGAACCAGACACGACTTCATCAGCAAAAACGTCTCTCCGGTTCATTCCTTTCACACCCCCTCCTTCCTTCCTTCCTTCCTCCCCTCCCTCTTCTTCTTCCTCTGCAAACTCTCCTCCTCCTTCTCCTCCTCCTCCTCCTCCAGTGTGAAAAAAGTATTCAAATGTTTTACTTAAGTAAAAGTATCAATACTGCAATATATAGAAATACTCTGTTACATGTAAAATTCCAGAATAAAAAATGTACTTGAGTAAAAGTACAAAAGTATTGGCATCAAAATATACTTAAAGTACCTAAAATAAAAGTACTAAAATATTTTAATAGCCTATGTATAAAATAGGGCTAAAGTGGTTAATGTACTGTATGTTTTATAATATCATAATGTATAAATGAAAAGCAACTAGTAACTAGAGTTTTCAAATAATTGTAGTGGAGTAAAAAGTACAACGTTTGCCTCTGAGATGTAGTGGAGTAGAAGTAAAAAGTATTGGAAATTGGAAATACTCAAGTAAAGCACAAATACCTCAAAATAGTACTTAATTACAGTACTTCAGTAAATGTACTTAGTTACTTTCCACCACTGTCCTCTCCCCCCCACAGTAATTTCATTCTTTGCTCAGACCGGAATCCCGCCGAGTGAAGTGTTCGGTTCTGGGTGGGCGAACTCAGGCCGCAGCCTTGCTCATCGTGTGTGTGTGTGTGTGTGTGTGTGTGTGTGTGTGTGTGTGTGTGTGTGTGTGTGTGTGTGTGTGTGTGTGTGTGTGTGTGTGTGTGTGTGTGTGCATGGGCCAAACTGGTTGGGTGTCCCTTTCGTCCTTGCCTGTTCTGCGGGAGCCTCGGCCCATCCATCTCTGTCAGACGCATGCATCTCAGGACCACCCCCTCCGTCCCACCCCTTCTTTCTCCACTCCTGGAGCCCCCCCCCCCCATCTCACTGTGCATGTCAGTGCTAAATGGAGCCGTTACACAGTGTTGACTGCCCCCCCCCCCACCACAAGTCTCTTTTCTCGATCGGCCGTGCTGCCGGACGGAACAGGAGGAAAGGAAGAAGCAGCGCCATCATCATCATATCTCTATCCAGTGTTGCCAGATTCTGTGAGAGAAACAAGCAACCAGGTCTAGGAAAACCAGCCCAAAAGAAGCAACTATGGGCCACATGAGCACTTTAACATATACATCAGCTATTTGAAAATAGCAGATCTACAAGCGATGCGACGCGTTGTGAGCTTGTGGATCGGCTATTTTCTAATAAAATCTTGCGGGGAAATTATAATAAGCAGATCTGGCAACCCTGTCTCTATCCCGCCCTGCCCTCCTTTTTGCTCAGGGACCGAGCAACACGGGTTATAGGCAGGCGAGGGCATGGGATGAGTACGAAGGCAGACGCAGGGAAAGTGCGATTTGAGGAGGATGGGGGGCTCCGTCTCTGGGGTGGTTTAACCCATTAAAGGAGTACTTATTTTCTATCAATTGCACACCCCATGAAGCCTTGAATTTGTGGATTATAATTTTTTTGTCTAATTCGTCAGCCAATAATTAGATTACCGTCTCCTATATCGGCTAATGTATCCGGTAGGAGACACAAAGTAGACTCTTTGTGTCTCCTACCGGAAATACATCCGGTGGTCATCAAATTATTGGCTTAGGAATGCGACAAAAACAAGCTCATACAAGCTCATAGCGCGGCACTCGGTGCCGCGCTACGAGCTTGTATACCTTCTATTTTTGAATAGCCAAAGTGTAAAATAATGCTTTTTAGCTAAAAAAAAAAAATGACACGGATGCGCTCCAGGTCTTAATGTGTTAAAATTCGGACGTGGGGGAAATGCACACATTCACACGAAGGCACTCCTCAAACAGTGGAACCGTCGTGCACATTCATGCCCGTTTCTTGCCAGGTTCGGAAACTCACATGCATCTAATGTTTCCTAGCATGTGGCTCCTTCGCCAGCAAGGTCAAAGGACACACAAGCAGTTGCGACCAGTCTTTCCTTAGTTTTTTTTTTGAGGGAAGAAGTTATACCACAAAATGTCTCACTTGCATGCAGCGTGCGGCGAACAGACTTTTGTCCCTTCTCTTTGTTTTCCTCTCCGTTAAGTAAGCTCACTCCCCTATCATCTCCCATGGTGTGACACTCCCCCCCCCCCCCCCCCCCCAGTCCCCTCTCTCTCTCTCTCTCTCTCTCTCCCATCTCTCTTATCCCGGAGGCTCCCACTGCAAGTCCTCTGGTCTTGAAAGCCAAAGTCCCCCCTATCTCCCATGAGGGGAGAGCGGGAATCAAAACCTGTCATTCGTATTCCCAGCACAGGCCCACACATCCATCAATCATCTCATCTCTAACACTGGGCTGTGGCTCAAAAGGAGAGAGAGGCATCCTCTTTCTTGAGTCTCCTCTCTATGTATAGAAGTGACGCACCTTAGAACAAAAGGAACAGGGAGTGCAGATAAATCCCCAAAGATCCAGTGACATTAAGCTGTTATAGGAAATGGATCCGGCAACGGGGGCACTTTGAAAACTTACGCCCCAACTTGAGCAGGATTTTAAAGCCCGAGGTCTCCATTTCCTTAATTAGAAACAATATATTGTATAATGTGAGGCCCACTGTGTTGATTTTACTGTGTTTGGCGGAGAGGGTTTTCTGGAATACGAACTGTTAAATTAATCTATTTTGGAACTGTTTCAAAGTCACTCTGCGTTATGGCAAAATGGCCGTAAGGAAACACAGCGATCAAGAACAATTGCAAACATCTTGTGGTATCATGCTGTGCACCCGGTTTCACAAAACAAACTGAATGTTGAGACGTCCTTTTAACTTTTTCATTCTCAGTATTGCCGACATGATAACTGCAGAAAGTATTGCAGTCACAGCAGCGTCCCAATCTGCGTGCCTGTAAAACCTGTTCTTTCTTTCAAAAAGTGATATTAAAGAACAGATGCATAAGTGCCCTACTTCCGTGTTCCCAGCCACCTACTTTGCTGGGGGGACCTGATGGCGCTTATTGCTATGGATACAGGGACCTGCACGGTGCACAGAACGATTCGGCATTGAGCATTATGTGTTTGACATGAAAGCACACGTGTTGCTGTCAACGTCGGTCCCATACTTTCACATTTCTGTTGTATTCGTACAGTATGCATATGAACGTAATGGAACATGACATAAGAGCCTGCAATCAATGGAAAGCTTGTTGGATCCCAGGACTGCTGTTCTTGTATCCTTAACTGTGATTGAAGTGCAACATGAATGGAATTGAAGGGAAGTGAGGATGCTGGTGCCACAAAGACTTACTGGGTATTAAAGTCTTACTGGGCACCGAAAAGCGCCTCTATGGCCAAAAACACGGCTATACAGTCTGGGAAGTGTGATACAAAAATGGGTTCAGAGCTTCAAAGAGGAGCCAGGAGAGATTTGAAGCTGCACTTCCTTGACATCATTTTAATCTGTGAACAGCCTGCACTCTTATAATGATGAGATTGATTACATTACCACTGTCTGGAGACAGAGGGAACATTTTGCAATGACGCCAGCACTGGCCCTTGAAATAAGATAAACCCCAATCAGTGCTATAGTGCGATAGGCTAAATAATATTCACACGTAGATAACAATACCCACTCGTACCGTGAGGTGAATTATGGCCTTTATTGTTAAAGTTAGGGATCAACACTTTGCAGACAATTATGCCTAGTTTATGCCCCGTCAAATGACTTGGGTGTCGTGCACTGAAGATATCTGATCTACAAGCTCGCAAAGAAGTGTGGATGCAACAGCGGTGGAAAAAGTACTCAAATGTTTTACTTCAGTAAAAGTATCAATACTGCAATGTAGAAATACTCTGTTACAAGTAAGTCCGGAATTCAAAATTTACTTGAGTAAAATTACAAAAGTATTGGTATCAAAATGTACTAAAGTTTTACAAAAGTAAAAGTACTCATTATGTAGAACATCCCATTTCACAAGTTTTCAAATGTATAAAAATCTTTTGAAAATAGCAGATCTACAAATGCGCATTGCGACCCATTGTGAGCTTGTAGATCGGCTTTTTTCAAATGGACGAAATGTATAGGGCTGAAGTGGTTAATGTGTGTTTTGTAAAAATAATCAGAATCTATAAGTAACTAGTAACTAAACGTTTTCAAATAATTCTAGTGGAGTAAAAGTACAATATTTGCCTTTGAGATGTAGTGGAGTAGAAGTAAAAGTATTACTCCAGTATAGCCTACTCCAGTAAAGTAAAAAAATACCTCAAAATTAAGTACAGTGATGTACTTAGTTACTTTACATCACTGGGATGCAACGCGTTGTGATCTTGTAGATCAGCTATTTTAGGCACGTGACACCGCCGTATGACACGAGTACGAATCCGGCTTTAGCTCTTCGATTTTCCCCGAGCTGAGCGAGAATTCAACAGAAATGTGGAATAAAGATGGCGGCCCGGGCGTTGTAAGGACAAGCACCTTGCACTCACTTCACCGGCGACACGAGGAAGGAGGAAGACAGAGAGAGCTGTCAGCCGGAGTGAGTGGTGTCCTTCGCCCGCAGTTGTAGCTGTTTTACGACCGGGATTGACAGTTTGACTGCTTCTCTCATCGCCCACACACCCCCCCCCCCCCCATCCCCCTCTCTGTGTCTTTAATCCATTAAGACCGTGAACGCATCTCTCTGTCATTTTATAGATTTCTTTGGCTATTCAAAAATAGCAGATATATACAAGACTTGTAGATCTGCTATTTTTTATTAAATATCGTGAATATGTGTGCAAATATTTGAATACATATACATATATTTTCAAAGCAAACAGTTGTGGTTCCAGGGACCTCCAGAAGCAAAGATTTGATTTACAAATGTTCGCTTTAAAAATATATATATTCAAAGATTTGCACACATTTTCAAGATTTTTCAAAAAAATAGCAGATCTACAAGCTCATAGTGTGGCACTCGGTGCCGCGCTATGAGCTTGTATATCTGCTATTTTTGAATAGCCAAAAAAGACATCTAAAATGGCACAGGATCATCCCGGATCGAGTGGATTAATCAGAGACCTTTCTGTTGTGTTTGGAGAGGAGAGGCTGCCAGCTACAGCTCACACACTCCATGCTGCAGTACAGACGAAGCACCCTTGGCAATGACCTCTGTGTCATCCCTTGTCGCACGCCAAAACAAGATCCTTGTTTTTTTTATATCCCGCTCCTTGTTAGTACTGTACCACGCGGTGAACGATGCACCAAACAGAGGCGAAAGGAAACTCATTATTGCAAAGCAAACATCGTTGAGTTTGATACTTCTAAAAATAACAAGTAACCCCCCCTCCCTCCTTTTCATAGCAATTATGAAACAAGATATGACACAGTCATATTCTACCAGGTTGCGGCAGTGCTCATTTGGCCTATAGTTGGTCCTTTTGGGCTTGTTTTCCTAGACCTGGTTGCTTATTTCTCTCACTAAACATGGCAACGTTGAAAGGCCAAATGAGGAACAGCGCCACAGATCATTTAGATACATACAGTGGCCGAACACAGTATTGTGGGTCGTCTTTAGATCCTTTATTCTGAGAGGACATTGAGCCCTCATTGGCTAAATGACCAGCCAATGAGGAAAAAGTAACGCAAAAGGACCAGCCAATAAGGAAAAAGTCACTACTAGCGAGTGTAGATAGACTAGGTTTGGCAACCTGGTAAAAAAGGTTACTTGACTCAAATACTGGCTGTGGCTGGAGCAGTACTGATCACATAACACATTTTAAGGCAAATCTCAAAGAGTCTAAGGTGTGTCAAATTTGATGGCATTCGTGTTGAAATTATGCATGCATGCACAAAGTCTCATAATAAATAAAAAAAATACCACTAATGAATACTGTGAATAGCTGGGAGCAAATTTCATTGGAAATTAAAGTCTTTTGTTATGTGGCAATAAACCATGAATAAAAACACTCAGGTAATAGGTATTATGACATCATTTTGTTCTTCATCTACATTTTGCTTCACCAGATGACCTCCTTCTCTGAGTCAGAGAGACAAACATGATGCCTGAAGGCTTGAGCATCACAGGGATGTGGTTGCTCACATATTGTAGCATACAGTATGTTATGTTTTTTTTTGATCAAATACTGTATACTGTACTGGGAGCTATGGAATCAGTCAGGGCTGTGCTGGGGTCATATCAAGTGCCAGATATGCAACACTGGAACATCTCAATTGTAGAGTGTAAAGATTTTAGATTTCTACACTCTCAGTTAAATAATGGTATTGTGTATAATATCATATGGATCCATATAGATCTATATAATGACACGCTTATTGATGGGTGTGGGATTTTTTTTATTTTTTAAATGAATTTAAATCTGGGATGTCTTGTGTTTGTTTGGCTTGTTTACCGGCGTTGACGTACGTCCATTGCAACAGCTTTTTGCCACACAAAAATGTACGTAGGATAGGCATATATAAGCTTTTTAGCTTTTTTAGACCTTTTTGTCTATGTTGATTTATGTGATGGTATGGATACTGGTGAATATAATCGAAATAAACTAACTAAAAATGTACATAGGACATACAGTACATTTCCCAATAGGAAATGCATGTATTTTATTCAGTCTGACCAGAAGCAGGAATAAAATGTATGCCCACCAGCCATGAAAATGAATGACCAGCAAATCGAAACGTCCAGTGAAACAAACGACTTTTCTTTTAATTTCCCCAATAAATGGAACTAACTACTTTAGACTCGAAACAGGGTCATTACCACACACGCATTATGGATCCTACACACACACACACACACACACACACACACACACACACACACACACACACACACACACACACACACACACACACACACACACACACACACACACACACACACACACACACACACACAGGGCATAGAGGTACCTACCCAAATATAATTTACATATGCTAAAACATCAAGGGCACATTAACTCTTTAAGACCAGGAAAGCATCATTTGTGTCATTTTAAGATTTCTTTGGCTATTCAAAAAATAGCAGATCTACAAGCTCATATCAATCTAGCTGGTAGATCTGCTATTTTTGAAAAATCACGAAAATGTGTGCAAAGCTTGGAATATATATATTGTTTTAAAGCTAACATTTGTAAAACATTTAGTTCCAGGGACCACCAGAAGCAAAGATTTGAGTTACAAATGTCCGCTTAAAAAAAAAAATAATCAAATATTTGCACAAATTTTCATGCTTATTCAAAAATAGCAGATATACAAGCTCATAGTGCGGCACTCGGTGCCGCACTATGAGCTTGTATATCTGCTATTTTGGAATAGCCCAAAGAAATCTGAAAAATGACAGAGATGCGTTCCCGGTCTTAATGGCTTAAAACATTGACTTTATCCTGTTAAAGCTGTCGCCATCGTTCATGTTTAATATCACTCCCGTCGCCATTAATGCATTAATTCATCAGGAATGCGGAGCTATTATAATGGAACCCGAGTGAGGATGAGGAATTGCAGTGGTTTTTCGCCAATGAATGGAGCAATTGTAGAGATTTTAATGGCTTGTCGTGGCTCATATTGAGGCCAGGGGGGTGAGGGAAAGGTCAGACCTACTAAGTTGCTCTTTTTTTTGCAACCGGGGTTTATCCAAAAAACCTGCACAGTGGCGATATGCCTTCCTCGGGTGATTACAAAGACAGGCTTGAGCCAAAGAAGTCAGGAAAAAGGCGCTCTCCTCTTTTTTCCCCCTCTATTTATATTTTGTCACGGTAAAATAGTTTTTGAGTATTTCCATTTTTTGCCTGTGTGTGTGCGTTTTGGGGGCATGCGCTAACACAACAATGGCTCATACAGTGCGGTTTTATCCAAAAACCTGGGTTGTGCATGTGGGGTTGTCGTTGGAAGACGGGAGCGAGCCACCTCTTATTCTGTACTCGTCTGCAGCAGCCTGAGCTCTACCAGAGAAGCTTAATAATATCCCAGAGGCACAGATGAAACACTTTCTCCACAGTGGCTGTTTACTGAAGAGTGTGTTTGAAGTCGAGCTCAAGATGTCTTCATTTTCTCTCTACCAGAGGAATGTTCCGGGGTGGGGTGGTGGGTGTAGGAGCGGTGGTGTTGTAATTCAGAAAAATAAAAAATAAAAAAACAGAACCCAAGTGGTACTTTCTGCCGCCGTGCTACATACATATCACAAGCACGATCGTCTGTATAGCTTCAAAGGCAGGTCTTTCATATTTCTGTGGTGTGAGATCTTAAAAAATCTACTGAACTGCAATGAGTATTATATACCTTCAATTAAACAAAATGCCAGCTGATTGCAGCTGCGCGATCATTATTTATTCATTATGTCTTGACTAGCTAGCTCTTGGTTGATTGGTTGGTATAAATAGCCCATGTTTTAGAAAGTCCAAACATAAAAACAGCACAACCTAATGCTGTGTAGATGTTATCTCATGCTGTTTAGATGTTATCTCACACTGTAAATCTTGCTAGCTCATGCTGTAGACGTTATCTCACTGTAGATGTTATCTCATAATGTAGATCTTAGGTGTTGGGTCATGTCCTGAAGGCAGTGGTGGAAAGTAACTAAGTACATGTACTCAAGTACCCGAGATCGAACTGGGAACCTTCCGGTTCCACAAGCGAGCCACTGCCACTGATGTGTTTGATATTTATGTTTGACGTATGTTTTTTGAGGCACATTTTCTAAATGTGTCAAATATGTCAAAATGTTTCCTTTTGTTCAATAAAAAGAAAACGCTAATATTGCAGATCTACAAGCTCACGATGCATCACAAGTTTATAGACCACTATGTTCAATATAAGTCATTAGAATAAGTATATACAGTAGGCCTTACGTGTTTAAGAAAAATGCCTGTGTTTTTGTTTACAAATCGAAACAGCGTTTCATTTGATAAGTGTGTCTTTGTTATTGGCTTTCTAAAATGTGTGACTGGGGATTAATCTCATGAGGGCTGTTGGATTTCAATGAATTATGGATGTCCGCCCCCTAGCCTTCAGTCCTATGAAGGAGTCATTCCACTTACAATAAACACCTCACATACCTCATGTTATGAGGTGGTTTTCTTGCAGAACCTTGTACAACTCTGAAAGGATTGATTGCTGGAACTTCAGTCTAGACTTTTTATTTTAAAATATTAAAGCCGCAATCCATAAATTCCTTTAGTTGAATAACATGTTATTTTGACCAGTCTACGTGGTAGAGTAAACAATATAACTAACACAAGTTACACAACTGTGGTAGCAGTGTTGTTTTTCATCGACTAAAACTATGATTTAAAATGTTGGTGCGAGCGAAAATGTTTGGTTTTTGGGCGGATTGTGTTACTTTTTTCAGTTTTTTGTTACTTTATTTCGGTTTTATGGTTAGGGTTATGTTATTTAATTCATATTTTTTGCCAGATTGTACCGATTTATTACAATTATTTTTTTTAATTTTTTTTTTGCAAAATCAATTGGGTGGGCCAGCTCTAGGCCCACCCGTGGCTACAACCCTGAAGATATACAATATACAATATGTAGCGGGCGGTCCCTGCTTCATCTCTCTCTCAACCAAGGGGTCCTTGGCTTGAAAAACGTTGAAGACCCCTGCTCTATACACAATTTCAGAAAGGGCCTATACTGCAACAAAATAGTGATTTGATTTCTAGGCTCGGCTGTTTAAATACTGTTGTTCTGATGGTAATGTAATGCAAACGAACAGGTGACCCATCAGTGCAGTGTGGGTGCTCCACCGGAGAATTGCAATTCACTGCCGACCCGTGCAGCTGTGACCCCCACTGTCATCAGCCCACTGTCGACCCGCTGCATATCTAGCTTTACCAAGAAACAATATTGTTTTTCATTATGGATTTTTGCATTTGTTTTGAAGTCGGGGCCCTCCCGAGGCTACGGAAATACCAAGTTGTTCTATGTTACAGAGAAATGCGTCTGTACATAGAAATGGCTGATAGACTTATATATATATCGTCTCTGTCGGGTGGAAACCTCATATGCTCGGTAGGCCAAGAGCTTTGCCTTCTGGCTCAGCTCTCTGTTTGTCACAACAGTGCGGTACAGCGACTGCAATACCGCTCCTGCTGCTCCGATTCTCTGGCTGATCTCCTGCTCCGTCCTCCCTTCACTTGTGAACAAGACCCTGAGATACTCCTAGAATAACTCCTTCACCTGGGCCAAAGTCTCATTGATTCCCCTGTAAAATAAAAAAATGTAATAGGCTACATAAAAAAACGAATCTATTGATTCCAATATGTTTTAAAATCCGGATTCGTATCACATGGCATGAGTCAGTGATGTTTTTTTCAATAACAGCTCAATCTGGAAAGAACCGCATTAAGTATGCCATACAATCTTCTCAATTTCCAAAACAGAGTGAAGTTCACAAGAGTGCAGAACATTAAGGCATCTGCTCATAATAATCCATGCCTGATGTTTCACAATCGCTCAGTGATTTTAAAAGTTTTGCTCAAATGTAATAACGTTTTTTATCACGTGAAGCCAAAGCATACAGTATTTATTCCTTCTACATCAGACAACCTCATTTGTGAGACACATAGTGCCAAAATTGATGCTTATTTATGTAACAAATGTGTAGTTTGTGTCTTCAAAGACAAACTTGATCTATGAAAAAGTACAGTAGGACACCTGTCCCTACCTAAAACCTGTGATGACATTATTGTGAGGGAACTTGGTTCAAAGCTGTAGGAAGAGTTTGTGGCAGACAGAATTGGAGGTCAACTGGTAGTCAGGGGACTCAAGATCAGCTAATAAGGACATTAAGCTGGGGGGGATTACTTTTTAAGCCCCTATACTTCTTCGCTCAACAATTAGCGAAAATAGCCTAAAAA
This sequence comes from Gymnoscopelus braueri, assembly GCF_963280865.1. NCBI lineage: Eukaryota > Metazoa > Chordata > Actinopteri > Myctophiformes > Myctophidae > Gymnoscopelus > Gymnoscopelus braueri. Next base: position 12,863,594 of record NC_137616.1, read on the forward strand.
GGCAATTCAAAATAAAATAAATAACATGAATCAGAGAAAAAACGCTGTAATGGTCCAGATATATATATATTTTTTCTGCCTTTAGAGCAGGCAGCCTTGAAAAGCCATTCTATTAAAAAAAAAAACAGTTAACATGACAAAATGGAGTGGTGTGTGTGGGTCTACTACTAAATGACATCATAATTTACCCATGAACAAAACTAAGTCCCCTCCCACCATACTGTACTCGTTTTAATATTAATAATTCTGTCTGAAAAGGCTCCCTCTCTTGCAAAGCGGCATAAAACGCTCGATCCGGCCCTGGATAGCTTCATTAAGAAGTGATCAACATTATTGCCTGTGATATCGATGCGGCCCCACTGTCAATCAGGCCTCGGTGGTAATACATCAGCGCGCTCCTGTGCCTCGCTCTCCCTCATCCCTAACGAGCGCATCATTGATTGGCGCTGCTTGTTATTCATTACCTTAATGAGTGTGAACAGGCAAAAGAGGAGGTCTGCGCCGAGCCGGGCGACCGGCCACGGGGTTCGTCAGAGGGAGGGTATGGCCTGAATGCGGCCCGACCAGGGGTTCATCGCCATGCCGGCTTGTGGTGGACATTTTTGTCAAAATTCTATTTTTGCCACGGACAAATAGGACCAGAAACAGAGCTAAAGCCCTACATGAACATGGTCCTCAAAGTGGGTTGAGGGATCTTCAGGGTTCCTTGAAGGTGGTCCAAATGGAGCATTACAGGTCTGTAACTCTGAGAGTGTACAAATGGAACCAAATGGATCCTTAGATTCCTTACAGGTCTGTAACTCTGAGAGAGTATAAATGGAACCAAATGGACCCTTACAGGTCTGTAACTCTGAGAGAGTATAAATGGAACCAAATGGACCCTTACAGGTCTGTAACTATAACTGCTCCTAAACTGTCTTTTTTCTGAGGCAGAGTAAACCAAGCTCCACTGGCTTTTTATTTCCACCCAAGGTAGACAACGTGAAAAACTGTGAATGAAATGACATAAAACAAATAATATCTTTTAACTACAATGAATTATAAACATGAATTATGAATGTCCTTGTTGATAGTCTGTCTTCTTTTTAAATGTCCATGAAATGTCCACATAAATGAAATCCGTATTGCAGTTTCATAAACACACACAACACAAACAACAATTACAAAGAAAACAAACGAGACACATACCGTGTGCGTGATATATTCAGGAGTGTTAGTACTTTTTATCGTTTTATATTTTCTTCTTGACATAGACAGAGCTCCTCACAGCTCTGAAACTCTGTTTGTTCTGATTACCAGCACCTTAGCTCAAACAGGTGAACCCAATGCTGCCGTGATTGGTGTCACGTGATATCTGCACAGTAGAAGGCACTATATCACCATACTCCATACACATACAATACAGTATATTACCCAAAATAAACGATATTCACACAGAAAAATAATATCAAATACCACAAAATTCAAAAACTCTGGAACAGCTACAGTAACTGGAGTGTGCAAATGGAACCAAATGGACCCTTACGGGTCTGTAACTCTGAGAGTGTGCGAATAGAACCAAACGGACCCTTACGGGTCTGTGACTCTGAGAGTGTGCAAATGGAACCAAATGGACCCTTACGGGTCTGTAACTCTGAGAGTGTGCGAATGGAACCAAATGGACCCTTACGGGTCTGTAACTCTGAGAGTGTGCAAATGGAACCAAATGGACCCTTACGGGTCTGTAACTCTGGGAGTGTACGAATGGAACCAAATGAATGGAACCAAATGGACCCTTACGGGTCTGTAACTCTGAGAGTGTACACATGGAACCAAATGGACCCTTACAGGTCTGTAACTCTGAGAGTGTGCGAATGGAACCAAATGGACCCTTACGGGTCTGCAATTCTGAGAGTGTACAGATGGAACCAAATGGACCCTTACAGGTCTGTAACTCAGAGTGTAAAGATGGAACCAAATGGACCCTTATGGGTCCATTTGGTTCCATTTGTACACTCTCATAGTTATGGTGGTCCTTGAAAATAAAAAGTTACATGTACTCCTAATGTGCTATAGTGTCATAATAAATCTGTATCATACATGTTCTGAAGAAAGCCTGGAGACTGACGTTCAGTAATTAATTGGGTCTTAAGATCAAAATAAGAACCTTATAATGTTTATGTAAAAAAAAAAATCGAACATTTTCCGCGGACAACGACAAGACTTAATTGCCACGGACTCATTTTGTCCGTGTACGGACATATTGATGACCCCTGGGCCCAACATGTAAACTGCATAACATAAGTCCCCCCCTCAACCCTTCCATGAATACGCGTCACGTGGCGCGGCCCGTGCGGCAGATATCCCACTCTGCCACACACTTCCTTCGTGTCAGCGGAAGGTCTTCATTCCATGTTTGAAGGCGAGCCCCTCTGGCGAAGCAAGAACACAGCCGCCAGCAGAAGCAGAGGTGGTTTGGATGTCGGCATGAAGACACTGGTGTGTGGATATAAAACAACATAAGCCCCCCACCCCCCAACCACCCCCTTATTCCCCGGCTTCCGTATTAGCATATTCTCTATTATTCATACAGCCGCTGCTTCTGAAATTGCCGGCTTTTAAATAGTTTTATGGAAGCGAGCTGTCCTGTGTGCATGCGCGTAGAAGAAGTGCATGTGAACTTGCTGAATAAAATATTTTTTTCCCGGGGTCTGGGCGAAAGCGTGGGATTTGGGTCTGTATTACATTGGTTCTTCTTTATGTAAAGAAGAGGGGGGGGGGAAAGATTCAAAACAAGGAATGCATTCAAGGAACATTGCATCTGCTTGTGTGAGATATATGAAATACCTGACTTTGAATATTACTCACACTGTAAAATCCGGAGTGTTCATTTCACTGAGAGAGTGTCAAATGGACCTGCGAGGGTACTGCTAAGTTAAAGTTAAATTAAAACGGCAAATATTAAGCCAAAAGTGAAGCCGTGCCTATATCAGAATGACATTTTGTGCCTGCCTGCTTGCCTGTGTGTGTGTGTGTGTGTGTGTGTGTGTGTGTGTGTGTGTGTGTGTGTGTGTGTGTGTGTGTGTGTGTGTGTGTGTGTGTGTGTGTGTGTGTGTGTGTGTGTGTGTGTGTGTGTGTGTGTGTGTGTGTGTGTGTGTGTGTGCGTGTGTGCGTGTGTGTGTGTGTGTAAAAAAGGAAGTGGTCAGACTCCTGTGCGCTGAGTAACAGCAGGGCTGTAAGTGGTCCGTTGGCCTCTGCCAAATACCTGTCTTTCCAGGGGAAGCACCTCATTCTTTCCGTAGCACTTACCGGGCCGTGTCTGGCCGCGCCGCTAATATGTCCGCTCAATTAGACGGTGTCATCCTTCGGCTTTGACGCTGCCAAGTCTAATTATACAACAAAAGTGTTCATCTCGGAGCGCAATTTCTTTGCACTATGGCCCAGGAACAGTTCTTCATCATGCTCTGCATGGTGGGCAGCATGCAGATATAGCACACAGGACAGGATGGCAGTCACACATACTCGCCCTATACTGCTGACGCATGATTTACAGTAGTGGTTCTCAAACTTTTTCATGTCAAGGACCCCCAAAATTATATGTATTTGGCCGCGGACCCCCATCTCAAATATGTTGTTCCAGGGACCCCCAGAAGCAAAGATTTGTGTTAAAAATGTTCGCTTAAAAATACATATATATTCAAAGCTTTGCACACATTTTCACGATTTTTCAAAAATAGCAGATCTACAAGCTCATAGCGCGGCACTCGGTGCCGCGCTATGAGCTTGTATATCTGCTATTTTTGAATAGCCAAAGTATAAAAGGTTAAATTATTGTGATGCTATATTAACACATTTTGCTGGGGACCCCCTTGGAACCTCACCAAGGACCCCTGGGGGTCCCCGGACCCCACTTTAAGAACCAATGATTTTACAGTATACTTTGGTTGAGGATCGCGTCACGCAACCGAAAATAGCAGATCTACAAGCTCAAAGCGCGTTGCAGCGCGACGCGTTGTGAGCTTGCAGATCTGCTATTTTCTGTGCGCGACACATGGCGCGCAACCATAAGTACAAGTCAGGCTTGAGGCACAGCTGCTCCAGCTCTTAAGAGGAATTGCTGCGGAAATTCAGATGTTGCATCTCCTCGGAATGTGCGAGGATTGGTGTGGGAAGATTTGAGAGAGGTAGAGTTCAGAGTTCTGTGTCATCATAAATGTGAACACGTAATTACATGAGAGGGAAATGTGCTGCAGTGGCCGGAGCTGCAGCCCCCTGTACCAGTAGAGCATGGGGTTCTCACCCTGTGGGTCGGGACCCCCAGGAGGGGTCCCCATATGACTTTGTGGGGGGTCCCTAGATGACAGTAAAGTGACAATTGAAATCTTTCTAAAATACATAAAAGAAAATACATAAAAGAAAATGTAAAAAAACATTACTGCATCAAAAGTAATCAACAAACTATACTATAAAAACTGGTCAAACATTGGCCAAATTGTCAAATGATGAAGACATTGTGAAATAGCTGCTCACAACGCCTCGCGTTGTGAGGCGTTGTGAGCTTGCTATTTGCTATTGTGAGCAGCTATTTTCACAATATTTATCTCTGGAACCGAGTCAAACTAAATGTAATGCCTCAACTCCTACAATTCCAAGTGCTTGTCAGGGTGGGGAGGGATCCCCAGTTCAAATATGATTATTTTGGGGGGTCGCGGCCTGAAAAGTTTGGGGAACCCTTGCAGTAGAGAGGGCACATTACGAAGGTTAGATGCAGTTGGAATGGTGACTGGAATGGTGTTCGTCCGTCCATACGTCCGTCCGTCAGTCCGTCCAAACCTACTGGCTGGATTGCAATGGAATTTGCTGTGCAACTTCACCCTGGAGGATGAACCCTTCTGATTTTGGTCTTTTAATGACCTTTGCTTTAGTGCCCCCTTTAGGTCAAAATGTTAACTTGTTAAATTCATGTTTAGCCCCACTAGTGAGAGCACGGTACACTCGCGTTTCATTACCTTTAAGATGCTCGATCAGTATAACGGTGTACTGCTAATGTTCACAGTGTCATGGAAGAAAAGAAAGAAAAGAAACGTAATTTCATAAGAGCAAACCGATGTCTTTGTGTGGGAGTTTGTCAGACAACAAAATCTACAGCAACTCAAAACAGACCGTCAAGCGCAGGTCGCGTAAAATTATCTGGAGGAAATAACAAATGCAGTTAATACGTCTGACACTGGTACTATAAGAAGTGTTTTTCATTTAATCCCAGTTCAATTCACAAGCCCAATTCATATAATTAGTTGGTGTTGTGGTATTTGTCAATGAACATTTGCAATTTAATGTAATATCAAAGGAATAGAAAAAGTTTGCACACTGCAGCTCTCTTCAAGGACTTTGTTTTGGCATGCGCCTGAGTGACGTTTGGAAGAGTCTGTAGAAGAGCAGTGTGCTCGAGAACGTCACTCAGGTGGATGCCAAAATAAAGTCATTGAAGGGAGCGACAGTGTGCAAACTTTTCTATTCCTTTGATCTTTGTCTCCTTTGAGTTCAGCACCTGCCTGTTAAGGCTGTGTAGATGTGCGTGACCTCCCTTGATCCTTGTTCAATTTAATATAGTACGAAATCAGATAAACTACATGTGCGGACGTCCAGAAAGTATAACTGCTGAAAAATATGACTGCATGTCATGGTTTGTGTCCATGTGACCTGTCCATGGGAAATGTTTATAAAATGTCTATAAAAATGGGGTTGGTACAATTGAGTATGCTTCCAGTGCACTGGACTATACAAGGCAAAAGGCTGTGGTCAGTCCATTGGACTCTCCATCCTTGTCTGCTCTGTGTTTTTAAGACTACAAACACCTTGAGGCAATAATGTGTAATAATCTAGGTTCTTCACCAATCAGTATTCAACCACTTTAATGGATTTCTGGCCATGTCAAAATAGATTAAATGTTTCCAAAAAGCAAAATCTTCAAAATAGTAGATCTACAAGCTCACAACCCATCACCCTTGTTGATCAGATTTTTTTTTTCTCTTATTTTTTTTTATTACATTTTACACATTTTACATTTTCAAACACTTTTAAAAAAAATAAAGCTTAAGTGGTTAACCATTGTCATGTGTGGGTTAGCTCGCATAAAACAACTGGCTGAAATATGTTCTCCAGCTTGAGGTATTCATAAAAAAGTGACCGCTGCCTGCCCCAAAATAGGGCCCTTATAGTCTTGTTTGACTTCTGCCACTATAGAGAGAAAGGATCAAGCTGTGCACCAGATTTTTTTTTTTCCCCCAGCTGGTTGTTGATAAAATGTCACATGTAATTAGAGTATATAATTTTAACCATTGAATACGCCTAGCATTTTGGATGGTGTTTTTACTGCACGCATTTACACTTAATTCCACTGTTGCGCTCACTAGTATGTCACAATGGATAAGAGTAACACAGCTAAATGACTGAAAGTTTAGTGAAGACTTATAGTCTTATAAAACAACTTTTATCTTTTATCTTTATGTTTGTTGCTTTTATGTGTATATGTACTGTAAAAATAAATTCTGCCTTAACCCATCCAATCTGGGAACACTTCTCTTTCATTTTAGATTTCTTTGGCTATTCAAAAATAGCAGGTCTACAAGCAAACATTTGTAACTCAAATATTTGCTTCTGGGGGTCCCTGGAACAAAATATTTTACGAAATGTTTAAAAAACATACATTTAAAGATTCTCGGTGCCGCGCTATGAGCTTGTATATCTGCTATTTTTGAATAGCCACCCATTAACAAAAGCCCCTGGTAGGTACGGATATTAGTTTAAGCAACAAACACTACATGGCAGAAGAACTCATTTGATGTGTTGTGTATTCCAATTTGTCAATGTGCACTTGTATCTGATGAATGACACAAACTCTCTGCCAGAAAACACTGTCCTTTGTCTCATTCAATGGCGTCCTTCATGGTTTGGCTGGATGCTGTCATGGACGTCTCTCACGCTGGCAGACACAGACGCTTTGAGTGGGAAGCCTGGTTTATACTTCACCGCACGACGGTGTCGCACACGCCGGCAAATAGCCGATCTACAAGCTCGTCCACGACGCGCTGTGAGCTTGTAGGTCGGCTATTTCCGGCGTGCGCGACACCGGCGTGCGATAGGGCATATTATGTAGGCATGAGCGTGAGACTGGAGTCTGTTCCTGTATGGTTCCTGCTACAATGATAAATACTGTACCCGCCTCTCTTTGTGCTCCTCTTTTAATCTCCAAATATCTCCTTATGCCAAATGTGTTATTTCTTGAAGGCCATAGCAAAATGTGTGTTTTGAAAAACAAAGCTATAATAATGTTTTAAAGGTTTCATGACATTCAGTTTTACAACACATTAAAAGTCTTTATCAGGGTCCTACAAACGTGTATTAAAATGTTTTAACTGAAAAATCCACTCCAGTGAGCCAGGTTTTTTTCCCTCTGATTTCTAAAGCTTTTTCAACTGCAATGAAAAAATAAAATTTTGCCTGCGGGTGTCGCTGTTGAGGGATTTTGCCTGTCAATCATCACCTCTGCTCTGCCAATTTGTTAAAAGTAACTACATTTGTTGCTGCTACTATAGTAGTATACTAAAAAAGTTGCTAGGGTCATGCTAAATCTAGCAAAAAAAATGCTATGTTGGCAACAATAGGCCTAACTGACCAGCTGCTGGCATCAAACACATGGCTCTCATTCAAACCACCTTCAAGAATCAGTGGTCAGTGCTCATTTTCTCAAGCCTCATTTACACTTTACACCGAAAATAGCCGACCTACAAGCTCACAATGCTATGCGTTGTGAGCTTGTAGGTCTGCTATTTTTCACGCGCGACACCGTCGTGCGACGAAAGTATGAATTGGCCTTCGTTCTCCTTTCAACAGAGGTGTAAAGTAACTAACTGCTATTTTCAAACATTTTAGTAATTTTACTTTTGGTACTGTAAGTACATTTTGATACCAATACCTTTGTACTTTTACTCAAGTCCATTTTGAATTCCGGACTTTTACTTGTAACAGAGTACTTCTACATTGCAGTATTGATACTTTTACTCAAGTAAAACATTTGAGTACTTTTTTTCCACCACTTGAGTATGAATTGGTGCTTCTTCGCTCTCCTTTTAGCCCACACGGTCCAACGGTTTTCCCCAGTGGTCTATCATATTCGTCCAGTTGGCGTGATTAATGAGAGTGTACCCCGCCCTCCCCCCTCCCAGGCATTTACACCCCCTTCTTCTTGCTCCTCTGGTTGAACTCTGTGTACTCAGTGGGAAGTGCGGGTCACACACGTTCTCATGTTCACATATAGCGGCCCAACGAGCTGCAGTTGTTGGCAGAATTCACGCTTTACAGGTTTTCACACGAGATTCAACCACTTATAGGCTGTATTCAACCACCCTATTCAAAATTATGTAAAAACTGAGATCTACAAGCAACGCATTAAGTGAGCTTGTAGAGTTATTTTATTTTTGCTTCAAAACAAACAAACAAAAAAACAGTGGTGGAAAAAGTAAAATATTTTTTACTTAGGTAAAAGTATCAATACTGCAATGTAGAAATACTCTGTTACAAGTAAAAGTAAGGAATTCATTTGGACCACTTGAGTAAAAGTACAAAAGTATTGGTATCAAAATGTACTCAAAGTGCCAAAAGTAGAAAGTAGTCATTATGCGGAATGTCCCATTTCACAAGTTTTCAAATGTATACAAATCTTTTGAAAATAGCAGATCTGCAAGCTCACAATGCGTTGCATCGCAAGCTTGTAGATCTGCTATTTTCAAATGGCCGAAATGTACAGTATATAGGGCTGAAGTGGTTAATGTACGTTGTGTAATAATAATCCAAATCTATAAAGTAACTAAGTTTTCAAATAATTGTAGTGGAGTAAAGTGTAATATTTGCCTCTGAGATGTAGTGGAGTAGAAGTAAAAGTACTGAACATTGGAAGTACTCCGGTAAAGTAAAAATACCTCAAAATTGTACTTTAAGTACAGTACTTGAGTAAATGTACTTAGTTACACTGCAAATTAATAATGAGAATTTTCGCCTATAATGACATGCCCAAAATAATAGGTATGCCAGATTTAAAGTGGTTAAGTTTGCTTTAAAACAAACAAACAAAAAACGACAGCAACAGAAATATTTCAGTAATTCTCCAGCACACGGACATGGTGCAGCCTTATGTCTGTGTGCCCACATTCCATGAATGACACAGCACAGCCACAGCATAATTATGACCTCATTTTTGGTTAGCTAGCACCATTAATTCCCAAAAATATGGTTCGGGAGGAGTGTAGTATTCAGGTTCTTTCGCCTCAAATAGACGGCAGTCTCAAATTCTCGGAAGGCCCAATAGCCCCGAAACGTATTGTTTTTGGCTGACGTGCAAGTATGTATCTTCGTATTCTGTGTGAAAAATATAAAAATATACAGCCTATACAAAAGAAGTGGGGGAAAAAAAGGAAGATATGCATAACAAATAGCCTTCTATAAAACACAGAAGGTGGGAGAGATTTCTTTACAGTAGCTTCATCTGCCCTTAAGTGTTCCACTTTTCTGGTAATATATTTATAACCCAAACTCAACAGAATGACCGCAGGCTCTATATTATATATTAATGCAGAGCGCATTATATATTACCTGCATAAAATGCATTTGATTAACCCATTTAGACCGGGAACGCATCTGTGAGTCATTTTTTTTATTTCTTTGGGCTATTCAAAAATAGCAGATCTACAAGCTCGTAGCGCGGCACCGAGTGCCGCGCTACGAGCTCGTAGATCTGCTATTTTTGGAAAATCGTGAAAATGTGTGCAAATCTTTGAATATATTCTTTTAAAGCGAAAATTTTTAACTCAAATCTTTGCTCTGGGGGTCCCTGGAACGAAATATTTTGAGATGGGGGTCGACGGCCAAATACATATCATTTTGGGTGGTCCTTGATATGGAAACATTCGTTTTCAGAATACTGTTGGGATTTAGAAGACATTTCTAGAATCGGCTTCGGGTCTTAAGGGGTTAAAGGGGCAGGCCCCATTACAGCGTTCAAATATGTTATCCTTTTGCCCTAGGACACTTACTGAGGGTCTGTATTTGCAGGTGCAAATTCTGCCCATTAAATAATGACGTATTGTGTTGACAAAGTTGACGTTTTTTGGCCTAGAGGACAGGTCATGGGGGTCACTCAAATGTTAGTATTTGCAAGTTTCATCGCAATCGACCCATTGGATTGTGATGAAACATTTTTGCCTACTGTAGGCACTTACGGGAAAGGCCACGGGGGTCACTGAGATTAGCAGGGTTCATCCTCAGGGGAAGCATGAAGGTGCATGACAAATTCCATGACAATCCTGTGTGTAGTTTTAGGGGGATATGATGTTTTGGAACAAAAATGGTGACCAGACGGACGTACAGACGTACAGACACAGTATTAATGTCTTCTAGCACAGATGTTGCCGTAGTCAGTGGAAGGCCCACTACTTGAGGCATAACCGAACATGATGCTCTACTTTATTCCATCCCCAAGAGCAATTATTTGGAAATATCACGTTTCAGCACTCCCCCCCAAAAAAACTATAGTTTTGGTCCTACTGTATAACAGTACATGGGAACATCTGTGCCAATGCCACAATATGCCCATACTAAAGGAAAATCTTCTTTCCCCCCGTTCATTATTTATCTATTCATTATTTTAATCATATACGGACACATAAGAAAACCCCAACATTCTATAATAAATCAGCTGGGGCTTAGTTAAGCAAAACACATCCACATGTTCGTCATATTCCCAGACGTGCACCCCCCCCCCCTCCCTCGACAACTCAGATCTCTGAGGTTTTTTAGCACAGCGTCTTAGATTTAAATGGCAGATCTACAAGCTCACGACGCTTCGCGGACGCGTCGTGTTGTGAGCTTGTAGATCTGCCATTTTCGAGACGCAGCAGCCGTATAGTAGTATCAGCAGGCGGTGGTGGTGGTGGTGTCGGCATGGTGTTTTGGCAGTGGAGGGAGCTGCTTTAAGTGTGATGTCAGGTAATGAGAAGATTAATCATCTGGTAGAAAGAGCAAGCCCACTGCATCGGTCTCTGGAGGATTCACCAGAGAGCTGCAGTACGGACTATAAGAGAACGGCACAGTCTACAGGGGGCCCTCACTACAAGCACCCCCCTATCTCTCTCTCTCTCTCTCTGCCTCTCTCTCTCTGCCTCTATCTCTGTCTCTCTATCTCTCTCTCTCTCTCTCTCTCTCTCTCTCTCTCTCTCTCTCTCTGCCTCTCTGCCTCTCTGCCTCTCTCTCTCTCTGCCTCTATCTCTGTCTCTCTCTATCTCTCTCTCTCTCTCTCTCTCTCTCTCTCTCTCTCTCTCTCTCTCTCTCTGCCTCTCTGCCTCTCTCTCTCTCTCTCTCTCTCTCTCTCTCTCTCTCTCTCTCTCTCTCTCTCTCTCTCTGTCTGTCTGCCAATCTCTCTCTCTCTCTCTCTCTCTCTCTCTCTCTCTCTCTCTCTCTCTCTCTCTCTCTCTCTCTCTCTCTCTCTCTCTCTCTCTCTCTCTCTCTCTCTCTCTCTCTCTCACTCTACCAGTGGTGTGAAGTAACTAAATGCATTTACTCAAGTACTGTACTTAAGTACAATTTTGAGGTATTTTTTTTACTTTACTGGAGTATTTCCAGTTTTCAGTACTTCTACTCCACTACAATTATTTGAAGACTGTATTTACTAGTACTGGGTAGATTTGGATTATTATTACAAAACATACATTAACCACTCCAGCCCTATACATTTCAGCCATTTGAAAATAGCCGATCTACAAGCTCACAATGCGTCGCATCGCAACGCATTGTGAGCTTGTAGATCGGCTATTTTCAAAAGAGTTTTATACATTTTATGCATTTGAAAACTTGTGAAATGGGACATTCTGCATTATGAGTATACTTTCTACTTTTGGTACTTTAAGTACATGTTGATACCGATACCTTTGTATTTTTACTCAATTCAATTTGGAAGTCCGGACTTGTACTTGTAACTGTATTTCTACATTGCGGTATTGGTACTTTTTCCACCACTCACCACTCTACCCCTCCCCCCCTCTCTCTCTCTCTCTCTCTCTCTCTCTCTCTCTCTCTCTCTCTCTCTCTCTCTCTCTCTCTCTCTCTCTCTCTCTCTCTCTGTGTATGGGCTGTGTGGGACTGGAGGAAAATAGATACCTCTCCATCCAAGGCCGGCCCCGTTACCCGTAAGCAACAATAGAGCCCTGAGACCCGGGGCCGGCGCTCAAAAGGTGCGTTGAGAGAAACCAATATCATTACCGGCCATGCAGGAGCACAGGGGGCTGTGCTGAAAAGGCCAGCCGGTGAATGGAGCCCGGTGGGTTTTCACTGTGGGGTCAAGAGGGTGCAGTAGCTGGAGCTACGCCGGCAGAATGCAGATGGTGGCGCCTCTTTGTTTTTCAGCCAGACTCTCATAACCCATTCAATCCGGGGGACGCGTCTCTGTCATTTTAGATTTCTTATTGGGCTATTCAAAAATAGCAGATCTACAAGCTCGTAGCGCGGCACCGAGTGCCGCGCTACGAGCTCGTAGATCTGCTGTTTTTGAAAAATCGTGAAATTTTGTGCAAAATTTTTTATATTTTTTTGGGGAACATTTGTAATTCAAATCTTTGCTTATGGGGGTCCCTGGAACCAAATATTTTACAAATGTTTGCTTAAGAAATAAAAGATTTTCACAAATTTTCTTTTAATAGCCCAAAGAAATCTAAAAATGACACAGATTCTTTCCCCGGTCTAAATGGGATAACGCCGCTTTGAATGAATGCGCTTTTATTTTTTTTTCTCTCCTGTTTTTCCCCCCAAAAACCCATCACCTGCTTGAATACCTTTCTGTATAGATGAGGAGTCCATTGGTTTACAAGAAGGTTTTTAACACACTACAACCCATCCCCATTGCTTCTGGATAGCACACACATGCATGAGAGAGAGAGGCAGAGTGTGAGAGAGTGTGCGTATACACTAGCAAAGGCTAAAATGTAACTTAGATAGCATGTTATGTAGACAGATGCCAGGTCATTGTTGACCTGGCATCCTATAGTGTGTATAGTTTCAATGTAGACTGATGATAGGTTCTTGGTTTACGTATGTATTAGTTATTATTAGATTATTGGTTTACTTATGTATTACTTTATTATTAGATTTCTATTTTCTATGCATTTGATGTATTATTGATGTATTATGATGTATTATCTTGTGTCCTTGCTTACTGTAAGTCGCTTACTAAAGAGTGTCTGCTAAATGCCTAAACTCTCTCTGTGAAAAAGTTCTGAATTGCAACATTTACTTGAGTAAAAGTACAAAAGTATTGGCATAAAAAAAGCTTAAATAGGGCTGAAGTGGTTAATGTATGTTTTGTAATAATAACAAAAATCTACAAAATGACTAATAGTGACTAAAACAAAGTTTTCAAATCATTGTAGTGGAGTGAAAAGTACAATAATTGCCAATTTGCTATTGAGATATAGGCTATAGTGGAGGTAAAAGTATTGAAAATTGGAAATCTCCAGTAAAGTAAAAAAAGATATAGGCTACCTTAACATTGTAATTAAGTACAGTACTTGAGTAAATGTACTTAATTACTATCCACCACTGCAAATCGTATCCTGTGTAATAGAGGGGGGCAAAAACCAATTATCCAGTAACTTCTACTGACGGGGCTGATTTAGGATGAGGGACCCTTTTGATGGCTATACTGCTCTATTAGCGCTTCCCTATACTGGACGGTCCTCTGATCAGGTTTCCCAGACATCCAGATGTGACCTCCACACACACACACACACACACACACACACACACACACACACACACACACACACACACACACACACACACACACACACACACACACACACACACTACACACACACACACACACACACACGCGCGCGCGCGCGCGCCCCGTGGCGGCTACGTCCTCAGAAATATGAGCCTCCCAGCAGGTGTGTGTTCTTTGCTTTGTAGCGTCATCTCCGACACTGACCACCTCCGAGTCCACTATAAATAACTCCAGTTATACCCTGACCAAAGGGCCACAGTAACTAGAGCAGGTGACTGCTGTTTTCACTGCTGTCCCCCACCCAGCCTCCCCCCACCATGCCCCAGGAAGCTTTCCAAGTCTTTCCAAACAATTCAATCCGGGAACGCATCTCTGTCATTTTAGATTTGTAGATCTGCTATTTTTGAAAAATGAATATATATATATATATTTTTTTAAAGCGAACATTTGTAAAATATTTTGTTCCAGGGACCTCCCAGAAGCAAAGATTTGAGTTACAAATGTTTGCTTCAAAATATATGTATTCAAAGATTTGCCCAAATATTCACAATTACATTTTTTTTTGCAGATATTCAAAAATAGCAGATATACAAGCTCCTAGCATATTGTACTTTTACTCCACTACAGCTACTGTATTTGAAAACGTTAGTTACTAGTTACTTTGCAGATATACATTATTACATTATAAAACATACATTAACCCCTTCAGCCCTATTTTATACATAGGCTATTTGAAAATCGGAGATCGTTGTGAGCTTGTAGATCGGCAATTTTCAAACATTTTAGTATTTTTACTTTTGGTACTTTAGGTATATTTTGATGCCAATACTTATGCCAATTGTTTTACTCAAGTAACATTTTGAACACAGGCCTTTTACTTGTAACAGAGTATTTTTATATTGTGGTATTGCTACTTTTACTCAAATATCTGAATACTTTTTCCACCACTGGTCAGGAGTGGAAGAAGATCCACCCTGGCAAACTCGGTATAAACAAATGGATAAAGGGATACTTTTATTATCGATATACATCCAATTTCACAGTAGACACGCTTATATAGAGCATTGCAAATATATGCGTTTTTGAATTCTAGACATTTACAGTATAAATACAGGCAGATAATACCAAGTATAGTCAAATACATCAACTGATATTGTTGTGTAGATATGGACTAATATGTAAATATCAGAAGTTTGTCCCTTATCGGTTGCCCTACCTTTAAAACAGTAGTTGTGTTTTACATGGTAGCGTAGATGTTAATCAAAGACTCATTTAGACCCGGGATACCACCAGGTTGGATGCAATGGATCTACCTGGGAGAATAGAAAGAGTAGCAGGAGTTTGGATCAGCTGGGACCGCCGTTGAGAGCTAGCTGCTTTAACAAGGCGCACGCATGCACGCGTAGTATGGGCAAGGCTATGCAAAATATCCTTAATGATATGAAAATTAAATCTGTCATGACATTGTGTGTGACTTTATATTCATCTCACAATGCCTAGAGGAAGGGCAACGTTTCTGCAGACTCAGGGAGTTGGGAGCGTTATTGGGGGAAAAAAAGAAAAGAGGAGGGGTTCATATAAATAATGACAGAATCGTATACACCGAAATGGATATTATGCAAAACGGCCCGCGCGAGATACAACAATCATCATCGCTAGGGCGCTATCCGTTTTCAATTCCCGCCCCGGTGAGACGAGGCACCCTCTGAGCCCCCCTGTTAAGTGAAATCACCGGCGCGGGGGCGGGCGGGGCTCTATGAGGGGGCTGTGCTGTGGGGGGATACTTACGCCCTATTTGAAGCACCGCGTCCCTCATTGTTTGGGGTTGGGGGGGGGGGAGGACACAAACGTCCCCTCCCTCCCTCCTCCTTCCGGGGCCCCGGCAACGGAACGGGCGTCTTAGTTGCTGACAGATGCCTCGTATTCATGAATATTCTGTGCACCGCCAGGCTAGGGCCCCGGCGCTGCCGCCGACACCACTTTGATCTCCTTTTTCAAAAGGAGAGAGAAGTGGAGGAAGTTCTGTGCCCCTGCCAGGGACACACACACACACACGCGCGCACACACACACACACACACACACACACACATACACACACACACACACACACACACACACACACACACACACACACACACACACACACACACACACATACACACACACACACACACACACACACACACACACACACACACACATACACACACACACACACACACACACACACACACACACACACACACACACACACACACACACACACACACACACACACACGCACACACACACACAAGCGCGCATGTACCACATGCACAGTGCATTGGCCAATGTAACCTGTTTGTTTGAGTGTGGTAATAGAATAGAGATCGTGAGCTCACCCAGGCATGGCACTCATGAGACATAAAAGGGGCGTGTGTGTGTGTGTGTGTGTGTGTGTGTGTGTGTGTGTGTGTGTGTGTGTGTGTGTGTGTGTGTGTGTGTGTGTGTGTGTGTGTGTGTGTGCGCGCGCGCGCGTGTGTGTGTGTGCGTGCGTGCCTGTGTGCGTGTGCAAATGAGGACACCATGAGAATGACTTAATTTGGCAATTATGACCCATTTAACATGGAAGCATCCCTGCGGACAGGACCATGTGGCCTCGGTTTGGAACCGTGTCTCTGTGATGTCTGCTGTTGGGTTTCCGACTTAGAACATTGTGTCGTCTCCTTGTCAGAGTGCAACGCTCGTCCTGCTGCTTCTCAACAATACTCTAATACTGTCTGTGGCATATGGTTGCTGTTGGGCAGATAGACCTTGTATTTTATTATGTTTGTTTGTAAATCAATGCCCAACTTCGTCGTACAAGAGTGCCACGCAAAAGTAGCCGATCTACAAGAAATGAAAAGTGTTAACAAGAGCTTGTGAATAATAATTCAATTGGATCTATTGGAACACAGGTTTCCATTTCCTGAAAAGTTACGGTTTTGGACATGCAAGGTTTCCAACCCGACAGCGACAATATAATAACGCTCATCCCATTATGCGTGCGTTTTGTTTGCTCCAAAATGCTTTATTGGAAAGCAATGCAAGGGTGAGAAAACGGAAAATTCAATGTGCTCTACAAGCTTGACTGGCCCCCCTGGGCCTCGATCAATGAAGTATAAGATCTAAGAGGATTATGTTTACAAAAATGAGAATTCTGTCTTACTTAAGATTATGGAAGTAATCTGTAATCTACAAGTGAAATATTCGCATGTAGAGCCCTACAAATGTACAATTTTTTTTTTTTTTTTACAACAAAAAACGACATCCCATAACCTGGAGGGGGCGCTTGCTCTGCAAATTGCATAGAGGTAAAAGTAATAGAGAGGGCACCGGAAATCCCCGCCCATCCACTTGTATGGAGTTGCTCACCCAACGCATACTCCCTTTTCACCCCTTCTTCCCGGTTGGGAAATGTGATGGGCGGGGCCTATTTGGGTCCTATGTGACACGTTTTGCGTCACGGAGGCGACCTGTGAATTGGTCGAAACCGTTTTCGCTCGTTCATGTGTCTGGCCTCAGCTGTAACAAGCTGCAGTACCTATGAACGGCCAGCATGTCCAATGTGCTTCACTCCTCCCTCTCGGTTCAGTTTGGGGGCGAGGCAAATTGGCTATAGTTCATTGTCGGGCCAACCGGCATCCCATAGCGGTGAGCGTCAATCGCTCTGTGATTGGCCACAGTAGGTCATTGTTAAACCAAACCGGCTGACAAGTGGTGTAACCCCATCACTCAGTGATTCAGTCAAAGTCAGAGACACTCACATTGATAGGGCCGCCTGGCCCTGCTGTTTATGGCCCAGCCAAAAAAATCTGAACGGCATGTAACACTAAGAGAAGAAAATCATTCTCAAACGGTGGATATTACATTTTCCAAAGAGACTCTGATGAGCATCGCTGCTCACCGTTTCAGTCGGGGGATGGCAAAGGATTTTTTTGTGTCTGCGTCAAACCTATTCAGTTCACGTCTCTCAGGAGTGTGTGTCTTGCTTTTTGTGGACTCTTTTATTCCTGGGTAGTTTTTGCAATCACTGAAGTGCATCTTTTCACATTACTTCTTGTTCTGAACCGGAGCAGTTGAGTGGTGATGGCGTCAGGAGACCTCCAATACAAAACTCATAACCCAGCAAAACAGTAGTTGCCAAAGCTGCCTTGTCATAGCATGAATATTTCATTGGAGGGGGTATGCAAACAGTGAGACACAACCGACACTGGGGTACAAAGTACCCCCCCATTACTTTAACATCAATTAATTACCCCCTTCACCACCCTGGCACACCAACCCTCTGCAATTATATTTTAAGATTAGGTAAACAATAGGCATGAAATTAGTTTTTTTTTGCATCCCCCAAATAATGTGTCACTGCCGAGCAAGAAATGTTTTGAGTTGTTTATACTTTGTAACCATATAAAGATCTCAAGTGGGGTCATGTTTAGCTCCTTCTGCCAGCATAAGCAAACAGCGTTGGATACTAGAGTTACAAAAGAACCGTGTGGGTGATGTGATGTGGAGAGCTGCTTTCGCCGCCTCTGCACCCACTGGGGAAATGGACTCATTTATTCATGAAGCAAAATCAGCCCAGAGTCCATATGAGTGCTTCGTCTTGTCTGTCTGTCTGTCTGTCTGTCTGTCTGTCTGTCTGTCTGTCTGTCTGTCTGTCTGTCTGTCTGTCATGTCTGTCATGTCTGTCATGTCTGTCATGTCTGTCGTGTCTGTCTGTCTATCTGTCTGTCTGTCTGTCTGTCTGTCTGTCTGTCTGTCTGTCTGTCTGTCTGTCTGTCTGTCTGTCTGTCTGTCTGTCTCTCCGTCTAACTCTTTATTTTCCGTTGAGCTGATGCGAGTGTAAAACAATTTCAATGAGGCTGCCTATTCAACTATGCACACTACTGTTCAACTATGTACACCTCTAGGTTGGTTTTATTTGCATAAGTCATTGGTTCTCAAAGTGGGGTCCGGGGACCCCCAGGGGTCCTTGGAGTGGTACCAGGGGGTCCCCAGCAAAAATAGTTAATAGTCACAATTAGTCACAATCATTTAATCACTTTATCTATATTGTATACTTTGGCTATTCAAAAATAGCAGATATACAAGCTCATATCGCGGCACCAAGTGCCGCGCTATGAGCTTTTTTTTTTTAGCTTTAAAAATTTTAAAGGCGAAATTTTTTAACTAAAATTTTTGCTTCTGGGGGTCCCTGGCACAACATATTTTCAGGTGGGGGTCCGCGGCCAAATACATACAGAATCAACTTGGGGGTCCTTGGCATGAAAAAGTTTGAGAACCACTGACATAAGTGATATTAGCATGGCATATTCCAGATACATAATATATTTTCTTTGGTCATTTGCATTATATCACTCCCTTTGCAAAAGTTACACTCAACTACACAGGAAGCGTTACACATATTTTCTCTTCCTCTTCACCTACAACTGCACTCCCACAACTCCAAACACCTTGATCAAATGTGCTGACTCAACGGTGGTGGGTCTGACATTCAATAATAATGAAGCAGCCTACAGGGAAGAGGCACAGCTTGCATGATGTAAAGATAAAGACTATACAATTAACTTTAAAGTGACTCAAACTCAGTGATGGAAAAAGTACTCAAATTATTTACTTAAGTAAAAGTACCAATACTGCAATATAGAAATACTCTGTTACAAGTAAAAGTCCAGAATTCAAAATGTATTGAGTAAAAGTTCAAAAGTATTGGCAGCAAAATGTACTTACCAAAAGTAAAAGTACAAAAATATTTGAAAATAGCAGATCTACAAGCTCACAACGCGTCGTGAGCTTGTAGATCGGCTATTTTCAAATAAAATCTTGCGGGAAATTATATCTGGCAACCCTGACCGTGATAGGCAGGTAGACCAACAGCAGACAGTCAATTGCCAGAGTGGATCTCCAGACACATCCACTTGAGCCATATTCACAAACGGGCCTCTAACATCATGAGAGAGATCCCTCATGATACCCCAGACAGCCCCCTGTTCACCATCCTCCCCTCAGGCAGAATCAGAATGCGCACACCACACAGAGTTACAGCCTGAGAAACAGCTTTCTCCCCAGAGCTGTGGATAAGATGTTGAACCAATAACCCCCTCTTCCTCCAAAACAACTAGCCTGTCCCCAAGTGCAATATATAACCGCTCCTAATACAAGTGCAACTACAAAGGGGGCTCTCTTACTGAGGGCATATCTCTGCCAGGCTGGGTTGCCTAGCCAGGGCTGTGTAAGTTGTGGTGGTTCAGCTGTCGGGACCTGAGGAAGCTGTCGGGCGAAATAGCATATAATGTGCCTTGCGGTGCAACTTGTGTGGCATTTGTGGCAGCCCCTAATAGACAGAATTGAAAGTCCTTTTGGAAAACATAATCTCATGCCTCCCGGCCTGGCAGAGATAATAAAGACGGGAAGGCATAAAATAAACAGTGATAAGAATAAATGACTCCATAACGAGAGGGTCACAGCACATGTGACTCCTTTTCAGGCTAATTAAAACCACTCAGTGACATCTTCTCTGCACAAGGAGCCGTCATCATGCACCTTCCATCAAGAAAGAAGATTTCAAACTAGAAAAGTGCGCTCCTCTGAGCGCAGATCTTGGCCAGGTTGGGTTGCCTCCCCAGGGCAGTGTCAGTCATGGTGTGGGCACCGATTTATGTTTTTGCCCGTGGGTGCTCAACACCAACCCCAAATTGGGTGTGGAGGTTCTTCCTAGCTCTACTTGGAGTGTGCGTGCAAAGTTTCATACCGATCGGTTCAGCAGTGCTGGAGATTAGCTGTTCACAGACAAGACACATGGATGAGATATCTTCAATAGTTGCTCTGTTTTTCAAATTAGTGTCTACTATTGTCTTAAATTGCATGGTAAAACAGGTCTCAAAGTCACACTTTTAGCACACAAACAAACGCAAAACCCTGCTTTCCAAAAATATGTGTTTTTGGAAATATTTATTTTGTTATGAAGAAGATCCTGAATTATGCTTCCGTGACCAAATCACGTGTTTGTTAGTGTGTGTGTTAGAAACATTGGTCTAGCTTTACTAATCATTGTAAACAGACAACAACACTTAACTGAAGTTTTGTCCGTGGGTGCTCAAACAAACGCAAAACCCTGCTTTGTCCGTGGGTGCTCAAACAAAACCCTGCTTTGTCCGTGGGTGCTCAAACAAACGCAAAACCCTGCTTTCCAAAAATATGTGTTTTTGGAAATATTTATTTCATTATGAAGAAGATCCTGAATTATGCTTCCGTGACCAAATCACGTGTTTGTTAGTGCGTGTGTTAGAAACATTGGTCTTTACTAATCATTGTAAGCAGACAACAACACTTAACTGAAGTTTTGTCCGTTTGTGCCAAACAGATTTTGTGCCAGTAGGCAGAATCCTACATAATATTGTATGATCCGACTTTTGGTCTAGGCTCTACGGAACAACTATTGAAGATATCTTATCCAATATTGGGAGTTACATCATGGCAACTGCACTCCCCAAAAACTCTACCAAACTTTCACTGTGCTTTCTTTAACTCCGACAAGTAAAGCGAGGCTATCTTTTATTCCCCAATGCTCTTACCTCGGGTGAGCTCCTCCTGCTTTATTAGTTATTGGGATGCATGTATATGCATGAGGAAAGTGTTGCATCAACCTCTCTGTGCCAAAATTACTCTTAAAGGACTACCGGGCTGATGTGACAGGTCACCCATCACATTTGTATTCATGAGCAGTTAAATGAATGAATTGATGAATAAATGCATAACAAGGATCCACTAAATTGTTACGCAAATGTCAAAAGGATGCGTCGACTGCTGAGGCTTCCCACAACAGAGGGAACAAGTCGATTGACTTGGGAGTGGTATTATAAATGCAGCACAAGCACACAACTATGTGCAAGGCACTGTGACACATTATAAGTGGATTATATGTACATTATAAGCATTCATTTAACCTTTACTCACACCGTGATTGCTGCATAAAATTACATACATTTAAATGCATTATACCGCATATTATCCCCATTATGAATCGAAACAATTTGTTATGGAATTGTCATTAGCCTTGTTTTCATCTTGACGACTATTTCATAATTGTAATTGCACTGCGGTGTAATTGTGCTTGTGATGTGGTCAGGGTGCCATAGTGTTAACAGCAATTCCAATAAACAAAAAAAAAGCTTTCTTTTATCAGAGGATTCGTTTTTTAAGCGTTTGCACTAGGGCTGGCCAATATATTGATATTAAGTGTTGTCTTTTCCTTGTTTAACTCTTTCACTGCCAGACTTATTTTTCTGGCTGCGTGCAGCCTGCACTGCCAGAGATTTTTCGATTGAAGTAGTCACAGAATATTTATCTCCAGTATGATCAATCCCCTGATCGTTGGTAATCACGGGTGGTTTCACTGTTCTTCCGCGAGAAAAAAATTAATGTCATCGCGTCCCCCCGTTCGCTTGTTATAGGCCGTTGAAAATAGCATGTCTCGTCAAAAATACATAGTAAAACACAGGAGGCGAGATACAGACGATTTCCCAAATACGTTAACAGGGAAAGTGGATGGAGCAGTAAATCTTGGGATCATGTGATCTCCCGGTTTTGCGTGCATTTGGGGATGAAATGGTCACCCATGAGTGAATAAACAAGGAAAAGTCAACACTTACGTCATATTACGATATATCCAATTTCCCAGACAATATCTCATATCATGATATCAGACATCATCTGGGATTTTGGATATCCTATATTAAAATTGGCTTGAACTATACTATAATATGGAGTGTGTTGTCTAACCTCTAACTGTGTCATCATGGAATCAGGCGCAAACAAATCAGTCAGCTTCATATATGGTCACAAAAGAGGGCATGCCCATATATGGGCATATACTGATGACATTGGGGATCTCCATATATATAAAAGGGACAAGGACTGATAGATACAGATATCTCCATATATGGGCATATCATAATGGCCATATACTGATGACAAAGGGATAAGGACTAATAATGTCCATACAGTATACAGGCATAAAAGGGACAAGGACTGACAGATACAGAGAAGTCCATATACTGTATGAGCATATCAGTCAGATTGGCGGGGCGACATACTGTAGGTGTGAGGGCAGCGTAGCGGCCAGAACCTCTAGTAGTAAATAATATTGTAATATGATGTAAGCTTTGTATTTTCTTTGTTTATTCACATACTTTAAAAAATTGCCAAACATTTTAATAAATAGCGAAAATATCCAATTTACAAGCTCACAACGTGTATGTTGTGAGCTTGTGCAATGTGTATTTTTGCTATTTGATGACAATGTTGTATGTATGATATGTGTATCATCACCGCAATACAATATTACAGTCACGCTATCGTAATCAAGGCATTTCGCCAAAAATATTGTGATATTTGATTCTGTCCACATCACCCAGCCCTAGTATGCACAGTCAAATCCTCAGTGACAAACTACACGTGGTATGTGTACACTACAGAGTTAAATCATCTCTCAGGATTTCACTGTGTGTATGAATTGATGTGCAAGGCTGGACGCCAGTGCAAGAGCCTCCCCCCCCCCTTTGAACAGTGCATTGAAAAGGAGTGGCGGC
This sequence comes from Gymnoscopelus braueri, assembly GCF_963280865.1. Classification (NCBI taxonomy): domain Eukaryota; kingdom Metazoa; phylum Chordata; class Actinopteri; order Myctophiformes; family Myctophidae; genus Gymnoscopelus; species Gymnoscopelus braueri. Next base: position 12,887,013 of record NC_137616.1, read on the forward strand.
GTGTGCAGTCTGGAGAGTGGCACCACGTCAGTATAACACAGAGAGAGGAAAAACAGACTCGGGTGTTATTCAGCATGCCATCTTCCTGTTTACCACCCCCCCCCTCTCGTCTGCTGCCGCGATGGAGACACGGCGCATGTGGAACATCCAAGGGCAATCCGCTTTAACAAGATGCTTCAGTTTGTATACGCTCATATCTCCAAGGCAAGGGGAGCAAGCAGAAAGGCATGCGTTATTATTTATGATACTAGACGCCTTTGATCTAGGGGGCTCTACTCTGGTCCTCTCTCTCTCTCCAGCCCTGGCCTTATTGAGGTTTTTCTCTGTGCAAAGCCTTGTGCACCCAGGTAACTATATGTCCCGGTTCTTTTTAGTGACAGATTAGCTTTCTTTTTGCCTCCTGATTCCATTGCATTTAATATGAATTATATATTTAATATAAATTATATACTTAAAGGGATGGTTCACCCCCAAAAATACTTTTTTTCTATCGATTAGTCACCCCATGGAGACTTTTTTTTGGTTTCTGTCGCACTCTGGAACAGCCTCCCATTGGACCTCGTGTTGCCAGATTCTGTGAGAGAAACAAGCAACCATGTCTAGGAAAACCAGCCCAAAAAAAGCGACTCACAAGCGACTCACAAGCGACTCACAACGCGTCGCATCGCGACGCGTTCTGAGCTTGTAGATTGGCTATTTTCAAATAAAATCTTGCGGGGAAATTATAATAAGCAGATCTGGCAACCCTGACCTCAGGGTTGCTAGCTCCATTGCCATTCCATAAATCCAAGTTAAAGACCCATTTTTACAGAAAGGCCTTCTTAACCTCCTAACAGCAGAATTCGGTACATCTACTAGTATACTCACTGATACTGTTGTTGTGTGTTGTTCTTGTTTTTGTCATTGTTTATGATCTATGATTCACTGTTTGATTTTAAGTTGTTAAGAACTTTGTAACATTGTTTTTAAAAAGCTGCTATATGAATAAAGTTTATTATTCCTAAGCCAATAATTTGATAACTGGCAGAGGTTCCGATAGGAGACACGAAGAGTCTCCTTTGTGTCTCCTACCAGAAACCGCTGCGTACCGGTCCGCTGGGCATCAAATTATTGGCTTAGGAATGCGACAAAAAAATATCTCCATGGGGTGACTAACTGATAGAAATCAATGTTTTTTTTGGGGTGAACTATCCCTTTAAGCAGTCACACTTGGCCTGAGTCAAACTAATTAGACTCAGAGCTGTATAGGTTGTGACTACATAACACTTGTTGTGCGTTGAGCTACATTATAATCGATGCACACAGGATAAATCAGCCATCCCCGGCCCGCACACACATGGAGAGAAAGAGTCTCTTGTCATGGCAGGATGTTATTTTCTGATGAGTGTTTCCTCATTTCCGTGTACAATATCCACTTTGTGATTATAGCTAATGCATTGGCAAGCAGCTTCAGTGGACTTTCTCTGGAAAATAAAGAGAACTTTTGTTCTAAGAGCCGTGGCTTTCGTCTGTCCTACCGTTGAACCTGTCACAGCACTTTAAATGTATTCTAACATTTCAAATATTTAACAGTTTCCCTTTTAGGTAACCAGGCCAATATATTCAAAAATATTACTGCTTTTTATTAGTAGAAAGTATTGTCTCTAGACTTGACTATTGCAACTCTCTCATTGCTGGTTTGCCAGCATGCTCACTCAAACCCAAACTGATCCCATGCTTGGTCTTTATCCTCCCAAAATGTTCACGTCTGCCAGCTTCTGCATTCCCTTCACGTTTGCTTCCGGTGGCTGCCCACATCCAATTAAAAGAAACACTGGTGATGACCTACAAGGAAATCAAGGGCATGGCGAACCCTCTATACCTCCAGGACATGGTCTGTCCCTCCACCCCCTTCCCAGACATTTTAGATCAGCTATAACAGAATGCATGTCCCTCCTTTTCCCTAAAACACCCTGGCCAACGCTTCAAGCATCCTAGACTCTTGTTCTTCCTGGCTCCAAAGCTGTGGAAAGACCACTGCCCATTTTCCGCCGCAGTCTGAAAACACCTTTTCAGATTCTAACTCACCTCCTCATTCCTTTTTTGTATCACTTATTGTTGCCTATTTTTATAGATGCTATAATACAGTATGGTAGTTATACTATGCAAATGTATGTTGGTTACTTGTTCACATACAGTATGAAGCTAGGTTTGATGTTTACATGGTATCCCAGTGACATCCTAAAGCGATTAAGTCGCTATTAATCTGATTATGTCACGATGTAAGGGCCTATGGGTCACAGGCAGCTGAGTTATTATTAATAAGTTCCGTTTCGTTGATAATTGGGCATCTCCAGCAGATGGTCGGTGGGGTGTGAGCTCCCATGTGTCACGTCTCCAGTTTGACGAGCAGGATGGCTCATAATGATTGATGTGTTCCACCTGTGGGAGAAATCAGAGGGAGAGACGTGCGGGGACGTGTTACGCACGGAGGAGCGCAGCTGTGCTTCAGATTATTTGGTACATATGGATTAAGGAATCAACTTTATTGTCTCATCACAGCAGTGTTAATTTACTAAAACTATGACGAAAAATGTTCGTCGGCTACCTTTTTTCACTGACGAAAACTAAATAAAAACTAAGCTATGATGACTAAAACTAAAACTAAATATATTGACAATTTTGTCAGCAAATACAAACTAGGCTAAAATGTTAGTGAGGGACTAGTGGAGAAGAGATCCAGTAGAACTAAAAGACAAGTAATTTTATGTTTGGTTGCACTCGGGTGTTAAGCTCTGAAAATAGCAGATCTACAAGAAGTGTGTGAATTTGTTTTCGTGCATAGTTCCCATCCCACTGTGCAAAGACACTGGCACTGGCCTCCCTACTGGATCCTCCGTAGGGAGGGAGTGCGATCCTTACTAAGGCTCCGGTAGCAAGGCTGCCTTAAGTAACGGGTGTTTACCGAACGTGCACGTAAGGGCCTCTCTCCACACAGCGCTACGCAGACACTTAAACGGTTGGAGCTGTCCTATCAATCGATGCCAGACTAACAGATTGTTCCATGCAACTTACTTAAAAGTACATGCTCGCAAATTAAGTGTGGCTGTAATAAGTGGGATTGTACTCGGCCCATCAATAAAATATTGAACAAACTTTAGCACTGTTGGTAACTGTGACCGCACAATACCCTTGTTTACATTTTTAAACTCTATGACTTCCTCTTTCTATATCAATGTAGGCTATAATATGAAGATAGACAGTGGTGTACTGTGGATGTTTTAACTAATGGAGCGCAACGTCAGGCGCTCCATTAGTGCACACGCTCGCGCATACACGTGCTCGACAACTGAAATAACCTATTTAATATGCAGGCCTATTTATTAACCCACAATCGAATGTTATTCTATTTAATGTACATGCATAATGGGGACACTTTAGTGTTTTCATATACTGTACATTTACCTTGCAGACGTCACCTCATCTCTGTAGGCTCTATGCACAGCAGCCATATTTGCACTTCCTTCACAGGTGTTACCAGTGATACTAATGAAGGCTCTGTTCCATTTAGTGTAGCACAGTAGTTCTCAGACCAGACCTTTAATTTCCACGTCCCCCATAACTCTGAGAGTGTACAAATGGAACCAAATGGTCCATTTGGTTCCATTTGTACACTCTCAGAGGTACACACCTGTAAGGGGCCATTTGGAACTCCCCCAAGGAACCATGAGGGCCAATTTTAGACCCACTGGTGTAGCAAAGTGTTTCCAGTGAGCCAACGTGCACAATATCAGCACCCTGACTCTGTTTGACCAGAATGGAACAGAGCCTTCATTAGTATCATTGGCAACACCGGTGAATTTCTTCACAATATGGCTGCTGTGCATAGAGCCTATTTAATTCATGAATCCATTATCCAAACGTTGTATTTGGACTGCTTCAGGACGTCTGACAGTCCCATAAACGCAAATGTCTCTGACTGGAGTGAGTGATGAAGTTACACTATTGGCTCGGCCGGTTGGCCTAAGAGTCCTAGACAATTGCAGAGTAATCGTCCCTCCAGGCTATGGGATGTCGGTTGGCCTAACAATGAGCTATATCCGACTGCAGAGTAATCTTCCCTCTGGGTTATGGGATGTAGTCTCTCCTAATAACCAAGCTTTTCTCATAATTTTCAGGGCTTTAGAGTGCAAGTATTTCACTCACCCCCTAAAATAGATATTTACGAGCACAGTGGCTGAGTAAAGGTAAAAACCTACTGTAATCTTTCGGCAAAAGAGAATTCGTTCAGACTCTTCAGAGTCAACTGTTTTGGTACTCAGAATCCTCTATTGTTTGACATGGTCTTGTTATCTTTGTATTTAATTGACCATTACGTTATCGTTTGTTGACTCTGGGGCATGGCATTTAGTCAGAACTTGCACTTTGTAAGTCCCTATGAATAAAAGTGTGCTAAATGCATACATTTTAATTGTATCGCATTGTATTATGTATGAGACATTAGAAATGGTGTGAAATAAGCCTCATTGTACTGGAGTTTTTCTCTGGACAAATATTATACAGCTAAATTCTTTCTTTTTCCTTTATTTATTCAGGGAAGCCCATTGAGAGCAAGCTCTCTTTTTCAAGGACGCCCTGATAACAGCATATAAAACATATAAAATATAGACATGATACATGCATACATAACAATAACAAACATTTGAATCACAATCACCACAGATGCAAATATACATGAAACAGGTGCAGTTACAATGTGTCCTCAAGAAGTACCCTAAATGTCTCAAATTCGCTTCAGTTTTCCTGAAGTTTGTTCCATTTGTGTGGAGCATAATACATGAAGGCAGTCTTTCCTTGTTCACTGCTCTTACGTGGACTGGTATATCTAATGTGTGTTTGTGAACGTGTTGAATGTCCAGTAACCTTTGGTTCTAAAAGCGAAGATAGTGTAAAAATAATAATCACTTCTTTCTTTTAGTACATGTGTTTCTGCCTGTTGAAGCTGTGTTATGTATTAGGTTTTGGAAACCCTTTGAAACCCCTTTCCACATTTATTCCACAACAGAAATATGTTCTTTCTGTCTTTCTTTCTTTCTTTCTTTCTTTGATTAACAAGAAAATTGTATTATGGATTAGGTCTGGTAATTTTGTGTAATTGTGTAATATGTAGAAATCAATAGACAACCTCCTTGATCTATTAGAATAAAGGGAATTGGTTTCTGTAACTTGTGTTCGTTCTCATGTGACAGTAGAATTTCAAAGACAAATTTTCAGACATTTTGGGGGAAATTAATGAGGTATTGGCAAGCATGAGGCAGACGTCTGATACTGTTGTGGAGCCAGTATCAGTGACATTGGAATGTGTGCTCAGAGAACGTCTGCACACAGATAAAACATGTACGGTGGCATCCTCCCATGACCTCTTAATAATTAGCAATAGCAAACAGCTGTGTGTGTGTGTGCGCGTGTGTGTGTGTGTGTGTGTGTGTGTGTGTGTGTGTGTGTGTGTGTGTGTGTGTGTGTGTGTGTGTGTGTGTGTGTGTGTGTGTGTGTGTGTGTGTGTGTGTGTGTGTGTGTGTGTGTGTGTGTGTGTGTGCAATCTACAAGCTCACAACGGGTCGCATGCAATTTTGTGTGTGAACGCGCACACATGTATGCATACTGGATCCAACACCTAAAATATGTATACGTGCGCTTTTCTGTGCGGTGCGTGCCGTGCATGTGCCTACACACAGCTCCTCAATCGATAGTAATTACGAAGTCAGGTTGTTGATTGCCGGGCTCAGATACTCACTCTTACAAGACTCTTGCGAGAACTAAAACGCAACGGGGGAAAAACAAGACATGACTCAGTCATGTACACCAGCTTGCTGTTTTCTCTGATTTGTCTCGCAGAATCTGGCAACACTGCTAGTGGCTCCCCATTGGCTTAGACCTGTTGCTTATTTCTCTCGCAGAATCTGGCAACACTGCCATAGAGGTGAGAGGCGTGTCTAGTACCATTGCTTGGGAGGACGAGACCGCCTGTTCAGAGTATGGGAAACTATCCCCATTGGCTTAAAGGACAGCCAATGATTGAAAACATGTCGCGAATATGCATGTCGAACACATGGATGGCTAGTAGGTCACTCTCCTCTTAGACCAGCTTTGCAAGCTGGTAAAAAAAGAAATACGGCAATATGCGTGTAGACTACTTTATGGCAAACAGTCACAAATGGAGTAAAAAACAAAATCAGAATGTGTCTCGTTGTAAATGTGAACACGCAGGGCTGTGCAGAACCGGGTTCATTTGTTATTATAAGCCAGACGAGGCCATTAGTGAGAGTAATAACAAACACAGGGGCTGCCAATAGCCCAAAAGCCACCATTAAATCAAACCCCGTTTCAGCAATCAAGGAGAATTAGTATGAGCCAGGCGAAAATGCATGAGTTGTGAAGTCTGTCCCGCTGTCTGACGGTTGTGGAAGGGCCGTGGTCAAATCCAGAGTTTTGCACTTTCAACCTGGCGTCCCAATTTTGGGCATATTATAGGTGAAAATTATGGATTATCTATTTACTCTCTTCATTGTGTGACGCAGTGTCTATGAATTATTTGAGCTCTGAGAGGAACCTTAAAGGTTTTATGACATTCATTTTCACTTTTTTTTATTTTTTATGTTTTTTTGGGGGTTTTATGACCACAATTACACCCAAAAAAATCTGAACTTTGAACATTCAGTGGATTTTCTGTGGTCTGGGGTTTTCTGAATAATTAGGCTGAAAAGTAATCTGAGCTTGGCCCTTCGGCAGTGAGGTCACAGCCCATTAATCCCGCCCACTCTCCTCCTCGCCCCTCTCCTCCCCTATCCTTTCCTTTGGGGGGGGGGGGGGCGGAGCAGAGGCGAAGATTGACAGGCAAAATCCCTCACCAGCGACACCCGCAGGCAAAGATTTCTTTTTTCATTGCAGTTGAAAAGGCTTTAGAAATGTGAGAGAAAAACACCTGCCATGGATCAATGGAGTGGAATTTTTTGTTATAATTTCTATACACGTTTGAAGGAACATGACAAAGACTTTTAATGTGTGGTAAAACTGAACGTCATGAAACCTTTAAAGGGATAGTTCACCCCCTTTTTTTCCTATCGATTAGTCACCCCATGGTGACTTCAATTCATGGATATTTTTTTAGTTTTTGTCACATTCCTAAGACAATAATTTGATGACCAGCCGACCAGTAGGCAGCGGTTCCGGTAGGAGACACAAAGGAGACTCTTTGTGTCTCCTACCGGAACCGCTGCCGGTCATCAAATTATTGGCTTAGAAAAAAAATGTCCATGAATTCAAGTCTACATGGGATGACTAATCGTTAGAAAAAAAGTCATTTTGGGGGTGAACTATTCCTTTAACGGTGGCCTGTTTAAGGCATGTTTTCGTGCGGTTAATTCCTCCCGAAATATACATTTTTCAAACTGGTGTGTATGTCATGAGCACATCCACACAGAACGTCGACGTGTCCCTGAGCGAGACACTCAACCCCTTATAACTGCTCCCCGGGTGCTGAATTAATGGCACCCACCGCTCCTAATAGTTAGGATGGGGTAAATGCAGAGGACAAAATGCATGTGCCAAATGTACAAGTGTCAGAAAATAGCCCAAAGGAGTGGGGGGACTAAATTATTATAATAATGATTAGATTATTATTTTTACACTCTTTGCCGAGTGGGAGATGTCGAGCTGACCCATCAAGACTTAACCCATTCAATCCGGGTACACATCTGTGTTATTTTAGATTTCTTTGGCAATTCAAAAAATAGCAGATATACAAGCTCATAGCGCGGTACCGAGTGAGCTTGAGCTTGTACTGTATATATTTTTTGAAAAAACTTGAAAAGTTGTGGACATTCGTAAAAAAAAAAAAATTGCTTTTGGGCGTCCCTGGAACAAAATATTTTACAAATGTTTGTTTTAAAAATATATATATTTTACAGATTTGCACACATTTAAATAAAATAAAAACAATAGCAGATCTACAAGCTCATAGCGCGGCACTCTGTGCCGCGCTGTGAGCTTGTAGATCTGCTATTTTTGAATATCCCAAAGAAATCTAAAATGACAGACATGCGCTCCCGGATTCCGTGGGTTAACGTATAATACCGTGTCCTGCTGGCTAAAGCCTGCTTAGTGCTAATGCTAACAGTATGCATTTTAAATTAGCTGTTACATCACAGGCTTGTGTCTGATTCACGACTTGTGTCATATGTCACCCTCTCTCTGCCCTCTCTCTTTTTTTCCCTCTGTCTCCAAAGTCCTGCTCAATGATGCAGAAACATAATGGAAATCTATGCATAATACAGACAGAATATCCATAGAATACTTCCGTTTCAACATTAGGGAAAGCCCATTTTTGTTCTTCACTGTAAAATCCCCAGTGTTCATTTATCCACTTGTAACTCAGAGCGTCTATACGCAATGAACGTTGTCAAAGGTCTTATGATATTCATTATTTTATTTTTTTATTTTTTATGGAGGGGGGGGGGGGGGGGGTTATGTCCTCAATTACACCCCAAAAAAACTGAACTTTTGAACATTCAGTGGATTTTCTGTGGTCTGGGGTTTTCTGGATAATTAGGCTAAAAAATGCCGGGATTGGCCCCTCGACTTTTACATCATAGTCCCTTAATCCCGCCCCTTCTCCTCCCCGCCCCTCCTCTCCCCTATCCTTTCCTTTGGGGGGGGGGCGGAGCAGAGGTCGATGATTGACAGGCAAAATCCCTCAACAGTGGCACCCGCAGGGAAAGATTTATTTTTTCATTGCAGTTGAAAAGGCTTTAGAAATCAGAGAGAAAATTTGATAACTGGAGTGGATTTTTCAGTTAAAACATTTAATACATGTTTGAAGGACCATGATAAATAATGTTAATGTGTTGTAAAACTGAATGTCATGAAACCTTTAAAATAACACTCAGTATTGTGTGTCGTCCTGTAGCCTCTCCGTAAGCGCCGCTTGGCGGTCGTTCGTTTCGTCTTGACCTTCACGCACGTCGGTCCGTTTTCAAAGCCACGTGCACTGCACCATTTTCACAGGCTTGTTTGTTTGCACACGCTCCGGTGCAAAAGAGCCCCCTTCCTATTTAGGCTGGATGTTTTCCTCTGTGAGCCAGCACAGACCTCACACAGCACCTTCAGATGTGGTCATTATGTCAGTCTGGAGGTGACAGGGGGAGGGGGGGGGGGGGGGCGGGGTCAGCCCGTGCCTTCTTATATAGCTTCACACTGTGTTGGCCCTGGAGAGAGAGAGGGAGAGAGAGAGAGAGAGAGAGAGAGAGAGAGAGACATGAATGCACACACGCACGCACGCACGCTCACACACACACACACACAGTGGTGTAAAGTAACTAAGTACATGTACTCAAGTACTGCACTTAAGTACAATTTTGAGATACTTTTACTTTACCGGAGTATTTCCAATTGTGTATACTTTCACTTCTACTCCACATCTCAGAAGCGAATATTGTACGTTTACTCCACTACAATTATTTGAAAGCTATAGTTACTAGCTACTTTGCAGATATAAACTATTACATTATAAAACATACATTAACCACTTAAGCCCTATTTTACACCAAGGCTATTTGAAAATAGCCGATCTACAAGCTCACAACGCGACGCATTGTATAAGATCTGCTATTTTTACTTTTGGTACTCTAAGTACATTTTGACGCACGCACGCACGCACGCACGCACGCACGCACGCACACACACACACACACACACACACACACACACACACACACACACACACACACACACACACACACACACACACACACAACTTGCTCTGCACCAGTCCGCCTCTCCCCAACACACACACACACACTTCTCAGCTGTCTCTCTTCATCCTGAGTGGACATGGCAGCTCGCTCACAAGCATTTTCCTCCAGGAGGGACATTTGCTCCCTCGACAGCGCGTTCCCTCCATACTCCCCCTTGCCCCCGCTTGGATCAAAGTCATCCGCACGGTAAATAAACATATCAAAATGGCCCCAACAAAAGACCCCGGGTAAACTAAGGGAGAGAGAGGGAGGGTAGAGGGAGAGAGAGAGAAAAGAGAAGAGAAAAAGGAAACAGGCTCGAGTAGCAACAAAGTAAAGGATTCTTGGCAATCAGATCAAGAGGCAAGAGAAATGCGATGGCTTGTAGAGTGAAAGATGCAGTGGTGGAAAGAGTACTCAAATGTTTTACTCAAGTAAAAGTATCAATACTGCAATGTAGACTCCGTTACAAGTAGAAATCCGGACGCGTTGTCCGGCGACGCGTTGTGAGCTTGTAGATCGGCTATTTTCAAATAGCCTAGGTATAAAATAGGCCTAAAGTGTTTAATGTATGTTTTATAACGCAATAATTATCTGCAAAGTAACTAGTAGGCTAACTAAAGTTTTCAAATAAATGGACAAGTAGTGTTTATGTGACACATGTGACATGCAGTAGGTCCTCTGTCGTATCGTCGCTGTCAGGCAGAAACCTTCTCCATATTTTGACTTTTCATGTTTCGTAACCAATGAATGCAAAAGTAGCTAAAATAGACGATCAGTATCATGTTCGGTATCATGGTCGGTAACGCGGTCAGTGTCATGGTTAGTATCATGTCAGTATCGTGGTCAGTATCGTGGTCAGTATCGTGGTCAGTATCATGGTCAGTATCATGTCAGTATCATGGTCAGTATCATGGTCAGTATCATGGTCAGTATCATGGTCATTATCATGTCAGTATCATGGTCAGTATCATGTCAGTATCATGTCAGTGTCATGTCAGTATCGTGGTCAGTATCGTGGTCAGTATCGTGGTCAGTATCATGGTCAGTATCATGTCAGTATCATGGTCAGTATCATGGTCAGTATCATGTCAGTATCATGGTCAGTATCATGGTCATTATCATGTCAGTATCATGGTCAGTATCATGTCAGTATCATGTCAGTGTCATGTCAGTATCGTGGTCAGTATCGTGGTCAGTATCGTGGTCAGTATCATGGTCAGTATCATGTCAGTATCATGGTCAGTATCATGGTCAGTATCATGTCAGTATCATGGTCAGTATTATGTCAGTATCATGGTCAGTATCATGTCAGTATCATGGTCAGTATCATGGTCAGTATCATGGTCAGTATCATGTCAGTATCATGGTCAGTATCATGTCAGTATCATGTCAGTGTCATTTGGTATCATGTCACTATCATGGTCAGCATCATGTCAGTATCATGGTCAGCATCATGTCAGTTTCATGTCAGTGTCATTTGGTATCATGTCAGTATCATGTCAGTGTCATTTGGTATCATGTCAGTATCATGGTCAGCATCATGTCAGTTTCATGGTCAGTATGATGTCAGTATCATGTCAGTCAAGCTCACAACGCGTCACTTGTAGATTGGCTATTTTAGGCAAAGATATTTGGTTTAGAGGGACAGAAGAGGGGCAAAGTATAGGGGTACTGTAGTCAACTAAGTATACGGTGTAAGTGTGTTTGTTTCATTTTTTTCCCCCAGTCATTCAAGCGTAACCAAACTTAACTAATTGTGTTAAATGCTCTAAAAGTGTTATTTTGACTCTTTTTCCGCCCTACAGTGTGAGTGAATGGAATGAACATCTGGTTCCTCGCTCACAGAGCCATAGGATGGATATAAACAGATAAAGAGATATAGACAGATAAACATTGTCGACAATGTTTAGACTGACGTAATTCCCCAAATCAAATTTTCTACCAAGTGCAACATCACTTTAAATTTGAATAAAGGAGGCGCTGGAGCAACTCGGATGATTGGAACCTTTTACTTTAATAAGGAACAGGGTGCAAGGCAAAAGAACGACATCGTTTCGATGTCAGATCACATCTTCGTCAGGTCATGACCGCGGATCGGCCTGATTTCGGCTTAAGGCGCGGTGGAATCTCCCTTTAATCACTTTAACTGTATTTTAAATCTCTAATTGATTTCGCAGGAGTCTTATTTTAATGAATAAAACATTATTTTAACCAATGCATGGTGAAGAATGGAGGTAGTCTCTGTTCTTCTGATTTAGACCCTGGTGTCTCGCAGGACACATACTGGTTGACCATGTCAAATAAGTCATTTGATCCAGATGTGTCTCTATCTTTATTGCAGTTCAGAAATCATTGCAATGGACATACTGTACAACTCACGGATTGTAGCTTTAATATTATTAAGATGAGCTGAAAATGAAACAGGCTTTTGATGAATCACTTATTTTTTCCTCTTTAAATAACACGTTATGATGCCAATAACTTAGAGACACGCGTTTAATCATGTACATTAATACATTACATTTAAATGGAAAAAACAAAGGGCTTTCAGTGGAGCGTTCAGAATTTCTTTGTTCAGCGCTTTGTTTTTACCACGAGCATTAAATCAATGTAAGCCCATAGCATTTACAAATGGGGGGAGCAGTCCTATAGGGTTCCTTTGTCTGGAGTTTCTATAGAACATACCCAGCCAAATGCTGAAATAAAGGGGCTTCAACTTATCAGAATGAAACATGTCTTAACTGTATGATATTTATCATGAGAGGAAAATACACAGTGATGTCAACGACCCAAAAAGCACAGCATGTGGTTGTCTAACACTTCAGAAATTCCATAGCACTACAACCATTGTTCCAAGTCAAGCTCTAGGCCTTTCACTTTTTTCCCCTTTTTTTTGATTGATTGGTTGATTCAATTCAGACGCCGCCTCAATGCCGACTGTGCGGAGGTGGCTGCGGATGGGGGGGAGGGGGAGGGGCCGCTTTAACCCATTAAGACCGGGAACGCATCTGTGTCATTTTTAGATTTCTTTGGCTATTCAAAAATAGTAGATATACAAGCTTGTAGAGCTGCTATTTTTGAAAAATCGTGAACATTTTGTGAAAATCTTTGAATATATATTTGTAAAGCGAACATTTGTATAATATGTTGTTCCACTCGTTGCCGCGCTATGAGCTTGTAAATCTGCTATTTTTGAATAGCCGCAAAGAAATCTGAAAATGACACAAGCGGTCCCGGTCTAAGTGGGTTAATAGTTTCTGACAGGCAAATCAAAGACGAAGATGGAGTGCCGCGCTAAATGGCAGGTCTTTATTAATTACAGGGCAGGTGGGCTTCAGCCAGGCAGAAATAGTGGCTTTGACTTGTGTAGCTGCATGGAATCTGGCTTAATAATTAATGAAGCGTAGCCCAGCTCCCCGCAGAGGGAGACCGAATAACAGTTTAGGGGAAAAGACGCCGGCATGCTCATGAAATGCCATAGAAAAAGGGGGGAAAAAAGACATATTTCCTCTCCCGAGCAATTTGACTCAAGGCTTAGCTAAGGTGGAATGACATCTGTGCTGCAAAGTCTCACAAAGTGACTCAATTAGTTGCACTAAAACTGTCACCAGCAATGATTCCATTTAAAATCACTGTCAATGGGATGATATCACTGTACTGACCAATGATTCGGTTCAGGGTTACGTCTGCTCTGCTTTTGATAACCCTCCCCTCCTGGGCATTCATTTTTATGGCCGGTGGGTATTATGTTTTATCCCTGTTACTGGTCAGACTGAATTAAAGGGATAGTTCACCCCAAAAAAAACTATCTATTAGTCACCTCATGGAGACTTGAATTCATGGATATTTTTATGTTTTTGTCGCATTCCTAAACCCAAGTCTCCATGGGGTGACTAAACGATAGAAAACATGCCACTTTGGGGGTGAACTATCGCTTTAAATTAATTAATTTCCTTTTGGGAAATGTAGACAGATTTTCGATATCTTTAAAAAATGTTTAAAAATAAATATATATATATAAATAATTCTTCCAAACTTTTAAATGTCTAAAATAGCGCAAAAAAAAAAAATGTAATCTACAAGATTGTAGCTCAAGCTGGCTTGAGCTTGTAGATCTGTTTTTTTTTTTGGCTATTTGTCGTACAACAGTTTATAGGGCTGCTCAAGTGGCTTTAAAAAAACAGTCCCCTCACATCTGAAACGCATAGACCGAAGGGCCAACGACGGGCTTATCTACAGTATACGTTTCACTGAAACTCCACACCGCACAACAAACGCGACACGGATAAATAATAACAGCAACACCATTGTTCTTTTTGCCACATGGTGGGGATCATTCTGGACAAGAAGAAATCAGGGGTGGAAATAACATTCTTTCCAGATGGCTAAATAAGCCTCATCATAAAGCCGGGAAACAACTAACTAATGTCAAAGCAATTTCCTTTTGCGGGGTTCTTTGAAGCAGAATGCTGGTTGTGACACAAATGGAAATTTCACATCTGCCCGCCACAGAGGCATGAAGCCACCAGTAATTTCACATGAAGCTGCGTACAGCATGCGGAGGGAGAGCGGCGAGCACATGTTGCACATGTGGCACAGCGGCGGCGGCTCTAGATTCGAACGGGATATAGAAACAAGTAAAAGGGATGTCTTGGGAATTAAGAAGATTGAAATCAAGCCGCAATGAATGAATACGTGCCGCATTGTGGATATGCATGGGATTTACGTTATCTGTCCCCTGGGTGCAACTACGATGTAAATATATCCCGTAATAAAACAATCAAAAGGAATCAGTCACGGCACGTTGCATTTAAAAATAAAATATATAGTCAGCCGCGTTCCGCATTGATTTAAGTGAGTAATTATAGTGTTAAAAAGAGTTCTTTTGGATGCTGATGTCGCATGACACACTGACGATGTGCAATAATAAAAAGTAAAATATTGCAGGCGCTGTCAGGTGGACACCTTTTATGTCCAAAAAACTTAACTTTTAAAGAAAAAAAAAGAAAAAAAAGAACTTGTACTCCAATGGATCCAATGTAGTTGTTAATACTTTTCATTTGTTCAATAATTCACACACACACAGACGGACTTAACCACTGTCATCCCACTTTTGGGTGTCATTATAATTGTTCAAAGATAGCATTGTGAGTTGTGAACTTGTAGATCTGCTATTTTCACTACTTTTGCACGACAATGTTTTGCAATGAATTATAAAATAGGGCAGACATTTATTCAACCACTTGAACCACAGCATCGATATTCTGGGAGGGGAGACATTTGCCAAAAAATAGCTGATTTACAAGCTCACAACTTGTCCAAAAACGGTCCAAATACAGAGCCAACTGACTAAATCTAGAGGGTTTAAGTGGTAAAAAAGAAAAAGAAAGAAAGAAACATGGAGATACAAGGTTTCTGGCTGACAGTGACGATGTGTGTCTGTATAATAGAGCTGTGCCTGGGATGCATGGCTGCAGTGCTGCAAACGAAAAGTCCAGCCGAAAACAGACAGGCAGCAGATTTAGTACACATGTCGGAGTCAAACGGGGTTAATTCCCGACGAGACGAGCGCCACACACCGGGCTTTTGATGACCCCTGACCTTCCCCCGCAAACCAGGTCCAGAGTGAGGTCAGTGGGTCCTATATATCTGCTGATTTGGTAGGCTCTGCCGAAGGAAAAGCCCTGACCCAGCGAATAAGCCTTGGGATGGATTTTCTCCTCCGCTAGCTGTAGCTGCGGAGTCTGGGCTTCCTGACTGATTACTGGCTTCCGAAGTAAAGCAGACCAACCTTTGCGCTTTGCAAAACGTAAACACATATGGTGCGGATTTGCCCCTCGCATAAAGGCGCGCATTCTTTTCCCCCCTCCGCTTAACTGTTTTGGAGACGGCATTATCTCAGAATTCTCCACCGATACAGTATTTATGTCTGGGCACGCCAAGCGCTGCAAGTGGAGCCAAGCGGAATGACAAAATATTTCAAACAAAAAAGAAAAGGGCCCCGGTCCCACAAGTGGCTGCACAACAAACACTAGCTACCTCCCCCTCCTCCTTCAATCTCACCCCCCCTCCCCCCGTTGTCAGGGTTATTGTGTGCCATTTTAGGGGGTAGACATTTTCACCTGCGGTGCAATGGGGGGAAGAGAGAGAGAGAGGAGATGGGAACTGATGGGGCCTGTCGTGTCTGTCTGCAAACTGGGTTCTTGTTTTCTCTCCCAGTCCACGTCCACTGAGAGCCCCCAGACATGCAGACAACTCACTCTCTTGCTCTCTCTCTCTCTCTCTCTCTCTCTCTCTCTCTCTCTCTCTCTCTCTCTCTCTCTCTCTCTCTCTCTCTCTCTCTCTCTCTCCCTCTCCGGTGGAGGAGGTGTCCATTTATCTCAAGGAGAAGCTGTCAGGAGTGTGACGGATGGGGGAAAAGAGGTAATATTTCCTTTCGGCCTGATATTTCAGTCAGTATAGTCAGAGACAACAATAACCGCTCTGCTCAACAAAAAAAAGCCCTTTTGTGTCCCCATTTTCTTCTCCTTCTCCTTGCTCTGTGGGTTTTTCTCTCAAAGTGCGAACGAGACTTTGAGTACTCCCTGTGCCTAATGCTGTTTGTTTAAAGGCAATTTACACCTCGTTCCAGAGAAACCACAGAAGCCCAACGTTATTCTTTTCAAAAAATCTACATCAGCAATGAGAGCGCTGTCTGGAGTCCTCCCCGTACTCTAATGTTGCATCAGTGCTGAGGCCCCTCATTACCCAAGCGAGCTCATTTGCATCGCGGCAAGACGCCTGACTAACTGGTATAGAGAATTCAACCTTCACCGCGTGAATGCTATATAGTGGTGGATGATGTACTCATCAGATATTTTTTGCTTAAGTAGAAGTAGCAATACCACGATATAAAAATACTAAGTAAAAGGCCTGTGTTCAAAATGTTACTTGAGTTAACGACGTTAACTTAACGTACAAAAGTATTGGCATTAAAATGTACTTAAAGTACCAACGTAAATGTACTGAAATGTTTGAAAATAGCAGATCTACACGCGTTGTGAGCTTGTAGATCGGCTATTTTCAAATAGCCTATGTACTGTATAAAGTGGTTAATGTATGTTTTATAATATAATCATTTATATCTGCAAATGTATATAGGGCTGAAGTGGTTAATATATGTTTTGTAATAATAATCCAAATCGACAAAGTAACCAGTAACTGAAGTTTTCAAATAATTGTCGTGGAGTAAAAGTACAATATTTGCCTCTCAGTAGTAGTGGAGTAGCCTGATAAACCCTCCCTCCAGAAATCTCATTTGTATTCTGGAATCAAATGGAAATTAGATTTCCGGAGGGAGGGTTTACCAGGCTAGTAATGGAGTAGGAGTAAGAGTACAAAAAATTGGAAATACAATTGGAACATAAGTAAATTAAAAAATACCTCAAATCTTACTGAAGTACAGTACTTGAGTACAGTAAATGTACTTAGTTTCTTTCCAGCACTGGGACGCTATAGTGTCCTTATCCTGGGGCAAACATGCAGTGAAATTAGGCGATAGATACCGGGTATTTTTGGTGAAAAGATTTGGTGCCGAGGGAAATAAGGAGGGGGGCACCTATAGTATAGACCCCTGGGTGACCCCCGCGGTCAACAAAATATAATATAGGGTTTACGCGGTTAACGTGCAGCCGGCCGATAATTCCACATACAATTATTGCCACAGGAATTGTATTATTGCCCTCAATAAAAAAGGGTCTAATTTTGTCATGAAGAATGATTACGAGGTAGCAGGCGGAGGAAACGACTCACAGTAGGATCCTTCAAAAGAGAATTCTTCTTTTGAAAAAATCATTTCAAAGTCATCGGCCCGTATCGTGATTGTTAGTGAAGCCTAGCCATGCTGTCATTGTTTCAGATGAGGACTGAGATGTGTGGTTTTAAGATTTGCTGTTGCAATATTCTTGTTAATGCTCTGGACTCCCTCCAGAATGGGATTGGAAGATTACACTACACCGCCACGAGAAAAATTCTAATGCCTCTCAGAGCTAGATGAAAAATAAGACAAAATGAAATGCTTCTTTCAAAGGAGCGCATTTGCAGCGGAATAACAATAAGTGGAAGCCAAATCTAGTTACCTGCAGGAAATGTATTCGTTATTGGTCTAATGTGAGTGTATTTTTTTTTTTTTTAATGCAGCCTCCTCTGCCGTTTCTCCAAATAAATATTACACACGAGGAAATTAGCTCGTTTCACATCTTGTTTCTGCATCTCTGTGTGATGCGTGCTGTAATGGAAGGCCACAGGTCCAAGTAGCTTCCCTGCGTACGTTTCTTATGGATGATTTTTTAGTTAAGAAATCACATCACGTCACAGTGTACCGAAAAAAAAGGGAGAATACAAATCATTTGAGAATGCACAGATGTTTTCCTTTCGCTACAGTACAGCATAATCAGCATCTGTGACCATGAGCAGCTCCCTTCTTCCAAAAGCTAGAAACCAGAGAACCAAGCCTCTCTAATCTATGATGTTTTACAGTGCTGATGCATGGCTTGGCACCGCTCCACTGACAATGACTAGGAGGCCGACTTTATAGCTCAAAGGGTTGTCTTTTTTAAAAGAAAAGTTACAAAAAGATACGAAACTCCCCCAGAAAGTCATCTTCAATATAAGTCGTATTGTCCTGCAGTCACCTTTGCTATTATTTCTGACTCATTCTCTGTGGAGTTGGCCATCCTTGTGACATCACACACACATTAAAAGGACAAACTCTTTGTCTTTCGTGGCCGGCTATAGGGAATATTAAAAGGTACACTTTTGTTTGAATGTGGCCCAAAACAAACGAATAAAAATGCCTTTTCAAATCAGATATCCACTGGAATGTAGAAATACTCTGTTACAAGTAAAAGTCCGCAATTCAAAAATCACTTGAGTAAAAGTACAAAAGTATTGGTATCCAAATGTACTTAAAAAAAAAATAGCAGATCTACAAGCTAACAACGCGTCACGATGCGACGCGTTGTAAGCTTGTAGATTGGCTACTTTCAAATAGCCGAGGTATAAAATAGGGCTAAAGTCGTTAATGTATGTTTTATATGTAATAATTTATATCTGCAAAGTAACTAGTAACTAAAGTTTTCAAATAATTGTAGTGGAGTAAAAGTACAATATTTGCCTCTGAGATGTAGTGGAGTATAGAAGTAAAAGTATCAAGTATTGGAAATTGGAAAATACTCAAGTAAAGTACAAATACCTCAAAATTGTACTTAAGTAAAATGAACTTTACACCACTGGAGTATACAGTATAAGCATAAAGCATAATCCATATACTCAGATGTATATGTGTGAGAATGTTTCTGAACGGCTGCCAAGCTAGCAAACGTTATGGTAATAATGGATGATCTTTCTGATTTCTGCTGTTTACAGAGTAGACCTCATCATAGCCTTGGAACTCTCGGCTTGCATCACACTGTTTTGCAGCAGGTATCAGCAGAGTGGTGCCGCAGTGCCCTGCCTGCATGGTACATGAAAGATTAAGATGGATGAGGAAATGGTCAAGGCCATTAGATCTGAAATAATGAAATTCCTCTGCGAGGTCTGAGTTCGGCTTGAAAAGGCATTACACACAAAACCAGATCTCTCTTCAACGCCCGGGAAGTTCTCTTAACCCATTACAACCGGGAATGCATCTTGAGTTATTTTGTAGATCTGCTATTTTTGAAAAATCGTGATTTTTTTTTGCAAATCTTTGAATATTATTTTTTAAACGATTTTTTTTGTTGCCTTTTTGCTTCTGGAGGTCCCTGGAACAAGATATTTTGAGGTGGGGGGTCCGCGGCCAAATTCATATAATTTAGGGGGTCCTTGACATGGAAAAGTTTGAGAACCACTGATTGCAACATGGGTTTTTCTGAAAACTGTTAGGATTTAGAAGATTTTTTTTCAATCGGCCTCAGGTGTTAATGGGTTAACTAGCTCAGTAGTCTACACAGTACTTACTTTTGTCTTTTTCCCCCCAATTTATTTTGAACCTGTTACTTGCAGGTATCAACATGCAGCTACTATTCTATGCCTATGACCACACCTGCAGCCCAGATCACATTTTTGGCCTATCCAGATTGCATTCAGATTGGTTTGATCAAGTCTGGAGAAACAGATTTCTACAAATGGGATTTGAGCCACATTCCTAGGTGTTTTGAAATGTGATTTCTAAAGATAATGTCTCGGTCTGGACACTCGGACACTGAAGCCTAAAATATACTTTGTGGTAGAGTACAACGATATAATTCGGCGAAAATAGACTATCTTCAATCTTGCATCGTGACGGGTTGTGAGATTTAAATCGTCTCTTCGTTGAGCGCCACTGTCGTACGACAAAGTATAACTTAAAGGGATAGTTCACCCCCAAAATGACCTTTTTTCTATCGATTAGACGTACACCCCATGGAAACTTGAATTCATGGATATTTTTTCAATTTTGTCGCATTCCTAAGCCAATAATTTGATGACCGGCAGCGGTTCCGGTATAGGAGACACAAAGAGTCTCCCTTGTGTCTCCTAGTGGAACCGCTGGTCATCAAATTATTGGTTTAGGAATGCGACAAAAACAAAAAAATATTCATGAATTCAAGTCTCCATGGGGTGACTAATCTTTTTTTGGGTGAACTATCCCTTTAAGCATTACTCATGCCTATATCATTATGTTGTTACCACAGCAACCAATGCAGATAGGTCAACAATGTCTGAATACACAAATCTGTTCTCATCACTAACAGTAAGATCGTATTTGAGAAACAAATCATATTTTGTCAAGAAAGCCAATATGACGTGGAGATTATCTAAATACACAAGTTCCTCATTACATACAGGACTGCAATCCACACTTGGACTATAACTTTGTTTATAATGTAGACAGTCTTGCAAAGAGGACCAATGCCAAACCTCTGGGTTCATATATGAGCTACAAACTCAGCACGGCGAGAGAAATTGTATAAAACATTGTGAATCGAGTTGCAAAACATGAAATGTATACAGACGTTGTGAAAAACGGAGATCGCGGAACATGTCTGCTTTTACTAAATGACGTATTCGTATACAGTTGGAACAGTGAGAATTTAGCTTGTCTCAGCTCACTCCTTTTGAAAAATTGTCACACCAAATTGGTGCCATGAAATAATTGCTGTACTATTGATTGGTAGATATCCTGCAGCGTGCAGGACGTCTTTCTTATTAGCCAGCGTATTGGCAGGCTGTCAGTGTGGCAAGACTTGTGGACCACACACAGCCATATAGGACAGGTTTAAATGTTCTCTTAATTGAATCGTTTCATCGTAAAAAAAACAACAACAAAAGGACATAATTTTTAACCGCTATGTGTGTCTTGTTTGGGAGATGACACATTTTTCATACCGTATGTGTTTTGTGTCAATAGCATTGTATTTAAAACTGTCTTGAAAATGTATTTTTAACCCATCAAGACCTGAGGATCGATAAAAAAAAAGTCTTCTAAATCCTAACAGTTTTCAGAAAAAACGTATGTTGCTATATCAGTGGTGCTCAAACGTTTTCATGTAAAGGACCCCAAAAATGATATGCATTTGGCCACGGACCCCCATCACAACAAATTTTGTTCCATGGACTCCCAATAGCAAATTTGAGTAAAAGATTTTCGCTGAAAAAAATTATAATCATATATTCAAAGATTTGCACACATTTTCAGGATTTTTCTAAAATAGCAGATGTACAAGCTCATGAGTGCTATGGGCTTGTATCTGCTATTTCCAAAGTATAAAATAATGGTTAAAGTGGTAAAATCGAAAATGACACCTCTGTTTTCCCGGTTTTAATGAGTTAATTGAATCGTTTCATCGTAAAAAAAAAAAGGACATAATTTTTGTGTCATGTTTAGGAGATGACACATTTTTCATACTGTATGTGTTTTGCATCAATAGCATGCATTGTATTAAAACTGTCTTGAAAATGACTATCTTTTTAAGAGGGCTGGACCTCTGCTAGTTACACGTCTTCCATCTGTCACTTATAGTAATAGGTGCTCTGTCACTAGAAGATGAAAAGCAATTGTTATGCAATTTAATGTGTAGAAAACAATGACACGTTTGAAGCAGATCTACATTAAGCCGTCAGTCATGATTTATATATTTTTTATGCTAACTGCAGCATTTATAGCACCCTTTGCCAAAGCACATTATTGCAATGTTTGTGTTCGCCTACTCCCCCCCCAACTGTTTACTGTACATATTTTGCCTTTTGATTTGTACTCGTTTATAGGATGTTTTTGCATAGTATTGTATATTTGTCTGTCATCAAATGTTTTGATGAATTGAGTACAAAGGACCCCAATGGAAACAAGCCATAGTGCTTTCTTGGGTTTAAAATCCTCTTAAGAGATCTTGTATTGAACTGTACTTATGTGCTTGTCTTTGCAAACTGTTAATAAAGTATTCAATCAATCAATCAAAGCCATGCAGGCATCATGCTGCTCATCCAGAGCAGTTAGGGGTTCAGTGTTGTCATGGGGTAACCGGGTACCAAACTACTCCAGGCTGTCACAATGCGCTCTCGACGGGACAGGCCAGACAGGCCAGGCGCTCCCAATCCGCCCAGAACCGCGAAAAAAACGAACCCAATCCGCCCAGAAACGCAAAAAAAAATCGCACGCTGCGCGCGCGTGCATGTGTCCTGTATCATGCTTAGGGCCCCTGTGGAGTCTAAAGCGGCACTGAGGATAACCTCACACAGGAGGGAAAGGTAAGAACAGAGGAGTTTGACGGCTCGACAGGCAGGTCGCACCGAGACACAATTATCATCCAGCAAGGAAGCACCGGCTGAAAAGTCTTAAATAGGAAACACAGGTAATCAGCCCAAAGGGCTTGCATGCTGCGGATCCAGGCTCACATACAAGGCCAGAACAGAGTCAGAGAGGAGGAGAGGGGCGGGGCCGAAACCTGCACCGTGACACAGGCAGGGGCATCATTTGGGATCCCGGGGGATGGCAGTTGCCACCCCTTCTTTGTTTTATCCATATTTTATCCCAAAACGTTCACACTCAAAACTAGTTAAAACTAGAAAAAGTGCTCCTCGGAGCACAGGTCTCCGCCAGGTCATATAGGTTATTGTGTGCCAGCAATGGTCGGAATTCGCCAATCAGGATGGAATATGAAAAATCTGACGGAACCATCTTAATCACTTGACTCCAGAGATAATGTGTACCGATTTGCATGATGTTTGGACACAATTTGTAGGAGTAATATGAATAAGAAAAGTATTGCAAAAAATTCGGCCTCCTGGTGGCGCTGTAATAGGGTGTTCAAAGGGTGGCATTTGTTCCTGAACGCAGTGCGAATGTGCGTGCAAAGTTTCACCGCCATTGGACGCTGCGTTCATGATTTGCAGCATTTTGTTCAAAATGGGCCACTCCTGCGAACTTTAAATGTCAATCTTAGCCAATCAGGATGAAATATGAAAAATCTAACAGATCCGTCTTGATCACATGACTATAGAGATCATGTGTACCGATTTGCGTGAAATTTTGATAAAATCTGAAGGCTTAATATCCAAAAATGTGTTTTACATAAGTCGGCCTCTGGCGCTATAAGAGGCAGACGTGAAAAATGCAGGGCGAAGGTTTTTCCTTGGCCTCTAGTAGTCCAGGCATTTTAAGCAAAAATGGGGGTCAACCTCCCACTAATTGCAACAAAACCAAACTCAGCTGATTTTGTATCCTCAATATGTCCTGCATCACAGAAAAAAAGTCGCAAGGAATCGTATGAAGGGAATGTTTTGAAAATGACCTGTAAGTATAACGCTTTTTGGCCCTTTCTGCTATATTTGACTATGCTGTATTTGTTCCTTGTAGCAAAACAAGGATACAGAATATCAGTGACAAGAATTTATTATGATCACATAATCACACAACTGATCAAACAACTCAATTAAATTATGCGCACACAATATCACACTACAAAATGTCAAAATGCTTAAATAGGTGATGTCACAATTTCCCATTGACACCCATGTTAAAAAAGGATTTGAGCATTTTTCTTGTCTAATTTCCACAAAAAAGGTTCAATACTGCCCACTATCAACCAGAAACTGTTGGATGCAGTACAGCGCTTGTAAAAAAAATAAAAAAAAAAGCCTTTACCCAATAGTGCTATTGCTGCATTTTATGCCTTGTTATGAACTAATGTTCATTTCATATACATTTTTATGTGAAGCACTTTAAGCTGCATTTTCTGTATGAAAGTGAAATAAAGTTATTATTATTATTGTTATTATTATTAATATTATTATTATGAAGTGAATTAAAAATGTTTTAGAAATCAGAACTTTGATTTTTTTTTGTATTACTAAACCCGAAAATAGTCTCGCACTGTGAATTCCACCTGAAGTTTCGGAGGACAATCCCTGATCAAAATATGGTGAACTTCATCATGGAGATATGTCAAACCGCAGCTTCACTCTACAGACCAGTAATGGCCAGCACAGCTGGCTCAGATGACTGAGGAATGGTATTCCGTAAGGGTGTGTTCTCTCCTCAATGCTGTTTAACATCTACATCTATGACCTACCAGATACAACATGGGGCGGCAGTGGCTCAGGGGTAGAGTGAACTGGAAACCGCAAGGTTCCCAGTTCGATCCCGGGCTGGGGGGCTCCCCCAGACTTAGTGTCGAAGTGTCCTTGAGCAAGACGCTGAACCCCTAATTGCTCCCGATGAGCAGGTTGGTGCCTTGCATGGTTTCCTCCTCCATCGGTGTATGAATGAATGGGTGAATGTACCGTTTACCATTTACAACATTAAAAAAATATGGTTATGTGGACGACCACCATGCTGAGATGACTAACATGGAAGCAAAGATCAACAGGATGGCCATAGCTGAATGGGTAGAGAGCCAGCCTCAGAAGCAGAAGGTCTCATGTTTGATTCCCGGCCCTGCCAAGTTGTTGATGTGTCCCGATGACAATACACTGAACACTTCTGAAACTTAATTTCTCCCACGGGATCAAATAGGTCTAATTATAATTGAAGGTGATGGAAGACGGTCTCAACCAAGACATGGGCACCATGGTAGCCTACCTCCGCAGGTGGCGTTTGTAGCTCAGCATTGGCAAGACAGTGTCGGCGGCATACCATCTTCACAACAGAGAAGATGGTATCTTCACAACAAAATGCAGTGCTTTACATCAACAAAATCACATGTGCAGTGCTTCACATAAGAATGTATATGAAATGAACATGAAAACCGAGTGCATACAAATGCATAATGCATAACATACAGAAATGGCACTTGAAGGGTTAAGATTAGTTTCTTCTTCTTTTTTTTTAACAAGCACTGTAATGCATCCAACACAGTTTCTGGTTGATAGTGGACAGTATTGAACCTTTTGTGTGGAAATTAGACAAGGAAACATGCTTAAATCTTTTTTAAAGGGAAATTGTGACATCAGCACATCACCTATTTAAGCATTTTTCAATATGTTCCACCACTGGGATTTCTTAGGACTTTTGATATGTTATAACTAACATATTTATGAAACAAAAAAAGTTGAAAGAGTTTCTGTTGCAATTTGTCCTAGGTTAACCCCTTATTATCCATAGAATGCCTATACTTAATATACCTGTTTTGAATGGGCCACTTAATTGCAGCTTTCTAAAGATCCGCTCATGCAAACAAGTTAAAACTTGATACTGCATTTCCCTGGGTCCCCAGCAACACACCTGACAAATGTCGACTTCATACAGTGTTCGGTTTTCAAGATATATAGTTGTATTATGTAATAATAGTGTGGATGGCGGCCATTTTGAATTAAAATAATTTCCCTACATTCCCGACTTTTTCCTTCTCATTCAGGACATATTTAGGACACAAAATCAGTTGAGTTTGTTTTTGTTGCAATTAATGGGAGGTCAAGTGACAATATTACTGGACTATAGGGAGTGCACATACAGTACAAGGTTTAACACAGTTCGGTACAGTTATAGGTAAAAACGCAAATCGGCCTGTTATAGCGCCACCATGAGGCTGATTTGAAACATTTCAAGTGGCATTTCTTCCTCTGCCTAGTGGGAATGTGTGTGCAAAATTTCACGGAAAAAAAAACGTGAAAACCAGTGGTAAATGAATGTGTATACTATGGATGTGTGGAACATGGTGTAGGTGTGTGAATGGAAAGCCGAGCCTATAAGAAGAAGAATACGGAGCACTGAGGGGAGAGTGCTGGCAGGTCTGAGTACTTGAGTAAAAGTACAAAAGTATTGGCATCAAAAGGTACTTAAAGTACCAAAAGTAAAAGTACTAAAATGTTTGAAAAAAGCAGATCTACAGCTCACAACGCGTCGCGATGCGACACGTTGTGAGCTTGTAGATCGGCTATTCTCAAATAGCCTATAAAATAGGGCTAAAGTGGTTAATGTATGTTTTATAATGTAAACATATATCTGCAAAAGTGCAAAGTAACTAATAACTAGTTTTCAAATAATTGTAGTGGAGTAAAAGTACAATATTGTGCTCTGAGAGTGGAGTATAAGTAAAAGTATTGAAATATGTAAATACTCCAATAAAGTGAAAATACCTCAAAATTTTTACTTAAGTATAGTACTTAGAGTAAATGTATTTAGTTACTTCACACCACTGGCCACGGGGGAACCCACTTTGAGAAACCCTGCCCTGGGAGGTAGTTAGTTATTGTTCCACACTCCCTAGGAAGCAGGGAGGGAGGGAGGGAGGGAGGGAGGGGCAGGCTTTATAAGTCTTCCAATTGTCAGCCCCCCCCCCCCCCCCCACACACACACACACACACACACACACACACACAGACACACACACAGTTTGTTACAAGCTCTGCAATGTTTGTAAGTAAAAGATCAAAATAAACAACTCATAATGCAACGTTACTCCACATGAACGTTGAGTAGAGTTGCAGTGTTTACCAGAGTGGTGAAAGCTGCTAAAACACGCTTATGACAACATGACATTGGAAACAGAAGTGCATTATCTCCATCTGACCAAACTGAGGTGAGTTTCTGCAGGTGACTTAGCTTAGCTAATTAGCGGCTTAGCATTAAAGGAGTTGATGGAATTTGTGTTTAATTTCACTTTTATTTTACTTGGTAAAGCAACAACTAGTCAGGATGAAGCATTGTTGTGTTGTGTGATGTGATGTGAAGGGAATATGTTGTATTGTTGAGCTGTGTTTGATTGTGATGCTAAGACAGGCTATGCAGGCCTAGACAGTGGTGTAAAGTAACTAAGTACATGTACTCAAGTACTCTACAATTTTGAGGAGCTTTTACTTTACTGGAGTACTTCTACTCCACTACATACCAGAGACAAATATTTTACTCCACTACAATTATTTTAAAACTTTGGTTACTAGTTACTTTGTAGATTTGGATTATTATTACAAAACATACCACTTCAGCCCTATATCCTATATAGTTAGGCTATTTCAATAGCCTAACTATATAGCCGATCTACAAACTCACAACGCGTCACATAACGCTTTGTGCATAATGAGTACTTTTACTTTTGGTACTTTAAGTATATTTTGATGCCAATACTTTTGTACTTTTACTGAAGTAAAGTTTGAATACCAGACTTGTACTTGTAATGGAGTATTTCAATTATTAATTATTGGTACTTTTACTCAAGTAAAGATTTGGAGTGCTTATTGCACCACTGGGCCTATAAATCACTTCACACATTCATCAGGATCCTGGATGGCTTGGTTCCAGGCTTAACATAATTTATAAAAAATATTTTCAGAAATATCCATGGAAAAAAATAATGGGTTTTCTATCTGTGACACCACAAAATGGCCGCCACTGCTAGGCCCTATAAGTGTATACAGGGTATTTGCACATGTATAAAGTTACAATTTAATGACTTTTAATACTAAATTGGCCAAATGGTCAAATATTACGTAAGAAAGAGGCAAACATTGTGAAAATAGCCGATCTACAAGCTCTACGTATACTATGCTGTGTATGCTGTGACAGGATACAGTATATGTATACTGTATCCTGTCACAACATATACAGCCTATATGTATACTGTATCCTATATGTATACTGTATCCTGTCACAACATACACAACCTAGTATATGTATACTGCATCCTGTCACAACATACAGCCTAGTATAATGTATACTTTATCCTGTCACAACATCTACAGCCTAGTATACGTATACTGTATCCTGTCACAACATATACAGCCTAGTATATGTATACTGTATCCAGTCACAACATATACAGCCTAGTATATGTATACTGTATCCTGTCACAACATATACAGCCTAGTATACGTATACTGTATCCTGTCACAACATACAGCCTAGTACCGTATATGTATACTGTATCCTGTCACAACATACAGCCTAGTATACGTATACTCTATCCTGTCACAACATACAGCCTAGTATACGCATACTGTATCCTGTCACAACATACAGCCTAGTATATGTATACTGTATCCTGTCACAACATACAGCCTAGTATACGTATTCTGTATTCTGTCACAACATACAGCCTAGTATACGTATACTGTATCCTGTCACAGCCAACAGCCTAGTATATGTATACTGTATCCTGTCATACTAGGCTGTATGTTGTGACAGGATACAGTATACGTATACTAGGTTGTGTATTTTGTGACAGGATACAGTAGGCTATACATATACTAGGCTGTATGTTGTGACAGGATACAGTATACATATACTAGGCTGTATATGTTGTGACAGTATACGTATATGTGTCTCTCGGTTACTTGAATTAATCTTTCTTTCTTTCTTTCTTTCTTTCTTTCTTTCTTTCTTTCTTTCTTTCTTTCAGATACTCAAGGCTGGCAGAGGTGTTGCAGGGGACACAGCCCCCTCCCCCCCATCTCTTCATTATAAGCTTGGACTATGAAGGCAGGCCATCAGTGGAGGAGGGGAGCAAGAACTGGGCTTCACTACTACAACTAGGAGGTCTAGATGACTCTCTAATGTAGTCTTTTATTTTATTTTATAAACACACACACACAAACACACCCCACACACACACCCACCCACCCATACACCCCCACACACATACATATGACGATGCAGATGTCATCTGCATCGTAGATGCCCAGAAGACTGAGGTTCTCACCTACAGTGTAACACCCTCCCAGACCATCCACCTCTAATAAAGTACTGGTGAAGCCAACCAGATGTACGGAGGGTGGAGATGGTGGGAGACACCCACTGGAAGGCTCATCCGAGGATGCCCTGCCCTAGAGAACGAGATCTGGAGATCTCTCTCTATCCATGGGTGTGTCTGCATGGGGGATTCCTCCTCCGACTTGGTCCGCACGGTCGAACGGCCGAAGACCTTGTCCTTCTCGGGGGTTTCCCCTGAAGACGGCTGATGAAGACGACTCAAAGTAGGAACATCTTTAGGACTGTCACGATTATGACATTTTATACTTGACGATTAATTGTCGCTCAAATAATTGCGATGAACTAGGCCGAATTAATTAATTATTGCGTCGTACGCTGAACATTGTAACATTATTTATAAAAATGTGTCTGTCTTCGTAAACAAAAGGTGCACGGGTCAGATATGACAAATAACTTGCATAACTCAATAACTTTATACGTGGAAATGGCAGTCTGCTATTTCCACTATTTTTGAAAATGTTTGAAAACATATGAACATTTTTCAACATGGAAATGATTATGACGATTATCCGAAAAGTATTGCGATTATCTGAAATACTTGCGATGAGGTGATTATGTAATAATTGTGACATACCTAATTTTTCCTTTTCCTTTGCTGGATGCTGCTGCTGCTGCAGCTGCAGTTTGTGTTGTATGATGTTTTTGTTGTATGCTGTTCGTGTTTGATGCTGTTTGTGTCATGTGCTGATGTGGTTCACGACGTACAGTAGCTCTGTTGCTGTCATGTTGGGGCAGTGAAACATGTTCAGTGACTGTTGGTTTGTGGCTCTGGGTGGCTCTGTTATAGAGACAATTTGCATGAAACATTTTTTAGACATAGTCCTCTGTAAATCCGGGCCATCCGGGCCAGGTAGGTTATTGTGGCCTCGATCCTGGTGGTGCTATAATAAGCCAATGTGAAAAGGGTGCCATTTCTTCTTAGGCCTTTCAATCGGACATTGCATTCATGATTTGAGGCATTTTGTTCCAAAAATGTGTTTTGCAAAATTAGACCTGCTGGTCTAATTTTACTCTACCGCCTGAGCCATTTTACTCTACCGCCTGAGCCATTGCTGACCCCCATGTGACTAGTTTCGCGTGGCCAGACTGTTGCCTCCCACAATTTTCGACAGTATTTACAATTGTTCATACAGTCTGGAGCCACGGAAGCTCTGAAAATGATCAAGCGATAAAGCGGATGTGAAACCTCCTGCCCACTTCCGTTTTGTATTTTTTTGTCGCGCAAATGTATCCTAATATAAATCAAAATCATCTTAGCAGAAATGGAAATACAAAAATAAAATGTAAAGATATATATTTTACAATATGATGTTTTGAACAGAAATGATGAGCATATGCCAGTTCCAGACTCTATATAGCATTCGGAGATTGTGGAATAGTTGTCTGGCTACGCAAGACTTCCATGTGACTAATGTGACAGCTAGCACCATATTCTGCAGTGTGCATTAGTATTGAAACATCATCTCCTATATGCCAAAGCTATTATTTGTGTAAAATTATTGTTTAGCAGCAATTATGGCCGGAATCGTTATTGACACCCAGGTCCATGACCTATGACCGTATTGTATCGACTGTGTGACCCAATCAACATTCAAAGCAACACACCTGACAGTTTGAATTATCTCTCCTTAGCACCCTTTGCATAAAAAGGTTTTGTTGTTGTCGATGATGAACAGTCTTTAGGAGGTTTCAAGCACAACTCGCGGTCTTAATCCAACCGACCGCGACTGCCGTTCGACCACCCGACGTCGTTCCACGAGAAAACTCATTTTCGGCCTCTTAATTATTTTCCATTACGCTGGCACCGAGGACTAGATTGGAATTGGAGCGTAATTGCCCGACCTGAATGGCAAGAACAATCCTGAAGCATCAGTCTAGATGAAGTGTGACAGCGAGACATCTCAGCACTGTGCTGGCACCCCATTAGACCACCTCCTCTGTTCAATCACACCTACACACACACACGCACGTGACGCACGCACACACACAAGCGCGCGTGCGCTCGCACGTGACGCACATGCACGCACGCACTGCACGCACGCACACACACATTTGTACTAATATACTTGCGAGGACATTTTTTTTTTTTTTTTTTTACAATTGCTATGGGCTGTTTTTATCCTTAAGCCAGAGCTATATATAGTGAAAATGGCTCACAACGTGTCACACAGCACGCGTGACACGTTGTGAGCTAACTCATCTTTAAATGCCTAATCCTAACCAAAACCTTTTTTTTTTTGTAAATTTAAGCCAAACTCCACAAATCTTTTTTTAACCATAAAACAAACAATCGTCTTGTGAGGACCAGGACAATTGTCATAACAACGTTTATACTTCTCAAATTCTACTCTTACTTGTGGGGACATTTGGCCCTCACAAGTATAGTGTTACAATTACACACACACACACACACACACACACACACACACACACACACACACACACACACACACACACACACACACACACACACACACACACACACACACCTGCTTGGACAGTGTCCAGCGCACGGTCAGTGAGGTGGACCTTTTCAGGCAGACCAAAGAGCCGGCGGCAAGGTGGCGCCAAGGATGCTGCTAACCTGTTTCCGCCATCCATCCCCCGACCGTGTCCGGCTAAGTGGGCACCGGTCACGTTTCGGCCACGGTGCTACCACCCTCTGGGCAGCGGAGCTGAAAGAAGAGCAGCTCCTACAGGTTTTAACAACATGAAACCTTAGCATCCCTATTCTGGGACGAACGTTTTGGCTAAAAATAGGCGATCTACAAGGTCACAACGCGTCGCGTTATGACGCGTTGTCGCCGCCAGGCCAAAGGCATGGCCGAGACTATGTTTTCGCCCCTGTCCTTCCGTCCGTATGTGTCTGTTCGTCCGTCTGTCTGTGACCAGCTAATCTCCGGCACTGTTGGACCGATGGGCGTGAAACTGTGCGCGCACACTCCCTGGAGGCCAGAGCAGAACCTCTGCCCCAAAATTTTCACATCGGCCTGTTATAGCGCCACCAGGAGGCCTTTTTGGCCAAAAACATGTATATGACTCATACAGATTTCTGCCCTGCATGTGTTCAAGACGGATCTGTCAGATTTTTCATATTCCATCCTGATTGGCTAAGATTGGCTTCCATAGTTTGCAGAAGTGGTCCGATTGCCGTGAAACTTTGCACGCGCGTTCCCACAAGGTCAAGGAAGAAATGCCCTACATTTTTCAAATCGGCCTTATGGTGGCGCTATAACAGGCAGATTCACGTTTGGCTCATAACTCTTGAACCGTAGGTCATATAATCAACTCTCCAAATAAGCCACGCCCATTTCCACCTGACCTTTCCACCACTGTTTTCATGTGGTTGCGTACCACTTCCAAAATGTTGCGTTCATATTGCGTTTGAACTAACCACTTTCAGAGCCTCAACCATCGTTGCTGCTAAATCAGTTCTTCTGCAAAACGAATGCCTGGTTTGAACCATAAACCTTCTGGTTACAAAACCTTTCCCCCTGCACCACAGACATATGAATTGGACATACAAGGTTTCTACAAGCCAGTGACAATATTAGGATGGCCCCCCACACATCATGTTTTCCTCTCTTCTCTCAGTACATGCGCTACGACGGCGAAGCTGCTCCGAAATGTACAGTACTGTCACGAGAGAGAGAGCAGCGCTGTCGACTGCCGATCAATAACCTCTCTCTGCCAGATTTTTGCTGTCAGTTATCCCTCTCCCACGGCTTGTTTCTACGGGTCCCGGGTTGATCCTCCGCACAGGGTGCAGCTATAGTTTCATGTCGGGTATAATGGGAATAAGAAACACATCCCAGTGTCAGTCAGACAGTGTTGGGGGGTGGGGTCTGTAGGTAATGCATGAAAATATTTAGTTGCACGTCGGTACCGTGCACCGAAAATAGCAGATTTCCTGGTACTGTGTGCTCAGGAGTCTCCCATAGCGTTGGTAAATAACGCATGGCTAAATCTCACCTCCATGGGGTGGTGGAAGGTGTGTGTGTGTGTGTGTGTGTGTGTGTGTGTGTGTGTGTGTGTGTGCGTGCGTGTGAGTGTGTGTGTGCGTGTGCGTGCATGCGTGCGTGCGTGCGTGCTCGGAGAAGGTTATTACTGCATCCCGAGGCCAAAGGCATATTTGAAAGAAATACCTGAACGATTGGAAAACATTCCATGCATGTTTTGTCAAATAGCAATTCACTCCCACAAAGGGCTGAGGGTATTTCCGCCGGCCCGTCTGAAGTGGCTTGAAAACATGCCTCAGGGCTTTGAAGAAGGACCGGGCCAGACCGGCATTGACTGGCCTTGGCCAGTACGTGGCTTATATGGCTGGTTTCACCCAGAAGACTTTGCCACACACACACACACACACACACACACACACACACACACACACACACACGTACACCTCTGACTTCTAAGTGACAGATGGACAATGACCGTGAACACCACACCTGAGTGCCTGAGGGGGGGGGGGGGCAAAAAAAGAAGATCCCGCAAGTACTCATTCTTCTCCTTAACCCCATTGTATCAAGGTTGATCTTTCTTTTTCCTCTCACTCTCTCTCTCTGTAATACAAGGACGTGTCTGTTTTGTGTGTGTGTCTGTGTGTGTGTGTGTGTGTGTGTGTGTGTGTGTGTGTGTGCAAGCTCGAGCAGCTCTGACCGAGCGCTGCCTCCAGCCACTCCCCAGAGTGGAGCCTGTTCAATGAAAAGGGGCTCAATAAAGTTGCGGCGGCCCTGTGATAGCGTATAGTCTGGGGTATTTACTGCGCTACGTTCAATGGAGCGATTCACATGGGGGGGGGGGGCAGACGCAGGACCGGAGCGGACGGCAGTGAAAATGATCGGGTGGCATATGGCGGAACCCTCATGGGCTCTAAAACAAGGCCATAGTGCCTTTTTGCTCGGTGCTGGGTGGCTGTATTAGGTCGAATTTAACGAGGAAACATGATAGGACGGCCTGTGATTACTTTGTATTCATGGTGAATCTAATTACTACCAAGGTTCGATTTGTAAAAAAAAAAGGAAAAACAGAGGGGGGACATTTTCCTAAACAATTAAGCCCCATACTTCATTGTACGACAAATTAGCTAAAAAAGCACTCACAACAGCCAATCTACAAGCTCACAACATGTCACATCATGATCATGACCTTGTAGATCTGCTATTTTTGAAAAAATCACACCCAGTGTGAAGAGAGTGGTGCCTTTGATGAGTTAATTAGTGTAACTGGTTGCATCTTTGTGTTGCAATCAGCTGCAGCTGTTGAGGCCGTGCTCATACGGACACAGAGCTGTTGAGGTCGTGCTCATACGGACGGACGGACGGACAGACAGACACACACACAAAGTCAGTCCTTGGAGTGGCTAGCACCACTCAAAAATAACTAATAATAATTCAAAATCTTAGAAAATCTGCCCAAAATAGGGAGGCCTAGGTTAATGTGGTTTACAAAAACATTTTTACGGTATGTAAAAATGTGTTTAATTCAGTCTTGCCAGAAGCAGAGATAAAAAAAAATATCCCCAATGAATAGGGGGGATATCAAACGCAGAGGCATGGCTCCCCCCCCCACCCCCACCAGCAAATCCAACCCTGATTACAACACAAGGCAGAGTTACGAAGCAACTCTAACAGTGTATACAGGGCAGCTGGTTCATCTAGTTCAAAGCTTCCAGTTTGCTCTAAATACTGGCATTATATTTCAAAATATTCCATCTCGAGCGCCTACATGCACAATTGATGTATCTCAAATATTTAACAAGTTGAGTTTCGGCACACAGTCTGTTGTCTGTAAACGCCACCCAGATACAGTACACAAAGGGATTTGTTAGCAGTGCGTCACGGCTGAATTCTGCCTTTCAGGTCATTCATTGTTTGAATTGATTTGAATTATTGTTTGAATTGACTAGGATCTAGAAACAATTTACTGTACTCGTGGTTTAGCCGCCCCCCCCCCCCCCTTGTCAGTCAAGAGTTTATTCACACAAGATACTTATCTTTGCCAGAACAGATTATATAGTTGTTCCTGTTTATACCACTGTCACGTACAGTACATATCTGAAATGAATAGTGACCCATGTTTAGAACTGTAGAAGTTCGGCCCACTGCGCAGGCCTCACATCTAGCGTGACGTACCGCCCACTTCGTAGCGCAGATCGGTCAGATACACCCGCTCCAAGGAAACGATATACACGCTCATCGCTGTAATATTAGGGGAGCGTGCATTCCATAGCCTTTCTCTCTCCCTCCCTCTCTCTCTCTGTCTCCCTCCCTGCTGCCGTGTTCTCCGTGACATGATGATTAGTTTGTTTAAGAAAATAGTGCTTCTCAAGTCAACGTGTTGTTCGTAGCATGAGTTGTAGTGAACACAACAGTGGAATAAGTATGAGCGGCCAGCGTGAGTGGGTGTGTGCATCGCGGCTTGACGACACACACACACACACAGACACACACAGCAGAGGTTTGTCGCACGCTACGCGACCCAAACCTCTAGAGTTCTATACCTCGCTGTACGTCCTTTATCTGGTCTACAGCACGGTGATAAATGAGGGCAGTGTCTGTCTGTGTGGCTGCGAGTGCAGTCAGTGCAGCTTTCAGCAGAAGATCAAATTACCAAGAAGGGGAGGAGCCACAGATGTTGCCATGTCCGCTTATTGTAAGAGGCGTTGGTCTTTAAAGTTGAGATTGGTGGTTGCGTTTTTTTGGGCTTGTTTTCATAGACCTGGTTGCTTGTTTCTCTCGCGAAACCTGGCAACCCTGTAGACCCAGACAACCAGACAAACAGACAAACACACAGCCACACTTGCCACTTGTATATATAGATATCCTTATAGTCCATTAGTCCTATAGTATATCAATTCACACACAGGTTCTTATACAACACAAGGCTTATCCACATTCAGTAACCTCAGCACAAGATGAATTCCTGCAATAGCAGAACAAACATAAGTAAAATATTCGGAGATGAACTGTAGAACAATCTATTCTACCTCAAGTTTGCATTACTGGAAAAAGAGAGGTGCTATATTCGATTTGCGGTCGGGCCGAAGACTATGTGCGTGTGTGTGTGTGTGTGTGTGTGGGAGAGTGGGGAAGCAAGTGGATAGGTGATTTAAAGTTTTAAAACTGGAACATGTTTTGTTGAAAGCCATTCATGTCCATTTTGATTTCCAAAGAATAATGTATGGAAGGAAAGTGTTACCGGCACAAATGACTGCCCACTTGTGAGAGCAAAAAATAACCACCCTGTTAGTGATGCGTGGTGGAGCGATGCCGGCTATTTCTATCTCGCTTCATCCACAGGGAATGAAAGTAGGAGAGGGAGAGGAGAATAACTTTCCACTCAGGAAGCTATAGCAGTGTTGTCTAAAGATGGATTTATACTTGGTTTGCGCGCCGGTGTCGCTCACCTTAAAATAGCCGATCTATAAGCTCACAAGCTGGTCAGTGGTGTAAAGTAACTAAGTACATTTACTCAAGTACAGTACTTAAGTACACTTATGAGGATTTTTTTTACCTTAATGGAGTATTTCCCATTTTCAGTACTTTTACTTCTATACTCCACTACATCTCAGAGGCAAATATTGTACTTTTACTCCACTACAATTATTTGAAAACTTTAGTTACTATTTTTTTCCCGATATAAATTATGATATTATGAAACATGCATTACCCACTTTAGCCCTATTTTATACATAGGCTATTTGAAAATAGCCGATCTACAAGCTCACAACGCGTCGCGGCGCGTTGTGAGCTTTTTTCAAACTGTGAGCTATTTTCAAACATTTTAGTACTTTTACTTTTAGCACTTTCATTACATTTTGATGCCAATACTTTTGTACTTTTACTCAAGTACATTTTGAATTTTGGACTTTTACTTGTAACAAGAGTATTTCTATATTCCAGTATTGGTACTTTTACTTAAGTATAGAAATTGAGTACTTTTTCCACCGTGGATCGGCTGTTTTCGGGTCGGTGCGCGACACTGGCTGGCGTCCAGGTATAAATCAGACGCGAGGGACAGCTGATTTGTATGCCTCACCACCGGGAGAATCCACTTACTCCATCATTGCAGAAATCCCTGCAGTGCAGACTTCCCTTGTACATTTTACAGCCCAGAGTTCAACCCCTGTATCCTAGCTGTCACGTCAGAGAGCTAAACATGTCCATCTCACTCCATTTGTCAGGAACGAGAAACACTCGGGGAGAAGCCCGGAAAGGTATATTGCTGAGGTTATTCCTGTTTTCAACTGCTTCTATTGTGACTTTATTATTTGTGTGTGTGTGTGTGTGTGTGTGTATATATATATATATATATATATATATATGTATATGTATATATATGTGTATATATATATATATATATATATATATATATATATATATATATATATATATATATATATATATACACACACACACAGTGAGGGAAAGTAACTAAGTATATCAAGTACTGTACTTTGAT
Organism: Gymnoscopelus braueri; assembly: GCF_963280865.1. Classification (NCBI taxonomy): domain Eukaryota; kingdom Metazoa; phylum Chordata; class Actinopteri; order Myctophiformes; family Myctophidae; genus Gymnoscopelus; species Gymnoscopelus braueri. The sequence goes on from NC_137616.1 coordinate 12,924,453, forward strand.
GGAACAATTTTGATGGAATTTTTGCTGTACTTGTACTTTTACTTCTACTCCACTACATCTCAGAGGCAAATTATATTGTACTTTTACTACTCTACAATTATTTGAAAACTTTAGTTACTAGTTACTTTGTAGATTTTGATTATTATTACAAAACATATTGACAACTTCAGCCCTACATACATTTTCGCCATCTGAAAATAGCAGATCTACAAGCTCACAATGCGTCGCGATGCAACACATTGTGAGCTTGTAGATCTGCTATTTTCTAAAGATTTGTATACATTTGAAAAACGTAAAATGGGACATTTTGCATATTGAGTGCTTTTACTTTTGGTACTTTAAGTACATTTTGATACCAATACTTTTGTACTTTTACTCAAGTAAATGTTGAATACCATACTTTTTACTTTTTAACAGAGTATTTCTACATTGCAGTATTGGTACTTTTAGTACTTTTCCCACCACTGTATATTTACAGCACTGTATATATATTTGTATATCTTCCTTCCAGTAGTACATGGGGATATTGTGATAACAGGAGATTGAGTGAGTTGTGTGTGTCTATGAATCATTTATTTTGAGGAGCGAGTGGATGCACTGTGCGAAAGAAGGCAAAGAGTGCCCACTTAGGCTAGTAATTACTCCGGCGCGAGATACGCTATTGTTTCATGCGACAATGCACCCCCTGCCCTGCCGCCCCCTTCTGTGTTCTACGCTTGCTTGGCTGCCTTTCATACAGATCTGTGTAATGTCAATTTACTTCGGCAGACACAGCCTGTTCAACATCTGATGGAAATATCAGTGGAGCTTTTGGGTGGATAGAGGGGGGTTTTACACATACACATCAAAGAGGCCCTGTCTTGTCTTCTCGCATGTCTCTCTTTCTCCTCTCTGGGCCCGAAGTTTCCTGTCTCTACTAACACTAGCCTGCCCTAGCGCGTCCAGTGGTGTAAAGTAACTAAGTACATTTACTCAAGTACCAACAATATTGAGGTATTTTTACTTTACTTGAGTATTTCCAATTTCCAATACTTTTACTTCTACTCCACTACATCTTAGAGGCAAATATTGTACTTTTACTCCACTACAATTATTTGAAAACTTGAGTTACTAGTTACTTTGCAGATATAAATTATGATATTATGAAACACACATTAACCACTTTAGCCCTATGTTATACATTGGCTATTTGAAAATAGCCGATCTACAACTGTTGTGAGCTTGTAGATCTGCTATTTTCAAACATTTTAGTACTTTTACTTTTGGTACTTTAAGTACATTTTGATGCCAATAAATGTGTACTTTTAATCAAGTACATTTAGAATTTTCACTTTCACTTGTAACGGAGTATTTCTATATTGCAGTATTGATACTTTTACTTAAGTAAAGAATTTGAGTACTTTTTCCACCACTGAGCACGTCTGATATCTGGTCTAAAGGGGCGGGTTCAAAATCTTCCGGAGAGAGAATCCGTTGGCTCCCATTGGTTCACCGATCTGTGCGCCCGCCCCCGCCGCGCGCCCCTCCTCCTCCCCCAATGTGCAGCATTGAGAGCCCTGACGTCACAACATTTGGAGCGACGCCCCACTGCACTCTGGTTGGTTGGGGGAAATGAAAGGTTGACTCCCACTTCCTATGCCAGGAAAGTAGACAGGCTGGTCCAGGCTCTTATTTTTTAGCAAAACGCGAAGGAAAATAAAAGCCTGGAGATTGAGGCTACTACTACATTGACCTTTATGAAAATAAATGACACAAATAAATCTTAAGGGAAACGAGTGTGATATGCTATTAGTGGAGATGGTAACAATATATTGTGATGTTTTACAATGTAAAAGTGTAATATTTTCCCTTAGGGCCATACCAGTTTTTTTTTCCTTTTCCTTTTCTTTTTTGGGGGTGGGCGATGGGGGTAGAATAGCATTGTTCAGCAAATTAAGACAATAGTGTCTGACATATTGTCTTACAAGTAGAGTGCATTTCTAAGAGGAGGATCAATATTTATGAAATATTACCCTTGTCAAACCTGCCGTGTTGCTGCGTTCAGGCGCTCAGAACAACATGGGTGTGACACAGATAAGTGGTGAGATTTGGGCCAGTTATTTAACCACTTAAACCTACTCTGTATAAAATGAATTATAACATACGATGGTGTCGCGCAGGAGAAAAAAGCTGATGCACAACCTCACAACGCGTCGAGATGTGACATGACGTGAACCTGTTAGATCTGCTATTTTTGAAGATTTTTGACAATTTTCTCCTATGATATGATGACATCCGAAATGAACACAAGGTTGAAAGTTTTTAATGTACCGTTTGCTGTGCTCAGGACAAAATGCTACGACCACGCACGGCTGAAATATCAGACGCATCTCAAATGAACGCTGAAAATGGAACATGTACCAGTGCACAGGATACTACACTACAATTCAAAAGTTAAAAATGTATAAAAATCTTTTGAAAATAGCAGATCTACAAGCTCACAATGCGTCACATCGTGACGCATTGTGAGCTTGTAGATCGGCTATTTTCAAATGGCAGAAATATACAGTATATAGGGCTGAAGTGGTTAATGTATGTTTTGTGATAATAATCTAAATCTGCAAAGTAACTAGTAACTAAAGCTGTCAAATAATTGTAGTGGAGTAAAAGTACAATATTTGTCTCTGAGATGTAGTGGAGTTGAAGTAAAAGTATTGAAAATGGGAAATGCTCCAAAAAAATCCTCAAAAGTATACTTAAGTAATGTACTTAAGTAAATGTACATAAACTACGTGATCGCGTCACGGTCGAGATCAAAGAGTGTCGTAAAACTCTCTCTTTCGACGTGTTTAATTGGAACAGAGAGTGGCTTGGGCTCCCTCCTCCTCCTACCCCATGGCTCTGTCCTTCTCCTCACTCCTCATCAGGGATTCCGCACGCGTTTGGGCCTGCCCTTGCTCTCCCCTGGCTCCTTTAGCCCCTTCAAGCTCAGGTTCAGCGGCTATAAAGGAGGCGTACTTTACCGTGGGGCTCCGCTATCGATCGGTATCACACAGGAACGTGCTTGCTGCTCGCTCTCTCTCTCTCTCTCAGTAGCAAGGGGGCCTTTCAGACACTTTGTGTTGTGGGAGAAGCGAACACCGCAAGGTCATCAAAGCACTATGTGTCGACCAGGGGGGCGTGATGTCTTGATTGTTGGGTGTAGCTGTGTGTGCGCGGCCTCGGCGTGTGATTTACAGTGAGCCACACACACACACATGCATGTGCAACAAGGGCACGCATGTGTGGCTCACTGTGAATGTGTGCGCCACACACACACAATTTGACAAAATGTTCTAACAACACTTTTGCTTATACTGCATAATGACATTAATGCATAATGACATGCCCCATATAGGCACTGGTGTAAAGTAACTAAGTACATTTACTCAAGTACTGTACTTAAGTATAGTTTTGAGGTGTTTTTACTTTACTGGAGTATTTCCAAATTTTAGTACTTTTACTTCTACTCCAGTATATCTCAGGGGCAAATGTTGCACTTTTACTCCACTAAAATTATTTGAAAACTTTAGGTACTAGTTACTTTGCAGATATCAATTATTATATTAGAAAACACGCATTAACCACTTTAGCCCTATTTTATACATAGGCTATTTGAAAATAGCCGATCTACAAGCTCACAACGCGTCGCGATGCGACGCGTTGTGAGCTTGTAGATCAGCTATTTTTTAAACATTTAAGTACTTTTACTTTTGGTACTTTAAGTAAATTTTTATGCCAATACTTTTGTACTTTTACTCAAGTACATTTTGAACACAGGCCTTTTACTTGTAACAGAGTACTTCTACATTGCAGTATTGATACTTTTACTTTTGAGTACTCTTTCCACCACTGCCCATATAGGGTTGCCAGGTTGACAGTGGTTAAAATGGCGGTGCGACCCTCTCCCCTATTCTTCGTCGGTGCACCGTGAACTTTAGTTCACCTAAATGCACACTTTGTCAGTGTGACTTTTAGAGCGATTCAAAGACGCGGCACGCGGTGATGGAGGAGAGATTGCTTTCCATTTTATTACCGTCATTGCATCAGACCCACGTACTGTAGGTATGCAAGGAGAGAGGAGGCACTTAACGACAACGATAACACACATCTGCCACAATTATACAGGCTCATCTCGCCACACGGATCGCGTCCAAACTGTCCAAATACAAGTTCAAAGAAGGGAGTTAATAAGCTTGCAAGTTCTGGCTGGACAAGGGGGAAATGGGTTGACATTTTGCCTGTGAGAAAAACAGTGGTGGAAAGGGTACTCAAATGTTTTACTTAAGTAAAAGTATCGATACTGCAATGTAGAAGTACTCTGTTACAAGTAAAAGTCTGGAATTCAAAATGTACCTGGGTAAAAGTACAAAAGTATTGGTATCAATATGTACTTGAAGTACCAAAAATAAAAGTACTGAAATGTTTGAAAATAGCAGATCTAAAAGCTCACAAGCTTGTGAGCTTGTAGATCGGCTATTTTCAAAAGGCCTAGTTATAAAATAAGGCTAAAGTGGTTAATGTATGTTTTATCATGTAATAATTTATATCTGCAAAGTAACTAGTGGCTAAAGTTTTCAAATAATTGTAGTGGAGTAAAAGTACAATATTTGCCTCTGAGATGTAGAGGAGTAGAAGTGCAGCAAAAGTATAGAACATTGGAAATACTCCAGTAAAATAACCTCAAAATTGTACCTAAGTACAGTACTTGAGTAAATGTACTTAGTTACTTTACAGCACTGGAGTAAAACAACACATTTTCATATAATGACAGTTTCTGGTGAGACCACAATGTGCTAACCTGCATATATTAACCAATGGAAAGATGCTCTGTATATTTTGTTTTACTGTTTACTCGTTTACTACTGTGTGTAGTATGATTGGGCTGTCCTGGACTGACGTTCTTGGTCGACTAATATTTATTAGTACATTGGCTCTCAAAGTGGGGTCCGGGGACCCCCAGGGATCCTTGAGGGAGTTCCAGGGGGTCCCCAGCTATAGATAGTTAGGAACCAAATGGACCCTAATAGGTCTGTAACTCTGAGAGTGTACTCCATTTGTACACTCTCAGAGTTAAATTAACATAGATTTTACAATATAAATTGGGGTCCCAGAGATATAAATACCATTAAATGGGGGTCCGTAGCCTAATGCATGTCAAACTGGGGGTTCTTGAAATTTAAATGGTTGAGAATCACTGCTAGAGCCGTAAAAAATCCTCTCTTATGGGGGTCCCTGGCATATCTTTTCAAATGGGGGTCCGCAGGCTAATTAGTGTCAACTTGGGGGTCCTTGGCATGAAAAAGTTTGCATTAGTAGACACAACACTATCACAAAATCATCAACTAACCATTTAGTTGATCTAATTGACAAATCTGCAAAGTTGTGCTTGCCGCATACAATCATGCCGACACACTAATTATAGTAAAGGGGTTATATCTAGAGTGTACAAGAGATCTGCTCATCATTTATCAAGAAATAATTAATTCAGCAGGGAACAAAAGCATACAAAAAACACTAATTGGCTAAGACCAGACGACTGATTAATTGATTATTATTATTATTATTATTATTATTATGCATTTGGGAGATAATTTGCAAATAATTGTATTATTGTAATAACACTAGCATTACTTTTATATAAGTAAATGATTAATACACTGGAGTTCAAAATGTTTGCAAGACTCCACTCAAACACCTGATTTATACTTACTGTAGTTGCATGCCAGTGTCTCGAATCAGTGTTGATTTTGACAGCAAACTTTGATTTAGTTTTAGTCATAGTCTTTTGAATACAATTCCATTTAGTTTTAATAATATTTTAGTCATCTGAAATGTTTTAGTTTTTGTCTAGTTTTAGTCGACTAAATATCGTCGTAGTGGCTGATTTTACACTTGGTTGCATGCTGAAAATAGCCGACGCAGCGCAATGCTTGTAGCTTGTAGATCTGCTATTTTTAGAATGCAACACCCGAGCGGAAGCATAAAATGACTTTTCTCAGTTCTACTGGATCTCTTCTCCACTGGTTGTTCCCTAACATTTCTAGTTTTTATTTGTTGACGAAATTGTCAATATATTTCGTCCTAGTTTTAGTCACTATAGCTTAGTTTTTATTTAGTTTTCGTCAGTGAAAAAGGGTAGTCGACGAACATTTCTCGTCATAGCTTTAGTCAACGAAATCAACACTGTCTCGAAACCAAAAGTAGCAGACGTACAAGCTCGCAACACTGTCGTGAGCTTGTACATCAGCTCTTTTCAACAACGCGCAACACCGTGCATTGCACATCAAAGCACAAAACCGGGGCACAAGAACCCACCAATGCACAAGTAAAAGTCCAAAATTCAAAATTTACTTGAATAAAAAGTACAAAAGTATTGACATTAAAACGTACTTAAAGTACCAAAAGTAAAAGTACTAACATGTTTGAAAATAGCAGATCTACAAGCTCTCAACATGTCGTATCACGACACGTTGTGAGCTTGTAGATCGCCTATTTTCTTGTGAGCTTGTTGATTGCCTATTTTCAAATAGCCTATGTAAAATAATAAAAAATAAAGTGGATAATATATGCTTCATAATATCATAATTTATATCTGAAAAGTAACTAGTAACTACAATTTTCAAATAATTGTATTGGAGTAAAAGTACAATATTTTCATCTGAGATGTAGGGGAGTAGAAGTAAAAGTATTGGAAATACTAAAGTAATGTACAACACTGTGCGCACAACAAAGCACCAAACCGGGGGCACAAGAACCCACCGATGCACTTCCTGTAACATCTGCTTAAATCATGCAACGTCTATATATTTCCTCAAGTCCCCGGGTGAAGTAATGACAGGGTTTTTTCCACCTCCAAGGTGAAGGACATACTAATTCACTGCAGCTTTGCGTTGTTTTGAAGCGAGCGGGGGGACCGTGGCAGTATAGGAGAGAGAGAGAGAGAGAGAGAGAGGTGAGTGATGAAGCTGTCCCCCAGGAATGAGAGGAGGCTGAGCCTCTCTGTCACTGCGGGACAGACAGATGGGGCATCATGGGGTGGAACACGGGCCCCCAAGATCATAAAGGACTCCGGGACATAATAAGAGACCTGGGAGAGAGGGTGGAGGGGAGGGGAGGGCTGGCGGAGGGGGAAGGACTGCAGGAAGAGGCGTTTAAAGGCTGTTAAAGACAGTGAGTGAGCGATCCGCCTCGTTGAGTGATCGGGTGACTTCACCTGATCTTGTGATCTCTCTATTTATCTGTTGTTGCTTGACATGTGTTAAGGTTTTCTGACAGACGTGCACTCACAAAGACCCTTAAGGCCCCGCCAGGAAGTTAGCATACGTAAAACATGCCCCTCTTCATTTTTTTTTCTGGCATTCTTTGATTTGGGTAAATGACATCTTTACGAGGTTGCATGGCGGACGGATGGCCCACTGTGGCACATCTATCACCGGGGGAGCGAAGGGGGGGGATTGAGTTTCCAGACTTTTCGCAGCGTGTCTTGCTCTCTGTCTGTAACACCCCCTCTATGAGTCACCTTGTCAAGGTCTCTGAAAGCCCAGACAAGCTCATTTTACTGTATGGACATGTCTTTTTGTTTCCCCCTTGCTCACTGGAGAGCAACACTCTCAAGGCGAAGATAAAAAACACAAAAAAAGATAACACCTGCCAAAGACAAGCATATTCTTTTGACATCCCACGTCAGGGAAAAAAAACAAAACAAGAATGTGCTTATTTTTTTTTAAATATACAGTATAGGAGCATATTGTTCGGGGTGACCTTATCCTGAATACACTTCTGACATTTTCCCATTAGACTTTTTTGTTATCAAGATTAACACAGCTTAAGAGTCCTGTTGAGAAGCTTAAATTCTCTTCTCCACGCCGTGTCCATTTCCATCCAGCTCTGATGCCCTAAACGGCGATTCAGAAGCGATGCCGCAAACTGCCTTTCAGTGGCTAGGCCTCCCTGTCACAAATCAACGAGATTGTTATCAAATTAAGCACATCTCTCGTGTGATATAAAAAAACCTGGAGGGAGGAGGGCTTGGTTTATTCCATCCTATAAAGGGTGATTTCTGCTTAGTTGCGTGCTGGTATCGCGTATACCTGAAAACAGCCGATCAACTAGCTCATGACGCATCGCATCGACATGCCATTGTGAGCTTGTAGATCTGGTATAAATCAGGCACACAACGTGAGCGGCAGCCCCAGAGAGCCACGGGGCATCGCTCCGCAAACCTCCCTATCATTCTCTCTTCCATCTGCCTTTCACATTACCGCCTCTCATGCCGGGGACAGGAAAGGTCAAGCGTGAAATGTTCAGTGGAAGATTATTATCAGCTCGCTGTGCTCTGTTCTGAGAGCCCAGATTGACTGTATTTATATGTGAGTAAGAGCGGCGCTGCTTTGTCCGCTCTCCTCAGCCGTACGTCTGTGTCGAACGCCTAAAATAGCAGATCTCTCACGATTCGATTCCGATTCTTGGGGTCACAAATCTGATGTATTTAAAACAAACGATTCTCAATTCAAAAACTATTTTTTTCGATTCAAAATCGGGGCCCCGATTCAGCCCAGAACTTGCCACTTCTCAACATTTTCATTATACAAAAACATACAAAAATCTTTGAAAATGAGAATCGATTCTGAATCGTCCAACATGGGAATCGCGATTCATATTCAAATCGATTTTTTCCTGCAGCCCTAGTTGGGGTGACATCCTGACTAGACCTCAACTGGGAAAGGCTCTCCTGAAGAGATGTATCACTTCTTTGCATGATGGTGCATGCACCAAAGATAGCAGATATACAAGCTCACAACGCATCATATCTGCTCCGCATTGTGAGTTTGTCTCTCTGCTATTTTTGGAGCATAAATTAGGCAGAAGGCTCTGTCAATCCAGACTCCACCCCCGAGAGAGACAACTACGTATATCAGAACAGCTCGTAAAATGGATGGTGGCGGGGGGGGGGAAAGACAGAGATAATGTCTAAAGGAAACCTTCCAGGATGATTTAACAGGGAAGAAAGGAAGGAAAGGCCAAGAGAAGATAAAGGGAGGACAACTGAAAGGGAGCTTGCATAAAAAAAAAATTCTGCTATGGTTGTGTTGCGTGATGGAGAGAAAGCAGAGGGCTTTCTGCTGCTGAATGTTAATGAATATATGACTGTGATTTCTATTTGACGTAGCGTGTTTTCATAATCATTTTATGACCGCGTTAACATTCTGTGTGTGTGTGTGTGTGTGTGTGTGTGCGTGTGCGTGCAGAGGTGTAAAGTATATTTACCCAAGTACCAGGGCCGGACTCGGACCAAAATTCAGCCCTGGCATTTTGGTCCGAACCGGCCCACCACCCGGGGGGGGGGGGTTTCACTGCTGCAGCCCAGCCCTGCACATGAACTCTGCAGCCGCACTGAGGCCCCTGCTGGAAAGCATCCCAGCCCAAACATTAATGTAACTAATGATTGGGCCGCGTGACCCGAAAATGACTGTAATAATCCTAAAACGGGAGCGAAAATATTTTTTAATGCCCACTGGCCCAGCGGCCCACCGGGCATTTGCCCGGTACGCCAAATGGCCAGTCCGCCGCTGCCAAGTACTATGCTTTTGAGGAATTTTTACTTTACTGGAGTATTTCCCATTTTCAGTACTTTGTACTTCTACTCCACTACATCGCAGAGGCAAATATTGTACTTTTACTTTACTACAATTATTTGAAAACTTTAGTTAGTTACTTTGCAGATATACATTATTACATTATAAAACATATATTAACCACTTTAGCCGTATTTTATACAGGCTATTTGAAAATAGCCGATCTACAAGCTCACAAGTTGTGAGCTTGTAGATCTGCTATTTTCAAACATTTTGTACTTACTTACTTTTGGTACTTTAAATATATTTTGATGGCAATACTTTTGCACATTTACTCAAGATTTTTTTTGAACACAGGCCTTTTACTTGTAAGGGCGCGCTCCCACCAAGAGTTGGCTGGCCGCTGTTAAACGCAGGTTGTGCGCGGCCACAGTTTTTTGCAGCCAGCGGATTCTAAAAAAACGTTGTGACTCACCTGTCACTCACTTTCAGGACCGTCCCCGTAGCCCGCACATAGAGTTAAGAGCCCGCACCGCTTGCTGCCTTGTGCTTCCTGAGTCTTGGGACGGTCCGCCTTCGACTCACCCGATTGGACAGAGGAGGAAAATCAGCTCCTGCCTCCAGCAGTTTTCTGCTTAGTCGCGGAGAGCAGATAAACGCAAGGTCTGCGCGACTAGCGGAAAAATCTGCTCTTGCGTGAATCAACGCATTTGCATTGACAATGCATTGGCAGATTCTGCAAACAGCGGCCAGCCAACTCTTGGTGGGAGCGCGCCCTAACAGAGTACTTCTACATCGTGGTATTGATACTTTTACTTAAGTAAAAAATGTCAGTACTTTTTCCACCACTGCGCATGTTGTGGGAAAAGCCTGTTTGGCTGTTCCAGAGTCAGGCCTCTGAAGTACTGTAACAGCAAAGACAAACATGGTGAACACATTCTGCACGGTCATAAAAAGTCCGGAATATTAACGTGCAACAATATTAATTGGATTATAGGAACAGGAAGCCCTTATCTCTTTAATCTTAACGGCTTTTGCTGATGTTATGCATGAGGTCAATGTCTCGTGTCGGCCTAATGGCAACAGTGAGATAATCAATAAAAGCACCATGCCCAATCAAGATTACATCCCTCATTAAAGTCAATCTCTGTGTCTTGAATGTGTATTCATATGGTCGATATGATTTTTTTTTTAAAGGGGTGGGGGGAATTTTGGGTCACATGCCAAAAGTCTTGTGACACTGACCATGGGGTGGTCAGGAACCAGTGGTGGACAGTAACAAAGTACATTTACTTGACTACTGTACTTGAGTACATTTTTGGAGTATTTTGTATTATGTCTTTTGCTCCACTATACAGTACATTTCAAAGTCAAATATTACTTTTTGACTCCACTACATTTCTAGGAAGGGAGAAAAGTACATTATGAATGAACAATTAACGTAAGCCCTTATTTCAAATATAGTGAAAATAGCAGATCTACAAGCTCACAACATGTCGCGACACATTGTGAGCTTGTGGGTCTGCTATTTTCACTATCATTAATATTTTTGGAACATTTCTGTAAAATCTTTGAGTTGTTTTGGGAAAATGTAAAACATTCAAGTTCAGTAATGCATTATTAAAAAGAAAATGTCTTTTTCTAATATGTACTTTTGAATACTTAAATATTTGTAAAAGCAAGTACTTTAACCCAGGTACAAATTTAACAGAGCAACTTTCACTTTAGTTGAGTAAGATTTGACCAGGAGTATTATCTATTGACTGCTTTGTCCATCGCTGTCAGGAACCGCTGTGAGTCGAGGAGAAGTTGAGTCAGAGCTTCAGTTAAACGGGCTGAGTAATTGGCCCGAGAGCTTTACTTCCACATTGTGCTCTTGTTTGCGTGCTTCTCCGTGGCAAAACAATGGACATTTCCGGAGGCAAACACATTCCTATAAATACAGTAAGACAGGATGCGTGGCAGGTAGTATTGACGAGAAGCGCCTCGGTGAATGAATCCATTAGTCTTATAAAAAATGAAGGCATGCGGAGCTCGACGTTGAAGAGAGGACGCGTACTGGGTTAGGGCAAAACAACAACTCTGAGGTTGAACAATCAGCCTGAGCCTGCGTCTAAAACAATGCACGCGAGGCCAGTGACCCGAACCAAATTCCTCACTCCAAACTTATGCTCTTTTCTCAGGATGTTGTTAATGGAACATGGAACATACAACAACACGCACACAAAAATAACAATGGATTGCATTGACCAAAATGGTGCTCTCGTGCCGCTATATACCGTGGCTATAGCATATGGTACATGCATTCGCTTCATTGGAAAAGGCTTTAGGGCTTAGAAGACTTGCGTGTTTTACTGATATTGGTGTTGCAGTTACACTTTTTTCGCTGTATTTTACAATGAGCTATCTCTGCCCATTTTCTCCTCCTCAAAACTATTATTTCAGCCATTGGAAGTTTGGTTTGAAATTGTGACTGATACATAATTAGCGTAGTTTTATTGTGCCACCGTTGACGTGTTGCTTTTCAACGTTCCTGGTAGTCCCGCCCAATCAGGCGCGCGGGAAGTCCTTAATACCTAGGGTGGCTGTGCGTCGCGCGCGATTTTTTTGCGATTTTTTTTTTGGGGGGTTTCTGTGTTTTTCCCCACACAAAAAGGCAGAAAGACAGTGCAAACACCAGGTTGAAGTTCATCCATGACCGTAACAGACTGCTATGATCCATACAATATATATATATTATAAAAAATAAAATAAAATAAAAAGTTTTTTTTTTTCTTTTTTTTTTCTTCCCATCACCAGGGGGGCTGCTCCCATCACCAGGGGGGCTGCAGCCCCCATAGCCCCCCCCTTCCCGCGCCACTGCGCCCAATAGAATGTGGAAGTGCTGTTCTCACTTCCGACTCATAATAGCCATTCGAGGAGCATTCCGATATGCGTCGAATCATAATTCAGCCCCGTCGCGTCAATGTACGAGGCGGGGGATTCCGAACGCGTTAAATGTAATACCATGTGACCCTTCTTTGGGTCACATGGTTTTTTGGGTTAAAAAAGAGAGGTGGGGGGAGGTGGGGGGGGGGGGGCATATTCCTAACCACCCTAAGCCCTATATACTTCTTCATACGACAAATGTATATGAAAACACTGTGGCAGATCACAACATCACACCGATGTAATGCGTTGTGAGCTTGTAGATCTGCTATTTTTTGTTGTTGTTGGTATTTTTTAATTTAACATACATTGGGAAAATTGGGACACAAGGGTTAACGTGGTTAGCATATTTTTTTATTTTTTTATTTCATTGTTAAATTGTGATATTATCAAACATAACTATCAAACATATCAGTCTACATTTCCCAAAAGGAGAAAAAGCAGAGGCATGGCATTCCTCCAGCAAATCGAACCCTGTCCTAAATAATGTAGTTCTACCTGCTCCGACCACTCTGCTGTGCCTTCTGTGGAAAATAAATATCTATATTTGTAGTTAACATGCAACATGGCTTTTATACTATCTCACTCTTTATTTTTGGTTACATTCAATGTTTTCGATGGTTATCTAGGAATTGAACACAGGGGCATAAGAGCATTTAAGAGCTTTATACCGCTCAGAGCACAAAGGAAAATCCATGTATGCGGCCCTAAGTGCATTTAGTGTACGCATCAACTTGATTCTTCTATGTGGGTCCTAGACTTGAAAGTGTCTCTCGAACGTCATATAAAATATGAATACATCATGCACCCCTATAGGCTCCATTTTCTTAACTCGTCACATGCTCCAGCATAACCAAATCACATCTGAGAAGCCTTTGTAGTTCTCTATCCCTTTCCCAGTGATCTTCACAGTACATACTGCAGCGAGCGAGTACTGTACAGTTACATCTGGTTGCTTTCAGCTACCACAAATTCCTGTAAACCCTACATTTTTGGGTTTGAGCTCAGAGGGGGGTGTTTTATCATATGCCAGTAGCCTGACATAAAGCAAAGATATATATTATTTTATTATTTTATAATAATCATCCCTCACTGCTGCAGTGCAGAGAAATTCAAGTTCAATCTATGGGAAAATTGGCTCTAGATTTAACACTTACAGTATATTTCTTGCATTGTTACTTCAGGGGTTGTAGCTTGTACTATTATTGCACTTATGAATGGCTCCGAAACAAAGGGTGTCAGCCAAATGCCTCATACCCATTGCATCAAACTGGTCACGACCAGTGGTGATAAAAATTCATATTTTTTTACTCTAAAGTATCAAACTGTAATGTAGAAATACTCTGTTACAATTAAAAGTCCAGAATTCAAAATGCACTTGTACAAAAGGAATGGCATAAAAATATACTTGAAGCACCAAAAGTAAAAGTGTCCAATTTCGCAAGTTAAAAATGTATAAGAAATCTTTTGAAAATAGCCAATCTACAAGCTCACAATGCGTCGCATGTAAAAGCGAGTGATTGTTGTTTTCTGCACCATTTTGATCATGTGTTGCATGGCTCGCATATTGGATTTTTCGCCTACACGTGGATAGCTTATAGCTATAGGCTATATCCAGTATGTTAAATAGTGTGGGCTACTGAGCCTAAATGATTTCACAAATACTATGTCCTGGAGGCATTTCTGTGCTGATTCCGTTCTCTATGTTCTAAGTGGCTTTTGAGTGAAACATAGCAACGTTGGAAGAAGCACTTTGAATTTTTGCATTTTCATTCCACCCAGTGGTGTAAAGTAACTAAGTACATTTACTCAAGTACTGTACTTAAGTACAGTTTTGAGGTATTTTTTACTTTAATGGAGTATTTCCAATTTTCAGTACTTGTACTTCTACTCCACTACATCTCAGAGGCAAATATTGTACCTTTACTCCACTACAATTATTTGAAAACTTTAGTTACTAGTTACTTTTCAGATATACATTATTATATTATAAAGCATACATTAACCAGCATTATTTATACATAGGCTATTTGAAAATAGCCGATCTACAAGGTCACAACGCGTGAGCTTGTAGATCTGCTATTTTCAAACATGTTAGTACTTTTACTTTTGGTACTTTAAGTACATTTTGATGCCAATACTTTTGTACTTTTACTGAAGTCAATTTTGAATTCTGGATTTTTACTTGTAACAGAGTATTTCGATATTGCAGTATTGGTACTTTACTCAAGTAAAGATTTTGAGTACTTTTTCCACCACTGATCTCCACACTCATCATAATGATTAGACAGTATATGCTTAGATAGTATAGCAGATATACAAGCTCGCAAGTCACTTCGTGAGCTATTTTTGTCTCCGCCAGGCCGAAAGGCATGGCGAGAGAGTATGTTTTACCCTCTGTCTGTCTGTCTGTTCGTCCGTCCGTCCGTCCGTGTGTCCTGTCTGTGTGTTAGCAGCTAATCTCTGGCGCCGTTGGCCCGGTCGCCTCGAAACTGTGCACACACACTCCCTGGATGCCAATTCAGAACCTCTGCCTCAAATTTTTCACATGGGCCTGTTATTCCGATTTGTGCAAAACCCATTTTTTTTTACATTACTCCTACAGATTTTATCCAAACGTCATGCAAATCGGTACACAGTATCTCTATAGTCATGTGATCAACACGGATCTGTCCGATTTCCCATATTTCATCCTCATTTGCTAAGGTTCGCTTCCAAAATTTTCGGGATTGGTCCGATTTGAACAAAATGCCTCAAATCATGAACGCAGCTTGCGATTTCCGTGAAATTTCAAAAAACACATTCCCACTAGGCCAAGGAAGAAATGCCACCCCTTTCACATTGCCCTGTTATAGCGCCACCAGCAGGTCTAATTTAGCAAAACACATTTTTGGAACAAAATGCCTCAAATCATGAATGCAGTGGCACCCTTTTCACATTGGCCTATTATAGCGCCACCAGGAGGCCAGAATAACGTACCTGACCAAGCGGAGACCTTTTTTTTTTATCTTGAAAGTGTGAGAACTACTGATTTAGAAGGCATTTGTAGGATCGGCCTCAGATCTTAAAGGGTTAAATTGACCATTTCCTCTCTGTTATGACAAATGCTGCATTATGATTAATCATTTAAACCTCGGTTGGCCAGGGTCCCCTATAGGGCTCTACTCTCCTTTTTTCCCTCTACACAGCAAACCACTCCGAAAACAGTGGATCTATACTGTTCAAGCTGGATATGCTATTTTTGTTCACCCCAGAATAGGGACGCTAGGAGGTTAAACATAAAACACAATCAAACATTACATAACTATATTTCACAAACTCACTGCTTTGAAAAAAAGAGTCTAAGGTCTCACGGAGCATGCCCAGTAACAACCCAGAGATTGATGTGATGAACACATTTGGGATTGTTCTAAATGTATCATCACCTGCATGCTGGCATCCTACATGTGTTTAAAGGGGAGGATAATGATAGTGTTTTACGCATTGTTGGTTGGCAGGGTACAACTTCATTTCACAACATCTTTATCCCTGTGCATTCTTGTCCACGAAATGTATTTATATATCATTTTTTTACAAAGTCAATTCATTTTTAAAGGCATTTTGTGCTAACATTATACTCATTATAATGCACACAAAGCATATTTCCATTGGTTAATACACTGTAATATGGTGGAATAAGGCCATTGCGAAGCAAAGTGTTCGCATTCACAAAGTGCTCTCTCTGTGCCAAGTCCAACACTAACATTTACTATACAGTAGAATGGCTGCATATATTTCGTGTACAATTTGCAAACGAGGGGAGAGAGAGAGAGAGAGAGAGAGAGGGGAGAAAAAAATGCCCTAGGAGGTTATTCCATTCATCAAACATCTGAATAGCATACCTTGCCTTTTATCCTCCTCTTTTGAATTAACATTTTTCTTTTAAATTGACGTTTTAGTTGTTCAAATACCATTACATCGAGGCACCATGGCGCATCATTCATTCGTACGGGAGGTGCCCAAAAAACTTTTGGGCAGCGTGTCAGTGCGTTGGCTGCCGGAGAAGAAAAAGCTGCTACTGTACAATAATAAATGACAACACAATGTGGCAGGGGTGAGGTAGAGGTTGGAGAATGGGATGTGGGGGGGGGGGGGGGGAGAGGGAGTTTGATGGGGACTTGCAGTCAACCCAGAAAAAGAAAGAAATGCTTACTTAAGGTTTTTCCTTTTGTCTAACTTGGCATAAGGCGCGAGACGGTTGCACAATGATGTGGCTGTATTGGAAAGCGAAACACTCTCTTTCACACCAGGCGCCAATTTCCCTAAGATGGACGTGGAGGCGTGGGTATCATTTGAACACCGAATTCCAACAGTGGGGGAGCTTAATGTGTCTGCGTGCGTCTGTGTGTGCGTCTGTGTGTGCGTGTGTGCACGCGTGTGTTGTTTTTGTTTTGCCAAAGAGCACAATGTGTACATAGAGAGATCGTATACACATGAATAATGGTTGTTTATTTGCAGAGCAATAGGAAGTGGTTAATTACGCTGTCAAAGCTCTTCCTAGTGAAATTGATGAACTGCGGGCTGTGTCATGATGAAGCGATGCAACATAAAAGCCTAGTTTATCATAATGGCAAAGTGGCATGTTCGCAATCTGGCTCCGGGTCATCATCCTACACGGTCTTACACTGGTTTCACAATATCTGTTGGTATTTAAGAAAAATAGTCCCTGCTACATAGTCACTGGACAAAGCCCAGCTTGTGTTACATGATCCGTTAACGTCTCCGAGAGTAATTGTTTGGAAAATTCCAACTCTTTCTTTGGATATTAGTTAGTTACCGCATGGTGAAGTTTTACAGTATATAGGCTCGCTACTTTGGTCATGTCATTATAGGCATAACATCTTAAAAATAGCCAAGGCTTATAGGCTGAATTTATTCTATCATTCGCCGGGTGTTGTGGTGGCAAAATAGCAGATCCTATGGCCTGGACCGCTGGCGTAGCCTATAGGCTCAGTGTAGCCTGTTCGATTCTCGATCCCGACGGCCTTTGCTGCATGTCTCTCCCCATTTCATGTCACCCTAACTGTTCTATAAATAAAGGCATAAAAGCCCCCCAACACATTTATATATATAAAAAAAAAGCAGATCTCTAAGCTCACAATGTGTCGCATTGCAAGTACGTTGTGAGCTCGTCGCAGCTCGAGATCTGCTATTTTCAACGTACTGTACGAGTGCGTCAGGCTTAAGTCTTTAACGTGTGTTTGTTCCGTTCCATAGAAATGACTGTTTACAGAAATCATTGTGTGCAGCAACACGTAGAGGAAGGATAAGTGAATGAAATATGAATTCTCTATTCAAGATGTTCAGCCAGACATTATTCACACTGAGATCACAGGGTACAGCGTGCGCACACACACACACACAACTCCTAACAGAACAGAAAATAGCTTTAGGAATTGAGCCGTTTAGCACCGGACGTGCTGTTAACTTTCCGCCGATCCCTTCAACCAGCCCGCTGCCACTTAAGTCCCACTTTATACTTCGTCGCAAGACGGTGTCGTGCCGGCGAAAATAGCAGACCTACAAGCTCACGAGAGCTTGTAGGTCTGCTATTTTCCAGTACGCGACACCGGCGCGTGAAGGAGCATAAATTAGGGCTTTAGCCTAAATGGGCTGGCATTGTCCAAGAACGCCATACTGGCTGGCGCTGCCACGTCAAAACCAATACATCAGTCAATAGCCGGCGCATGCGGTGTGAACTAAACAAGCTCCCTTATCTCCAAAGCAACACCTTATTCCTACTCCTTTGTGTTGAGCTTTTTCCGTCATTTACCTGGCACACGCGGGCCGACGTTTTTCACTGTAGTTCCTAACTAAGCCTTTTTGCGCCTGGAGTGTCGACACTATCTCGACAGGCGTTCCTCCGTTCCAAAGAAAACATTCCATTGTTCATAGTGCCCTTTTCCTGGACCTTCAAAATGCTGGCAAACAGCCAAGTTCTTGTGTGTGTTCGCGCGCGCGTGTGTGTGTGTGTGTGTATGCGAGTGTGTGTGCGACTAGAGTGATATAGCCAAGCAATATGCGTCGCTTAATTTATTTTCTTTCCAACATGTAAGCACTTAATACACTCTGCCTCATTTGAATGAACGTCAGTGAATTAGCAGTGGATTAAAACAAATGTAGGGCTTTTTATACTGGAAGCGATTGTCTTGTAATACATTGTCGATGAGCTTTTTTTCTACGCATTAACGCATAAATATGTGTCTATTCACGCCAACAGCGCAGTGCGACTTCGAGAATCCAAACAAGAACGCAGTCGTAGTGTCGCTCCTTGTCTAAAAAGCTCCTTTCTCTGTTTCTCCAATCCCATCCCCTTAGAACTAAAATAAACGCTAAGAAAACCCCTAAAATTCTAGTTTGCCTTCTCAGTACTTACCCCCGTACCCAACTGGACAACAATCATGCCTTATTTTTATCCTTAGTTGTGCGACACCGTGCGTGCAACCAACTATAAATCAGGCATGAGTCAACCTGCGCTATAAAAGCGCGATGGGCTGCTTGGTTCACAGAGGCACTAGCAAGGAACCGTGATACCTCCTTAATGCATGTGCTATTAAGAATCAGATCACATTGCAAACCACTTCATTAAACAGCCCGAGGCGCTGTCATTGTCTAATGACATATCGATGAGTATGTTCAGTGGACAACAACCGCGACGGGGGGGTGCCTCGCTCTATTTTTGCCCGGCGCTCCCTCGGGGGCATCATCTGTCACTCCATCACTGGGCCTAATCGATGTCTCACGAGAGCACTGTGGTATGTGGCGCCACTGGTGACGAGGCGCATTAAAAATGTAGCGTTGTTATCTCTGGTTGAGGCCATTCATTAATGTTGCATTGTTTCTTGAGAGATTTTCAAAAAAGCGTACGTTTGGCCCCGGTGCTTCGCGCGCGTGTATTCCTCATCAGTGCATCATTTGGGGAGCAAAGCGCTCTCCTAACGCATTCAGACCCGGAACGCATATGTCATTTTTTGATCTCTTTGGGCTATTCAAAACTATGAGCTTGTAGATCTGCAATTTATTTTGAAAAAAATCATGGAAAATCGTGGGTAATTGAATATATATATTTATATATTTGTTTTTAAAGCGAACATTTGTAACTCAACTCTTTGCTTCTGGGGATTCTACAAATGTCTTCTAAATCTTAACTAATGTTGCTATAATATCAGTGGTTCTCAAAAATTATATATATTTGCCCGTGGACCGCCATCTCAAAATGTTTTGTTCCAGGGACCCCCAGAAGTTGCAACAGAGTTAAAAATGTTCGCTTTAAAAAATACACACATTCAAAGATTTGCACACATTTTCACGATTTTTCAGAAATAGCAGATCTACAAGCTCATAGCGTGGCACCGCCGCGCTATGAGCTTGTATATCTGCTATTTTTGAATAGCCCAAAGAAATCTTAAAATGACACACAGATGCGTTCCCCGGTGTTAAAGGGTTAATGATGTCAAAACGCTGCATCTAATCTGCGAATCTCATCATAAGCTCGGCCGTGTAAACCGCGGCAGATCGTAATGATATGTGGGGGTTGGAAATGCAAAACCGGGAGATTTTCTGGTGCAAGCGGTGAAAAGGTCAAGAGCACAGCACAGGAGAATTGACATTGCCTGAAGACCAACGTTAACGGCAACGAGGAGCACAGCAAAATGGATGCACCGGCTAATATATGGGTTTGATTTATATATATCAGTCTATATTTCATCCAAAGTAAATGCCTGTGTTTAATTCAGTCGGACCAGAAGAACAGATAAAACATATCCTCACCTGTGCTTAAACTGAATGACCAGCAGTGTAGGATTTTTTTTAACTTATCAATACTGCAATGTATAAATACTGTTACAATTAAAGTCCAGAATTCAAAATTTACTTGAATAAAGGTACAAACGTATTGGTATCAAAATGTACTTAAAGTACCAAAAGTAGAAAGTACTCATTCTGCAGAATGTCCCATTTCACAAGTTTTCAAATGTATAAAAATCCTTTAAAAATAGCAGATCTACAAGCTCACAATGCATCGTATCACGGCGCATTGTGAGTTTGTAGATCTGCTACAAATGGCCGAAAGGTATATAGGGTGTTTACTGTATGTTTTGTAATAATGATCAAAATCTACCAAGTAACTAGTAACTAAAGTTTTCAAATAAATGGAATGGAGTAAAAGTACAATATTTGGATCCGAGATGTAGTGGAGAAAAGTAAAAGTATTGGAAATTGGAAATACTCAAGTTAAGTACAAATACCTCAAAATTGGACTTAAGTACAGTACTTAAGTAAATGTACTTAGTTTCTTTCCACCACTGATGACCAGATGAAAAAAAATATTATATATATATAACTCCCCGCTGTCCCCATTGTCACCTTTCACCACCTTCCGAGATCAAGCGGTTGCAGACATGCGAGTCCAAGCCTATCCAGGAGAGAAAGGATGTCCCTCCTGTTGCTGTTCCACAGCCTTCATCATCCCATCACTTCAACATGTTTGGGCTCAGCAGTTCAAAACAGGCTCTAATGGCCTCCATGAGATGTTGTGAGCCTTCTGAGAGGGTATATCTGTTACACACATCAGCAGCACCGGGTTCCCTGTGACCACCTAGGCCCTCGGAGGCGTCGCACTTCACATTATTTTGATGTCGCATAAATCACCGCGGCCCTGTCCTGACAGGGGGGGGGCGGAGAGGAGGGGGGTGAGGGTCAAGAGAGGTCGCGGCGCTGGCTTTTTGAAGGCAGGTCTGTGCAAAGATGTCAAATTAGAATTCCATCCCCCCCTGCCTCCTCCCATCAACGCTAGCCCGTTGTACCTCACACTGTGATTGTGTGGGACGATGAACTTCCTGTGCAGGACGGGGCGGTGACTTGTTTCTCATCTTCAGGTATGCATAGTGGCCTCGTAATACAGTGGTGGTGAAAGTACTACCATTCTTTACTTAAGTAAAAGTATCAATACTGCAATGTAGAGATACTCTGTTACGAGTAAAAGTCGGGAATTCAAAATGTACTTCAGTGAAAGTACAAAAGTATTGGTATCAAAATGTACTTAAAGTACAGAAAGTAAAAGTACTCAAGTTAAAAATGGATAAAAAATATTTTGAAAATAGCAGATCTACAAGCTCACAATGCATCGCATCGCGACGCATTGTGAGCTTGTAGATCTGCTATTTTCAAATGGCCGAAATGTATATAGGGCCGAAGTTGTTAATGTATGTTTTGTAATAATAATAAAAATCTACAAAGTAACTAGTTACTACAAGTAAAAGTACAATATTTGCCTCTGAGATGTAGTGGAGTAGAAGTAAAAGTACAGAAAATTGGATATACTCCAGTAAAGTAAGAATACCTCAAAATTTTACTTAAGTACAGTACTTGAGTACATTACGTTACTATACACCACTGCGTACCTTACACAGTGACTGTGGACGATGAACTTCCTGTGCAGGACGGGGGCGGGGCTGTGACTTATTCCTCATCTTCAGGTATGCATAGTGGCCTGGTGTATACGAGCCACAGCGGTTCCCACACACTTTGAACTGAAACTGCAGATTGTTAACACCCCTCCTCCCCACACAACTGTACTTTGGTGGGATCTTTATGTACGCCGACAGTTACAATAAAAATGACTGACATGTCCATTTGTGGTTTATGGCTGTAGGTCACTGAGAGAGGTGTTTGCTCTTATGCAATTTGTCATGTCGTTATTAGTCACGTGTACTGTATAGCCATTCTTTTAGAGCTCTACTGAGCCTTACTGATAAGTCTGGTGATGTTCTAATTCTGTGTGGGCTAGAGCAGTGGTTTTCAACCTTTTCAGGCCCAAAATATAATCATATTTGAACTGGGGACCCCCCCCCCCCCACCCTGACAAGCATGAATGTCGGAATTGGGGCTTTCAATTGAGTTTGCCTCGGTTCCACAGGTAAATATTGTGAAAATAGCAGATCTACAGATCTCTAGATCTTTCTTATATTATTTGACAATTTGGCCAATGGTTGACCAGCTTTTATACTATAGTTTGTTTATTACTTTTGATACAGTAATGGTCTTTTTTTGTATATATAAAAGGTCTTAAAAGTCCTTAAATTGTCACTTCACTGTCATCTGGGGACTCTCCCCCCCACACACACACACAATCACGGGGGGTCCCTGGGGGTCCCGACACACAACCACTGAGCTAGAGGTTGGGTGGTAACAATTTGTAGATCTACAAGCAGATCTACAAGCTCACAATGTATTGCATCGTGAGCTTGTAGATCAGCTTTTTTTTCTCCTTTCGAATAGCCAAAGTATAAAATAAGGCTTATAATGTTAAAGGAGTAGTTCACCCCAAAAATGACTTGTTTTCTATCAATTATACACTTTTTTAAGCATTGAATTCATGGAGAATTTTTAGTTTTTGTCGCATTCCTAAGCCAATAATTTGATGAACGGCGGAAAGATGCTAATGTTTCCGGTAGGAGACTCAAAGGTCATCAAATTATTGGCTCAGGAATATGACAAAAACTAAGAAATCTCCATGAATTCAATGCTTCATGGGGTGTAGAAAATAAATTATATTTTGGGTGAACTATCCATTTAAAGACTGAATGAGTCATTGGAGGGGGACTTGGAGCGGTAAGGCATGCACTCTCTGGGATTTGAGTGTGTGTGTGTGTGTGTGTGTGTGTGTGTGTGTGTGTGTGTGTGTGTGTGTGTGTGTGTGTGTGTGTGTGTGTGTGTGTGTGTGTGTGTGTGTGTGTGTGTGTGTGTGTGTGTGTGTGTGTGTGTGTGTGTGTGTGTGTGTGTGTGCGCGCGCTATTGTCGGCAGGCGGGGGATCTGTCACCTGCGCTTGGCCGGACCCCAAAGCAGCCCCAAACATCATTCCTCTCCACCTCCCATGCTTTGCCCCGGTCACCCCCAATGTTGAGAAGATCGTTAACACTCCAAGCATCCATCAGTACCTATCCTACCTGAGTAACTGTTCTGGAAATAACATAAAGTTCATGCTACAGATACTGTGTGTACATCAGCACCACCTCTAACAAGATTCAAGATAGCTTTATTTGTCATTTGTTTTCCATCTGCAAGCAGTGTTATTTAAAAAAAAAACGAAATGATGTTTCTCCTAGTAAAAGACAGCAGAATTCATAAATATATAAAAACAAATTGTGCATAAAAATACTCTATCGATCCGAATAAATAAATCCTAAAAACTAGAAGAATTCATGTTATAAAAATAACCATACCCAGATAAAAACAATATTAAAACTGGATGAATTTCAGAGGCAGGGAGTACAGTATAGTACTCCTAATACAGCTTGGCTTAAAAACATAATTATGCACATTAATGTAATTTGCGTTTTAAACATACAGTATCAGACATTCAGCCAACCCTTAAATGAGAGAATGACCCCTACACATTTTGGTGACCCCCACCATGGCCTATGGTCTAACGCTACCCTTACACCACTATTTTACTTTGTTGCTTTTCACTTAATTTGTGTTCACTCTCCCGTTGTTTGCAATGTGTTAATCTGTCAGTAATCTCTCAAGAACAGATTCAGAGCTGCGCTACTGAATCTGTCGGGAGCCCCGTTCAGAACGTGTGAGCATTGGCCTACAAGCGTGCCTTCAGATCAGGAAGCAGGCCACGCTTTACCCAATCAAATGTAGTGGGCGGGATTTACATCTGTGCGTTCGCTTCCCACTGTAAACAAACCAAAACTCACTTAACAATAGCGTCCTCGGAGCCGACCAAACAACGGAAAGTTAGTAACATTTTAACTTGTTCTTTCATCATAGAAACAAGTGGGCTTATAACCAAAACGATCCATGTTCCGTGGGAGAAATGGTGTTAGTGTTCCGTGAAGAAATATTGTTAAATGAAAACATAGGGCGCACCACCGGAAGTGGAGGGCTGAGGGCAGAGACCAAACGTCGGTTTCCAGTCATCGTCGGTCTATATAATCACTCCCCCCAGAGTCAAATGCAAAAGTGAAAAACGCTGGGGGGGCTGTTTTTCCTCTTTTTCTTTTGACCTGAGATCCCAGATTGATCTGTTAGTGAATTTAAGAAATTAACATTCTCTTTTTCTTCATTTCTAGCCAGTGAGAATGCTGGGTTGAGTGGGCTCTAAGTGTAGAACTCAATGGGAGGTCTGATCTGAGTCATATACTTCATACTGTAGTTCATAGATAAGTCATAGACGACTGACGTCATATAGATCATTGGTTCTCAAAGTGGGGTCCTTGAGGGAGTTCCAGGGGGTCCCCACTGCCAGCTAGATAATAGATAGTTAGGAACAAATTGACCCTTATGGGTCTGTCACTCAGAGAGTGTACCAAATGGAAGCGTAGCCTAATGCATGTCTAACTGGGGGGTCCTCGAAATAAAAATGGTTGAAAATCACTGCTAGAGCCGTACAAAATCTTCTCTTATGGGGGTCCTTTGGTATATCTTTTCAAATGAGGGTCCGTGGGCTAATAAGTGTCAATCTGGGGGTCCTTGACATGAAAAGGTTTTGTCATAGGTGACTGGTGTCAAAGGATGGTCGCATGAAGTCCGACACCCACATTGGAACCACACTGTTCCCATAATATTAATTATAATTATAATTATAATTTGGTCCTCACGCCATGGGGTGTTTTTTTGTCACTGTATATTTGCACATACCTGAAATTTGTCCTCTGCATTTTACCCATCCTAAAAGCAGTGAGCAGCTGTTGTTGTGAAGTGTGGATGTGAAGGGGGGTCTGCATGATTGGATTTGGTTGTGATTAATATTATTTGTTGGAAAGACAGTGCATAGGTTTCATTCCCATTTTAAGCTCAAACCATGGAATCTATTTGCCATATTCCTTTTTTATCAGATGCTTTGAACATATGAACATGGGGGAAAAAATCTCCAGTTCATTGCATCCAGAAATAGCTTTACAAAGTCAGGCCTCAGGAGTGAGTGAAATCCTTTTGTCTTTGGCCACAATACTGTACAATTACAAATCCAGGCTTTGTGGAATAAGAAAAACATTATGTTCTTTGGCCTTTGTTCCCTCTCCTGATATTTTTTCCCAGGTCTGTCCTTGTGGCTTGTGGTGTTGAAGGATTCAGCCATAATAGACTGTGATGAATTTCTGATTAATGTTTTTCTGTATGGGAAAAAAGAAAGAAAGAAAGAAAGAAAGAAAAAAAAACGTTATTGGGGAAGATACAGCTTATAGGAAAGCAACAGATCTTGACAGATGGAGCCTATACAGGTATGGAATTATCCCAAACCAATAAGGTCTCATTTCCGCAGTGTCTGGAGTCCCAGCGTGAATTATTATTCATGAATCCTCCGTTGTCCTCCCTCCCTGTCTGCATCCCCCCCCCTCCCATTCACTCAGGGAAACACAGAGAACCACACAACATACAGGCATCGTGGAACATGGCTCAAACAGCCATGGCTGGTTTCTGAGCAACACAATCTGCTTACTAACACACAGTGGTAATGGCAAGCCGAGTATACGACCCGGTTCCCGAGGAGGCCCATGCATGGCCCGAAACTACAAATCCAGATGCAACAACCCAAACCCATCCAAGTTACACATTTAAGACAAGAAAAAGTATAATGACTGATGTTACTGGATGGACCCCAAGAAATTTGGCTTAAAACCCTAAATAGGACTGAAATGTATCAGGCTGGAAGGCAAACCCCCACCTCTGTCACCCCACCACCTCCTGCTCAGGGTTTTTTCTCGGATGGAGCACATATCTCCAATATCTCTGCCAGCACTTAACAAAGTCCAGTTGTGTTTTGGAAATTGCACACTTGAATGTTAAGCCAGATACTTTGGAGAGTGATGGATTATCACCAGTAAGTGTAGGGAGAGAGGAATGGAGAAAACACGTCAAACCCTGGAGGCAAGGAAGGACAAATGTTTGGTACAGATACACTGTGTGGATAGGATTCTAAAATATAAATACGGTACATTTATTTGCTTATTTGAGTATGTGACCAGCAGGCCTGGAAATTCGTCATTTTAGGGGTATAAGGCCCCTTGGCCGTTGGTGTTGTCCATTTTTTTTAGGGCACAAAGGCCAAATGCCAGGGCAGGGAGGCCATCAAATAAAACAAGATTTTAGTCCATTGACAGAATGAACTGAATTTAAGAGTTAAGGATGATTTTAAATGTAGTATGTAGACTATCTGCAGTGAAATAAATAAATTACGGTATTTATAATCTGATCCATGCTCAGCCCTGCACCAATCAAAGTTATTGGATTGGTTTAAAGATGGGGACTCAGGGGAGTTAGAATCTCAACAAAATATACTGGTGTCTACATGACAAGAAAGAGACACTGGTGTCTACATGACAAGAAAGAGACACTGGTGTTTACATGACAAGAAAGAGACACTGGTGTCTACATGACAAGAAAGAGACACTGGTGTCTACATATTGACAGGAAAGAGACAGAGGAGATAGTGATACAGTCAGCTGGGGCATTAAGGCCACTGACCTCAGGGCATGCCATTTTTTTTGAGGGGCACAGGCCAAAGACTGCCATGGCCTTCGTGGCCTCCTTGAAATTCCTGCCCTGGTGACCAGACCTGAACAGTGAGACCACATCACAGAATGATTTCACCAATTTGTAGTGCCTTTTGTTTGTTTTTACACAAAATCTTATTTTTTTTTTGTTAAAACAAAAATTTCAATAGGGCTTACTCTACTGTATGTGATTAATTCCTATCGCAATGTACGGGATAAAAGCTAAGTAAAAAGTGAACGTTTTGCATACACGTTCGTATAGTGCACATGCAACTTGCACATGTGTGACGCGCGTGGACACCTCTCGAATGCCGTGTCTTTCATCTCCTGCCTACCTTATCCAAGAAAGGAGTCAAACCCTGCTGAGAGTGCAGTTTCCCCCCTTCTGCAAAGTCAGTAGAAAAATGTGCAAGGAGACTAGTTTAATCAATGTCACACTAGTCAAATGTATTGTCATGTCGATATGAAATTTAACCCATTAAGACCGGGAACGCATCTGTGTGTCATTTTTAATTTCTTTGGCTATTCAAAAATAGCAGATATACAAGCTCATAGCGTGGCACCAAGTGCCGCGCTATGAACATTTGTGCAAATCTTTCAATATATATTTTAAAGTGAACATTTGTAACTCGCATCTTTGCTTCTGGGGGTCCCTGGAACAATATATTTTGAGATGGGGGTCCGCGGCCGAATACATATCATTTTGGGGGTCCTTGACATGAAAAAGTTTGAGAACCACTGATATTATAGCGATATTATAAATAAGAAAATAAAAAAACTGTTAAGATTTAGAAGAGCAAATGGAAGCAAATATTTAAGTTAAAAATGTTCACTTTGAAAAAAATATATATTCAAAGATTTGCACACATTTTCAATATTAAAAAAATAGCAGATCTACAAGCTCATAGCGCGGCTATGAGCTTGTAGATCTGCTATTTTTCAATAGCCAAAGGAATCTTAAAGTGACAGAGATGCGTTGGCGGATTCAATGGGTTAAAATGATGCCAAGTGGCGTTTTTTTTTCTCCCCCCGTCCATTCAACGTGCTTTGTTCTAGATGTGCTTATGAATGGGAGAATGCATGTTATTCTATGCCGTGGTGTTGGTTTTGCATCTGTCCAACACACTGTGCGTGCATGGCTTTGTGGAGATAACGACCCACCAAGCACCAAGCATCCCCCTTCAAGGTGTGTGTGAGTGGGAGAAGAGCGTGATGTTATTTTCTATAGGCTATTACAGAATGTCTTAACGTGATACAGTATAGTAGGCTATATTTCACAGTCAAATGAAAAACACCCTATCTATTGAGAGAGCAAACACTCTCTCTGGGGGGGGCGGGGCGGGTGTCTTCCACAGGGCAGGAGGCGAAGAATATATGTTTACTGTCTGTGGACAGCTAATCTGGGACGCCGCTGGACCGATATGCGTGCCACCATTGGTGTAAAGTAACTAAGTACATTTACTCAAGTACTGTACTTAAGTAAAATGTTGAGGTATTTTTTATTTTACTGGAGTATTTCCAATTTTCAGTACTTTTACTTCTACTCCGTTACATCTCAGAGGCAAATATTGTACTATCATTACTATTATTATTACAAAACATACATTAACCACTTCAGCCTTACATACATTTTGACCATTTGAAAATAGCCAATCTACAAGCTCACAATGCGTCACATTGTGAGCTTGTAAACAAGTTATTTTATGTTGCACTTGGGTGTTGTGCTCTGAAAATAGCAGATCTACAAGCTCACAACACATCACACTGTGATGTGTTGTGAGCTTGTAGATCTGCTATTTTCAGCATGCAACCAATTGTAAAATCAGGCATTACGACGCCATCAGACCTGCCAAAATACTTTTTTTCCCGACAAAATCAACTGTAGATTTAGTCGAATAAAATCTTATCATATTTAGTCGACTAAAACTACACAAAAAGTAAAACATTTCAGATGACAAAAACATGACAAAAACGAAATGAAAATGTATTCAAAAGACTGACTAAAACTAAATCAAAATGTGCTGTCAAAATCAACACTGCTCGGAACCAACCGATTGAAAATAAATTCAGTTTTTAATTAAACCCTGGGAAAGGATATGGTGGATTACACCACCGGTACACACTTCTGTACAAACAATAGACGCTGGTATATTTGGGTTGGGGGTTCTTTAAACATTCAGTCAAGCATGCACTAAACAAATTCCTACACAACACACTTTCTCATACCTGCACACATCCTCACATGCTCTCTCTCTCTCTCTCTCTCTCTCTCTCTCTCTCTCTCTCTCTCTCTCTTCTCACACTAAAGTAAATTAAGTACAGTACATTGGCTCAAGCAAGTACTGTACTTGAGTACAATTTTGAGGTATTTTTTTACTTCACTGGAGTATTTCCAATTTTCAGTACTTTTACTTCTACTGCACTAGAGATAACGTGTACCAATTTGCATGACGTTTGGGCAAAATCTGTAGGAGTAATATAAAGAAATGCGTTTAGCCAAGATTTGTCTCCTGGTGGCGCTATAACGGGCCCCTCCCGCAAACTTTGAAAGCCAATCGTAGTCAATCGGAATGGACTCCGAAAAATCTGTCAGATACTGTACATCTTGATCACATGAGATACAGAGATATGGTGTACCAATTTGGATGAGGTTTGGACAAAATCAATAGGAGTAATAGCAAAAAGTGTGTTTTGAAAGAACTCAAACAAAACCCCAGCATGGCAGAAAAGCTCATTTTAGTCAATCAGATTCGTCTGGATCACATGACTATAGAGAGGATGTGTACCGCTTTGCATGATGTTTGGACCAAATCTGTAGGAGTGATATAAAAAGAAAAAAATGGGAGAAATCTGCCTCCTGATGGCGCTATAACAGACCGATGTGAAACATTTGGGGCTGAGGTTTTTTATTCTGGTCCAATGGTGCCGGAGATTAGCTTCTCACAGACGACGGACGGACACACACACGGACGGACGGACAGGGTCGAAAACATAGTCTCCGGCCACGTCTTAGGCCTGGCGGAGACAATTATGATTTTTTATTATTATTATTATTATTATTTTGATAGATAGATGGATAGTGCACCACTTTATTACATGGTTTAGAAAATATATATATCTTTGCAGGCTGGGTCCAATAACATAACTCTGGCATAACCCTTCCTTATGCATACTGTACATAACAATGTGATCAGTGTGTCACAGCCTAATGAGATATCATGCACAATGATGTGCCGTGATAGAGCTTCCATTATCTACCAAAATCCATGTTCCAGGTTCTCTGTGAAGGCTTATTGATTTTGCACTGTGGTCCTATGAGAACTGGTTAAAATGGTAATCATGAAGTTAAGCAGCAGCCTAGGGGTATAGAGCCCTTGCCGATACGGTGCTTTTCCTCCAGCCTGCAGCCAACGCAGGAGACTAACAAACAGATCCAGACGATATCAGCATGTCTAATAATAATAACACTGTACACGCAGACTATACTACTGTAACACAAGATCTACAGTGTGTTCTTTTTTGGCTTCCATTGTTCAGGCGCATCCCTCCTTATCTGCCTCCCTGAGAGATATTAAATGAGGGGAAATTTAATTAAAAATGTGATTAAAACCTGCACCTCAACTGCACACCGCTGAATCAGGTAAAAGGAGAAGACACATACTGGCCATAACACTCCTCTCTATCTATCTCTCCTGTGTGTGTCTCACACTCTCTCCTACCAGCCTATTAAAGCGTTTTGCCCTATCATGTGACGAAGTTCAATCTAAAGTAGTCTGGAAGGGGACTATCTGCTGGCTGAGGTCAAGCAATTCAGATAGTTCCTCTTCTTTGCTTTAAGCTTGTTGCCTGGGTGTGTGTTGCAACCAATAAGAGGTGTGTCTGTGTGTGTGCCTTGCAGAAAATTGGGGCGATCACCGGGCCTGCTTGCTTTGAAGTCCAGACAATAATGTGTCCCCTAGTCCCCCCCCCCCAGCCAAACCACCTGTGTTTATAAGAGCCTGGCTGCTTGAGATTCATACATTAGCAGCACAGCGATGCCCTAACACATAAATAAAGCAGCAGAATAATCCCCGACTTCCTGTTTGTCGGGGACCTCAATTACCCGTCCTCACAGCCCCCTGCCCCCCCCCCCCCCGACGTTGTTTATCAGCGATAGACTGTCAGTCTGTGCCTGTCTGTGTGTGTGTTATGCTCATGCTGAAAAGGCTTGCACAGAGTCTCTAGGATGTCTTATTATACTGGCTGTGATGGGCATCATTTTCTCATTCAATGTCAGTATCATGGTCAGTATCATGGTCAGTATCATGGTCAGTATCATGGTCAGTATCATGGTCAGTATCATGGTCAGTATCATGGTCAGTAGCATGGTCAGTATCATGTCAGTATCATGCCTCTCTCATGTTAGTATCATGTTAGTATCATGTTAGTATCATGGTCAGTATCATGTCAGTAACATCGTCAGTATCATGTCAGTAACATCGTCAGTAACATGGCCAGTATCATGGTCAGTATCGTGTCGGTAACATGGTCAGTATCATGTCAGTATCATGTCAGTATCATGTCAGTATCATGGTCAGTATCATGGTCAGTATCATTTCAGTAACATGGTCAGTAACATGGCCAGTAGCATTGTCAGTATCATTGTCAGTATCATGTCAGTATCATGGTCAGTATCATGTCAGTATCATGTCGGTATCATGTCAGTATCATGGTCAGTAATCATGTCGGTATCATGGTCAGTATCTTGGTCAGTATCATTTCAGTATCATGGTCAGTATCATTTCAGTATCATGGTCAGTATCATGGTCAGTATCATGGTCAGTATCATGGTCAGTATCACGGTCAGTATCACGGTCAGTATCATGGTCAGTATCATGTCAGTATCATTGTCAGTATCATTTCAGTATCATGTCAGTATCATTGGCAGTATCATTTCAGTATCATGGTCAGTATCATGGTTAGTATCATGTCAGTATCATGGTCAGTATCATGTCAGTATCATTTCAGTATCATGGTCAGTATCATGGTCAGTATCATGTCAGTATCATGGTCGGTATCATGGTCAGTATCATGTCTGTATCATGGTCAGTATCATGTCAGTATCGTGGTCAGTATCGTGGTCAGTATCATGTCAGTAGGCTATCATGGTCAGTATCATGTCCGTATCATGGTCAGTATCATGTCAGTATCATGGTCAGTATCATGTCAGCATCATGCGTCTATCATGTCAGTATCATGGAGTGTTTTTTTGACCCATACACGTTTTTTTACTCTAGCACCTCCACTTGCTGACCCCTCCGTCACCGCTGACACCAGCACAATGTATGCCAGCCACCCTCACTACCAGCAGATCTCATTGAGACCTCATACAAACCCAGTCTACCACCAGATCTCATTGTGACCTCATACAATACAGCCTACTTTACTGTTGGCAGCTAAAGCAGCTCTAAAACGGAGCAATTGGGTAATTGATTTGCTCAAGGGCACCTCGGCGGTAGCTTGTTGAGTGAAGGGGTGATTGTGTTTCATTCAATCCGTCCGCCCAGGGTCTGCTGCATGGCCAGGATTCCTATACACACTCACAGACACAAGCTAGTATTCCCTATCCATTTGTCTACTGTCGCTCATATAACTTCACTGTCAGTCGAAAACCTTGTATATCCATCACCGTTACTTGTCAGGAAATGGATGAAATATCCTGTGTTCCAATGGATCCACTGCAGTTATTTTAGTCACACGCTCTTGTTAATGCTTTTCATAGGTTCAATATTTATAAAAAACCCAGAGACAGAATCAGTGGTGGTAAAAGTACACACATGTTTTACTTAAGTAAAAGTATCAATACTGCAATGTAGAAATACTCTGTTACAAGAAAAAGTCTGGAATTCAAAATGTACTTGAGTAAAAGTACAAAAGTATTGGTATCAAAATGCACTTAAAGTACCAAAAGTAAAAGTACTCATTGTGCAGAATGTCCCACTTCAGAAGTTCAAAATGTATTCAAAATCATTTGAAAATAGCCGATCTGCTAGTTTCAAATGGCGGAAATAGGGCTGAAGTGGTTAATGTGTTTTGTAATAATAATAATCTACGAAGTAACTAATAATTGTAGTGGAGTAAAAAGTACAATATTTGCCTCTGAGATGTAGTGGAGTAGTAAGTAGTAAGTACTGCAAATTGGAAATACTTAAGTTAAGTAGAAAATACCTCAAAATTGTAAAAATGCAAAGGATCTACAGTACACTGTACAAGCTGAGCTTCTAGATCGGCTATTTTCCATACCTTTGCTGTCTTCTTGTGAAACTGTCTGAAAAAAAGAAACATGGTTTCTGCCCGACGACAGCAACGATAAGCTACTTGACAATGACAATGGTGATGGAATAAAGTTAGCCTATACTCTTGTCATTACTCATAATGCAATTGGGTCAGAATAGGAGAAGACAGATATAGGACGATTAAGTGACATGTAAACCAGGATTTAAATGAGCCCCACATGTGGCTGATGGTAAATGTGTACAGCGGTGGAAAAAGTAGAGGTACCAATATTACAATGTAGAAATACTCTGTTACAAGTAAAGGTCCGGAATTAAAAATAGTACAAAATTATTGGTATCAAAATATACTTAAAGTACAAAAATAAAAGTGCTCATTATGCAGAATGTCCCATTTCCCATACACACTAACACAAAAAAACATGCGCACACGCACGCACGCACACACGCACGCACGCACGCACGCACACACACGTACACACACGCACACACACGCACACGCACACACACACACACACACACACTCGTTGACTCGAAAGCCCCCAGAGAGAAAGCAACAAAAACAAAAAAAAGGTGAGGTGAGCCAGTAATCAGAAACCATTTGAGTGGGCTTAATCAGCATCAGCTTGTCTGATGAGGAACAACTCATAACGCTTTCTGTCTTTTTGGGCAGGAACCTTCATTAATCATTTCCCAGAGTGATAATACCACTCCAGACAGAGACTAGAGCTGATATAGGACCCTTTCTCTCTCTTCCTCCGTCGTTCGATGTAGAACACAGCGAGACGAAAACAAAAATAACGACCTAAAACGTCACTTTCGTTGCTTGCAGCTCGATCAGTTCAATCAACTTGATCCAAGCCTCAGTGTCCAGTTAGAGTGTAGAGTTTCAAATGAAGTCCAGACATCTCGTTGTGGTGGTTTGGGATTTGTTATAGTGTGTGTACTCTAGTGCCGAGGACTTTCCATAACAGCGTTGTCAGTCAGTCAGGAGCACATTACCGCGGCTCAAACCCTCAGAGCCAGGTCTTTTTCCTGTTATAAACTTTGCAGAATAAATCACATTACTCCATTTATACTTGGATCGACGACGCTCTGCCCTATCACGCTACCCGCGGTCAGATTGTTCAGCGTTTGCCTTTGGCTTTTCTTTTTCTTTTTTCGCACAAATGGGATTAAAAAGCAAATTACATCCGCCGAGAGACACAGAGTGGCCTTTTATAGAGGCAACGCATGCTGATGACTGTGAGGGTTAGCGAGAGTCGGGCAGTTCATCCGTGACCCCTCTGTTCTGAGGAGGATTATATTTCCAGAACACGCGCACGTGAAGATGTGATGATTTGATTTAGCGGAGGCCAGGGGGAAATAATTAATTTCACAGTGTTATTTAATTAAAACCTGAGCACGAGCAAAATAAAGCCGTTGGATGATAATGAGGTGCAAATGATCCACAGAGCGTGATTGGATGATTTCAGGATTGGATTGCGTCCAGGGTTGTTGGGATGGGTGTTGACTCTGACTAATGCGTTATGCTTTTGTTTGTCGTCATTTTATCACTGGCAAAAAAATTGTTGGTGTCACATCGACATTACCAATATTGTAAAGTAACTACGTACATTTACTCAAGTACTGTACTTAAGTGCAATTTTGAGCTATTTTTGCTTTACTGGAGTATTTCCAATTTGCAGTACTTTTACTTTTAGTCCACTACATCTCAGAGCAAATATTGTACTTTTACTCCACTGCAATTATTTGAAAACTTGAGTTAGTACTAGTACTAGATTTGGATTATTATTACAAAACATACATTAAACACTTCAGCCCTATACACATTTCGGCCATTTGAAAATGGCCGATCTACGAGCTCACAATGCGACGCATTGTGAACTTGTAGATCGGCTATTTTTCTAAAGATTTTTATTTGAAAACTTGTGAAATGGGACTTTAACTGCTGAATGAGTACGTTCTACTTTTGATACTTTATGTACATTTTGATACCAATACCTTTGTACTTTTACTCAAGTGACAAAATATTTCTACATTGCAGTATTGATACTTAAGTAAAAAAAAAATAGTACTTTTTCCACTACGGCTGTATTGTATGCATTCTCCTTGTGAGGGAAGTGCTGATGTGTGCGTGTGCATGTGCTCTGTATGCGTGATGTGGCTTGTATTGGCAGACCCCCATGTACTCTGGGCACAGCCTGTCTGTTAGTTCCACATGACTGAAAGCCACTTCATCTCTCACCACTCTGATATCCTCCCAGAGACACCGGGGCCGGGGGGCCCCCGAGTTTGATGTCCGCTGCCAGAGCGCGGGGCCCGGGCTCCATGGCACCTCTGGGCAAACTGGGTTCCCAACACTGTATGCCTCAGATATATATTTTTTAAACTATGGTGGTGTTCCAATGTGGTTCCGTGGCCATGTAGGTCTGTCTGAAGATGGGACTGTGTATCAGGATGGTTCTATGAAGGGCATCGGTGTCGTTCTGTAGCCCAGGGATGGGCAGCCTTTTCCAGGCACATGATCAGCCATTTTTCCAAGGCTGGCTTGATCACCCAGTGCCAGACGATGAAAACAAACCATTGCTTTTACATCTTATTATTGTCTCTTGAAGAAAAGCACAGAATAAGTCCATATAATGTAATAATAAAACCGAACAAAGAACGAGTCAATGTTACTATGAATAATAAAGGTAAGATGAATGCTATCTGATCAACTCAATCTGATCACCTGGTATCAAAAAGAGACGGTTGCATGCCCATGCTGTAGCCATAGTGATCCTGGATACTACTATAGTCAGAAGTTATTCTTTGTTACGCATGGCTTTTCTCATTTAACTCACAACCAGTTTGCTATTGCGGAGAGCAAACACACAATTCTTCTAAAAAATATATTCAAAGATTTGCACACATCTTCACGATTTTTCAAAAATAGCAGATCTACAAGCAAAGTGTAAAATAATGCTTTTTAGCTCAAATCAAAGCAATCCTAAAAATATATATATATTATATTTAGGTCTATCTACTCTATCTACCGACTGCACCTTACATGTGTGATTATGCTGAGAGTCTCTGGATTCTCCCGAGGACTCTTCATAGTGTTTTACCTCTCGCATAATTCATATTTGTTTGCCCACTTATGTTGATTCTAGTGGGAACTGATGATCACTCAAAAACAATATTAGCATGTGAAATATCGCAGCAACTTTTGCAGTGTCCACTCCAGGGACTGTGTGTGTGCCCCTGGCCAAACAAATACTCCCTTATTGATTTTGTCTGGCAAATTTCACTTGTAAACTACTATTACCAAAGTCGTTTTTGGTAGCAAGTAACTGTACTTTTTTTACACAAGTAACTGCAAGCTTTTACATCTGCTATTTTAGATCTTTATTAAACTAGGCCTTAAGTAGCCTGGCGAACGCTGTCGAAGGCGGCGTTTCTCAGTTGAAAATCTATCCTGAATCTGAATAATGGAGTGAAACTGCTAAGGCTTAAGTGGTTAATCATATTAATTGATTTATATAATTAAATGTCGTTTCTCCAAAAAGCGCTTAATTGAAAAAAGTCATCGACAGAATAATCGCTAAAGAAGATAATCGACAGTTGCAGCGCGACATCCATCATCAGGATATCCCAGTTTACAACAACGGAAACCAGTCAATCTAACACACAGCGTGTGTAGAAGCATGCAGGGCCCAGATGGATTTCTCCTACACACACACACACACACACACACACACACACACACACACACACACACACACACACACACACACACACACACACAGTTCTCTTACCACGTGGAGAGAGGGAGAAAAAAAAAACACAGACTTGTTCACAGAAAATCAAACTGACATGTTGACTTCCTCCCCTGGCCCTCGGAGACCAGCGGCCTTTTGATCTCGACATCTGCTACAGTAATACTGCTGTACACGTAGTTTGCCCTAATCTCAAGTAGACATGGGTCTCTACACAGAGCCCTGCTCCTTAACAAGGTGCACTTCCAAGAGTGCTCATGCCTGTAGCCCTGTGTTACCCCACGGGGCATGATGTAAACACCGCACCACAACATGCAATAGGTATGAAATAAATACAATATTGATTTTTATTTCTTTAAATGCTTCTTTCTTCGAATACCCCATGAAAAACACATACACAGGACCACAACAAGCCCCTAGGGCTTTTTGTCTTATCCCTTTATCGTAACACTGTACTATTTGTAACTGTTAATAAAGTATCAATCAATCTCCCTATGTATCTTCCTGCAATCATCTAAATTTAACGGACGACTTCACCCATTTTCAACCCATCTTAATATAATTGGTCCTCACTAATGCTCATGATAAAATAAACAACGATTTTTATTAACGTGAGAACAATGGCTTCCATTATAGCATACTAACTTTCCAGGACTAGAAAGCCTGTAGTTTCAATTAGCGTGGATTCCCCATCGATGATGTCACTGGTAGGCGGGTTTTTGAACTGTCCACAGCCCTCACACAAGACCTAGTAGACAAAAATGGTACCATATTATAATGAGCATTCTTTATGCATTAGTGAGGACCAATTATATGAAGATAGGTTGAAAATGGGTGAAGTCGTCCTTTAAGATGTCATAAGTCATAGGTTCTAGGCATTCATTTAAAAATAAATTCTTTTTTTTTTTAAATTTCGCTGTATCGGGACTCAAGAAGTCCCTCAGGTAACTAACAGCTGAGAAACCTATTTAACTAGACCTGCCACATGCTGATGTGTGCCGCAGTGTGCCTTCCCTTCACCGTGCTATATGCATTTTATTCAACTGCAACCATAACCTCTGGTAGGCTATAGCTCTCTCTCTCCACCCACCCACTTATTCTCTCATTAGTGTATGCTCTGGCTGCTTGTATTGTCATCTCAACGGTACAGTAGCTCATTCACCCAAAACCAGAAAGAAATGCAGTGGTGGAAAAAGTACTCCATTTTTTTTTTACTTAA
>NC_137616.1:12962969-13220469 GCF_963280865.1 Gymnoscopelus braueri
GAAATGGGAAAGGAAAAAGTACTCCATTTTTTTTTTACTTAAGTAAAAGTATCAATAATGCAATGTGGAAATACTCTTTATTGTCAAAATGTGCTTAAAGTACCAAAAGTAAAAGTACTCATTATGCAGTATGTTCCGTTTCACAAGTTTTCAAATGTATAAAAATATTTTGAAAATAGCAGATCTACAAGCTCATTTATCTTTTCACTTAAAAACGTTTCAGGATGAGAATTCAGTTCAAGTTCTAGAGACGCAATCCCTCAATAATATATTTTAAACTGTATGATCTCAACATGGCCATGAAAAGTTTTTCCTATGATGTAAACAACCATCAGAAACAAAACTAGCTCTGTATAGATAGAGGAACAGCAGCAATATTTAAGGCCAAAAAAAATACGAAAAAATATTAATAATAATAATCGGCGCGCACTGCTGTCGTACGACAGAGCGAAAGCCGGGCATAAGAGAGAGGGGCAAGGAGAGAGAGAGAGAGAGAGAGAGAGAGAGACAGTGGTGGAAAGTAACGTACATTTACTCAAGCACTGTACTTAAGTACAATTTTGAGGTAATTTTACTTTACTGGAGTACTTCCAATTTTCTATAATTTACGGTACTTTGAGTACATTTTGATGCCAATACTTTTGTACTTTTACTCAAGTACATTTTGAATACCGAACTTGTACTTGTAACAAATTATTTCTACCATATTAGGGTATTGATACTTTACATAGTAAGTATCAATTGTAAGTACTTCTTCCATCACTGCAGAGAGGTTGGATGCAAGTAATAGCTTGCTGGGTTTCATTAGGCAGTTCTTGACAGACATTTCAGTTCCACATTGAATGAAAAAAAAAACGAAAAACAGAAACAGCCAGGAAATTCATATTACACTCGTCTGTCAATGTAATTACATTTAATTTTAAATAAATTGCCTGTGCATTCCTACGTAGAGAAATATGTACATTGTTTCGCTGCTCTTTCCATCTACCTCGTTTTGTCATTCTGTAATAGGATGGAGGCGGTAGACTATGAGAGATCGAGTTCCTTATCCCCCCCCAAAAAAGTGAATTTAGCTTAAACGCAAAACCAGACGCTGTGTCAGAGATCAGTACAGGGCATGGTATAAAATGTAGACTATACAGATTTACATAAGGTTTGTTTTGGCCATAATGATTCTCCATGGGTTGTTATTGCTATTGGTACTGTAAATATACTGTGTGTGTGTGTGTGTGTGTGTGTGTGTGTGCCGATCTTGTCTGTGGCTTGCGGGCGGATTATGCTCATATGGACATGCCCGATGTCAGTGTGAAATCCAAATATGGGCATACCCGATCAGCACAAATTGGTAGCCAGATACCCGACGTCATTGTAAATCGGCGTTGTAAGGCCAACGCTGCGACATACCAAAGCCTATACCGCTTGTGCTATAACCCCGCTTCTGTGACGAACGCGGAACCGCCTCTCGTCTACCAAATACCACGCCCCGCTTCTGTGATGCACGCTGAACTGCCTCTCGCCTGCAACAACTGCAGACCATTTTTTGGGCCAATAAAGTATAGTCTTTGACCGCGACGGAGGCGCGCCGTCTCAAGCAAACCTGAGCCACGGTAGGCACCGCCGAGCGAGCTAAAGCGAGCGAGTCGCCGTGCCGAACGTTGCGAAGTTCGCTTGAGCCGACTCGGCGCCGTTCGAGTTACGACAGGCACAGAATCATAAAACGTGTTTTGGGGCGAGCGTTTGCCCCAACTGCCACTCAAAATGGCTACTGGCCAATCACAGCGCGTCCTTGTACAAGCGTTAGAGGCTTTGGGATGACGAGGCAATGCTCAGTGTTAGAGTGGGGAGGGGGGGGGTATTTTCACCCACGCAGTAACCGGGCCAACGCTGGGTACTGATACCTGAACACATTGATTGAGGCATCGCATTGTAAGTGTCCATTTGGACCCAGGGTTGCCAGATCTGCTTATTATAATTTCCCCGCAAGATTGTATTTGAAAATAGCAGATCTACAAGCTCACAACGCGTCGCATCGCGAAGTGAGCTTGTAGATCTGCTATTTTGAAATAGCTGATGTATATGTTAAAGTGCTCATGTGGCCCATAGTCGCTTCATTTGGGCCGGTTTTCCTAGACCTGGTTGTTTGTTTCTCTCACAGAATCTGGCAACACTGATTGGACCTCTGGTGGGCCCCGGGCCAGACGTTGAGAAACGGTGCCCTAATAGAACATGACGGGTCTAATAATGGTATGGCTTCCATGTGGTTCCCAGACTTCATGTGGCTATTAGTCCATGACGTCAGCTATATCGACATATATTTGGGCAACGTTTCAGCCCAATCCAACCTCCTTTTGACTTCAAGTATAAAATACAAGTCTTAATAAGTTTCATATTTCAAAGAATATGAAACATATGGGAAAAAATATTCCGGGATTTACTTCCTCTGCCGGCTGTCAGCCTGCACAAAGACTGTTTGGCGCTGATCGGTACAGCGGTTTGTGAGATTAACCCCAGACTCACAGACTCACAGACAGACAGACAGACAGACAGACAGACAGACAGACAGACAGACAGACCATCAAAGGGGTCCGTGTGACGCGTTGTGAGCTTGTAGATGCTATTTTCAAATAGCTGATGTATATGTTAACCCACTAATACCTGGAACGCATCTGTGTCACTTAAGATTTATTTGGCTATTCAAAAATAGCAGATATACAAGCTCATAGCGCGGCACCGAGTGCCGCGCTATGAGCTTGTAGATCTGCTATTTTTGAAAAATCGTGAAAAAAATGTTTTTGATTTTTTTCCAAAAAATGTTTTAGATTTAGATTTTTTTAAAGAATCGCCTCAGGTCTCAATGGGTTAAAGTGCTCATGTGGCCCATAGTCGCTTCTTTTGGGCTGGTTTTCCTAGACCTGGTTGCTTGTTTCTCACAGAATCTGGCAACACTGTCCGTGGGGGGGGGGTTCCTGGCAAAACTGAGGAACAGTTTAATTTCACCATTATTTACACGGCTGTGAAACGTAGACGTTATAGATGGGCTACTGCTGGGGCAATGTATAAGAATGACTGTTCAGATCACTCTCTCCACTGTTAACACACCTCGCCTGCATTACAGACAGTTGTAGAATTCTGTGCTAAAACATCAACACTCTTCTCTTATAGCTACAGGGGGTCTCATGGCACAACATCTCTTCAAACGGTGGTCAGCAGCCTAATATAATGTACGCATCTTCTTGACACAAACATTTTTGAGAACCACGACTCAACAGTCAATAGTGTACAAATGGAGTCCATTTGGTTCCCATTTGTACACTCTCAGAGTTACTGATCTGTAAGGGTCCATTTTGTTAGCCTTGTAGCATAATTGCCTACTAACTCATATCTTTAAGGTTTTCAGGAGAGACAAAACGAACAAAAATCACTTTCTTCCTAAGTCATTTTGGAATGTAACACGCATTCTGATTGGCTTAGGACATAGGCAATAAGGCACAGTGATGCAGCAGTGTTTGAGCTATAGGCAAAAATGTCAATTTGACCAAAAAGTGAGTTAGGCAATTATGCTATGAGGCTAACGATTTGGAACCCCCTCAAGGAACCCTGAGGGTCCCTGGACCCCCGTCGTGAGACCCACTGTTCTAGACTGACTTCACTACATGGCTTTGCATCGTGTCCGACCGGTTAATGTCTTGGCAGCAAAAATTGGAGCAGGCCGTTAATCAATGGGAGTCGTTTGTAAATCATTGGCGTCTTGGAGGTGGTATTTTGTTCGTGGGGTGGAAAGAGAGGGGCTCCTCTGTGAGGGGTTCTAGCTGGCGTGACAATTCAGATAGAAATCAAATCTTAATGGCATATCTGGACAAGAGCCAGTGTTAAATTGCATGCATTTTCCAGCAGGTCTAATATACCATATGCATGTGATCTCACGGTTCCGCTCTTCGTATGATAAATGTTTTTCTCATGCAAAGCATAAGTGAAAAGCGTCCTGAGGAGAAAAAAAAAAAGAGGAAAAAAAAAAAGAACGGAACTCAAAGATGGCTTTTATAATGTAAGACTGACATGGTGAAAACCAGCGAAAACTGTTTTCATACTGTTCAAAAAGAAACAAGACGTGACTTGTCAATGCTCCGCGGACGCGACACCGCAGCAATGGCCGCCTATAGGCAGCTACATGCAGCGCGTCTGTGGATTCGTCTATAGCCTACCAGCTTGCTTTCTGTTTTCTCTGATTTGTCTCGCAGAATCTGGCAACACTGATGGTGGCTCCCCATTGGCTTAGACCTGTTGCTTATTTCTCTCGCAGAATCTGGCAACACTGCCATAGAGGCGAGAGGCGTGAGTAGTACAATAGCTTGGGAGGACGAGACCGCCCGTTCAGAGTATGGGAAAGTATCCCAATTGGCTTAAAGGACAGCCAATGATGAAAAAGTGTCGAGAAAGTGTTGACTAGACTCAGTCTCTTCTTAGACCAGCGTGCTTTGCAAGCTGGTAAAAAAACTGAGAATACTTGGAACAAGCCAGCTAATATCAAGTCAATGCACACCACGTAGTGGTGACTGCTAATGTCCACTTGATGAGGACTTGTCAAGTGGTCAAGCATAATTACACAGGTGTACGTCCTTGTACTGATGGTCCTCATACACACAGTGTATACTATTGAATTATGGTCTTTGATCTTGGGAGACGCTCAAAGCCAGAACTCCACAGAGGCCATGATAGTACTAGTGATTGCAAGTTTTCTTGCATGACTTTGAATTTCTCTCCCCACGATATATATTGATATTATGTAACAGATTTATTTAAGGGGATCCCGGATGCTGACCTATCAGTTTGAATCCACATCACGGGAAAATCAGGCCTTTTTTATATATATATATCCCGGTACATCAGACGATGACACCAAGGTGTAGGTCAAATTCAAAGCACCTGCTGATGCAGCAAACCATACATCCACCCATCTTTCACCATATGAAAGGAGAGGAGGAACAAGGCAGGAAGACAGCAAGTGAAGTCGAGTGTACTCTCTCTCTCTCTCTCTCTCTCTCTCTCTCTCTCTCTCTCTCTCTCTCTCACACACACCAGTGGTGGAAAAAGCACTCAAATTCTTTACTTAAGTAAAAGTACCGATACTGCAATATAGAAATACTCTGTTACAAGTAAAAGTCCAGAATTCAAAATGTAAAAGTACAAAAGTATTGGCATCAAAATGTACCAAAAGTATAAAATATTTGAAAATGGCAGATCTACAAGCTTGTAGATCGGTTATTTTCAAACAGCCTATGTATAAAATGGGGCTAAGTGGTTAATGTATGTTTTATAATATCATAATTTATATCTGAAAAGTAACTAGTAACTAAAGTTTTCAAATAATTGTAGTGGAGTAAAAGTACAATATTTGCCTCTGAGATGTAGTGGAGTAGAAGTAAAAGTATAGACAATTGGAAATACTCCAGTAAAGTAAAAGTACCTCAAAACTTAACTTAAGTACAGTACTTAAGTAAATGTACTTAGTTACTTTCCACCACTGTCTCTCTCACACACACACACACACACACACACACACACACACACACACACACACACACACACACGCACACGCACACACA
Organism: Gymnoscopelus braueri; assembly: GCF_963280865.1. NCBI lineage: Eukaryota > Metazoa > Chordata > Actinopteri > Myctophiformes > Myctophidae > Gymnoscopelus > Gymnoscopelus braueri. Next base: position 12,968,573 of record NC_137616.1, read on the forward strand.
CAGTTTGCAAATGAAAGGAAAACCCTGATTAACTGAACATTTCTATCCTGGTGGGAATGGTCTCTTCCATTCGGCCCCCGCATTCACATGGCACGAGAGGTCAGTCACTGAACCATTTGATGAGTATGAAAATGATGTGACTCATATGCCATGGCCTTTACAGTCACCAGATCCCAACTGAATTAAACACCTCTTTGGGAGGTTTCAAACAGACGTGTTAGACAGCTCTCTCCACCATCATCATCAAAACACCTAGCCTGGTTTTTTAAGGCACGGAATTTACTTTTAAGATATCGTTCGGAAAGTTTAACTTCATATATGTGGTCAATTAATCATGACAGAGCCTATAAATCAGAGAACCGGCAGGGGCGGACAGTGACACGCATGTATCCGAATAAAGCAACCTATTTTCGGCATGGCCCTTTCAAAAGTCCCCTTGCGTCACGTTGGCTGGTGGTGGGCAAAACGAACTGCTGATTGGCTGAAGGGGAACAAACTGCTGATTGGCTGAAGGGGTTGTCAGTCAACGGCACTAATCCTGCCCAGATCCCGGCCACAGCCAAATTGCCCATAAAGGCCTGTAGGCCAGACCAATTCCTGAAATCAAATGCAAATGAGATTTCCGGAAGGGGGATTGTTTACCAGGCTACAAAACACCTATCTTTGGTTGTTTTTGGGGTGTTCCATCCTTCCAATAGAGTTCCACAGACTCATATGGTTATTTTCAACAAGACGGTTATGTTGATGCACAGTATTGCCGACCTTACTTGCATTTCACTAGCCTGGCATGGTCAGACTAATATCACTGCGTAGATATTAGTCTGGAATCTCTGTGTGGAACCTGCATTTCCAAAGGGCGGATAAAAAATATACCTCTGGTGATAAACCCGCCCCATATTTGTATACCGGACCCTGATTGGTTCCCCACAACTTCGGGAGGGGGGGGGGGGGGCAGCAAAATCCAATCACAATCGAGTGAGGCCAGACTAATCTGTCGAGGGCCTTTTATTTGTTGTTGCACTGGCAGATTCGTCTGGTTTCCAGGCTAGAATTTCACTGCTTGTATACCTGCTTGTAAACCTTCAGACAAATACACCTTTTAAATCTCAAACTTTTTTAATTTCAAGCAATAAGCTTAGGCTATTCACTATTCAGAGGAGTCACAGAAGACAGAAAAGTACCTCAAAAGCTATTAGTTATGCTCTGACTGGCTATGGCACCTTTTTTGACTTGAACACGATCCCCTTACTTGATGGGATTTAATGTCCCTTTCAGAGTGCAAAGAACAAAATAAGTGATTTACCCCGTTGTGTCTCGGGCCAACACCGTAGGCCAAAAGGGGGCCTGGCTGATCCCACAGCAATCCTGATAGCAATTTCCCAATTGATATAGTGGGTCATTAGCAGACGAGTCCACAGGGTCTGGTGTGAAGACTAACATTACTTTAGGATTCAGTGGGAGGCCCTGCGAAAATAGCCCATTGCTATTCGAGCCAGCAACTTCCACCTTTATTGAACAATTCATTCTGATTCCTTTAAGCACCTTTGATCTGTTTTTGTTTATTTGTTTCTTTGATATTGTTGTTGTGTTTTTTTTTGGGGGGGGGGCCATTGCGGAATTAATAATTAATACATAATAACACCCTGCATTCTCTCAACTTTAAAGGGATAGTTCACCCCCGAAATGACTTTTTTTTCCTATTGATTAGTCACCACATAGAGACTTGAATTCGCAGATTTGTTTTTGTTTTTGTCGCATTCCTAAGCCAGCGGTTCCGGTAGGAGACACAAAGAGTCTCCTTTGTGTCTCCTACCGGAACCGCTGCCTATACCGGTCTCCATGGGGTGACTAATCGATAGAAACAATTTTTTTGGGGGGGTGAACTATCCCTTTAACCACTTAAACCCTTTATAAATGTCTTCTAGGCCTGCCCTTTTTCCCTCTACACCAAATCTAAATGCAGAGAATATCTACACGCTCACAATGCATCGCGTTAAGATGCTCTGTGAGCTTGTAGATCTGCACATATTTCTAAGAGTGTTTGCTCCCAAAATAGGGATGGTACTGTATTCTTACTGTATGTTTCTTGCGGTTAAAGCAAAAAAACTTTTTGTGGATTTGTTCATGCTGCCAGCTTCCTGTCCCCTGAGGATCCAGCTGAACTCAGAGGAGGTAATGAAACAAACTTAGCAGCAATGTGCCTGAAATGAAATCTCTCACATGCAAGCAGTGCTGGAAAAAGTACTCAGATATTTTACTTAAGTAAAAGTATCAATACTGCAATGTAGAAATACTCTGTTACAAGTAAAAGTCCGGAATTCAAAATTGACTTGAGTAAAAGTACAAAAGTATTGGCATCAAAATGTACTTAAAGTACCAAAAGTACTAAAATGTTTGAAAATAGCAGATCTACAAGCTCACAACGCGTCGACGCGTTGTGAGCTTGTAGATCTGCTATTTTCAAATGGCCTAGGTATAAAATAGGACTAAAGTGGTTAATGTATGTTTTATAGTTTATATTTTATGTAGTCATTTATATCTGCAAAGTAACTAGTAACTAAAGTTGAAATAATTGTAGTGGAGTAAAAGTACAATATTTGCCTCTGAGATGTAGTGGAGTAGAAGTACTGAAAATTGGAAATACTCCAGTAAAGTAAAAAATACCTCAACATTGTACGTAAGTACAGTACTTGAGTACATGTACTTAGTTACTTTACACCACTGCATGCAAGGGCGCAATAATGCTTTTCAAATTCCTGATTTGAATGTGAGACAAAGGTTTTCAGGTATGGGGACTGGCTGATAATTATTTTCAAGCGAATTGGTCCAATGACTGCACATTCCCCAAAGACAAAATAAGCCTTTTCCAAACAACTATAGTGTTTTCTGAAAGTGCATGTGTGGGGGCGTGTGTGTGTTCAGGCTGTGTGCATGGCTTTGGCATTTGGCACGCGTCCACATTTTGTGTGTGTGTGTGTGTGTGTGTGTGTGTGCGTGTGAATGTGCGCGTGCGTACGTGCATACAATTTCTGTGTCCATGCCATGTGTCTACTGCTGCGTACGGGTGGCTTGATGCAGTTCTAGCAATGGCAGTTATGGCCGTTGGGTAAAAAGCTCACACAGTTCGACATATAATTCCATCCGTCACAGAGATTTTCAAGTCAGTCCCTGATCCCCTTAGCTATACTGCAGACAACCAGACTACCATTACTAGCTATAACATGCTGTATGGCAGGACCAGCCAGCCAGGCAGCCGCGAGTCTAGTCATCATCACATACTCCCAGGCGGTCGGCTATGTTAATGCAGACACCGTGTCGAACCCGCTGGAAAATCACAGTAGCCTACCGCCTGTCAATTGCCGCGGAGCCGTTTCAGTCAAATATGTAATCAATGACAGTGTAATTAAGAACGGTGGCTCTCTAATTGTCACTAATTGCCACGTGTGTGACAGACCAGACAAGAAGATTTCACCAATCAAATCGCTGCTATGAAATGGCAATCCGGAATAAATTATTCTGAAAATAAAAGAGAATAATGTCACACGTTCAATGCTAGTGCCATGAAGAGGTGTACCCCAGGGGTCTACGCTAGGCCGAATCTTTTTTTTTCACTGTACACCAAATTGTGACACGTTGTAAGCTTGTAGATGGGCTATTTTTGCCGAATGTTTGCCCCATAATGGGGACGCTAGGGTTCATATGATTTATGTCATTGGTTCTCAAAGTGGGGTCCGGGGACCCCCAGGGGTCCTTGGGGAGATACCAACAAAATTAGTCACAATCATTTTAACCCCTTTATCCATATTTTATACTTTGGCTATTCAAAAATAGCAGATATACAAGCTCATAGCGCGGCACCAAGTGCCGCGCTATGAGCTTGTATCTGCTATTTTTGAAAAATCTTGAAAATGCATGCAAATCTTTAAACCAGTTTTATTTTTTAACACAAATTTTTGCTTCTGGGGTTTCCCTGGCACAAAATATTTTCAGATGGGGGTCCGCTGCCACATAAATATCAATTTGGGGGTCCTTGACACGAAATAATTTGAGAACCACTGATTTATGTAATGCCAATGTTTCAACCGTATATTGTCTTTGTGGAGGTGAATGCCAGCACATGCCAAACAGTCTACGAATACTGTATAATATAGCCGACATCATCAGGCAGATACAGTGTGAGTGGGTGGCTAATACTCAAACTCTATAGTTTTTTCACCAACGATAATAAATGTGCTGATACCCACACATATATAATTGCTTAAAACCCCGGAGCGCAATTTGCTGTAAAAATATTTTTTTTCTTTTAATGAAATTAAATTATGCTAAATCAGTTAGCAACTTTACTTTGCAATGACCTTGTTCTGATGCAATATAACCAAATGAGCTGTACTGTACTACAGTACAGTAAGTGCATCACAATAACAACATTATAATTGTGTGTTCGGTCTAACTTGAATGTCTCCCAACATAATTATTTAGCTTGTGTCTGACATAATTTCCTTCCCATCTCAAATAGGCAAACGTTGACGAAGGCTATGATATGGATGCGATCCGAAACCGTTTTATTTCAAAACCATTTTAAATTGACGGTCTGAGGAAAACTAGGAGACCTCAGGCACGAGTATTATTTATTCAAATCAATATTACCAACTTTAGGAGTGATCTTGAGACCACTGCAAAATAGCAGCAATTTAACATATATTATCATATCTATTCCATCTGGGCCTTTTAAAAGATTTTTCAAATGAACATCGGGGAACATTTCTTCCCCATAAAAGGATGAATGAAACCCCTTTGCTTTGATAAATCTCAATGACATTGAATTGTTCTTCAGGCAACAATGGCCGGAGATTCCCTAACCACAAGTCATCATCTAAAACAGTTCTTTTTTTTTTAATATTACAGAGGATGAAGGTAAGTGGCTAAATAGGCCTGGATGTTCAAACCGGAATGCTTAATGTATGCTTTGTCGTAGGACGGTGTCACCTGCCGAAAATAGCTGTTTTACAAGCTCTCAACCCGTCGCGGGCGCGACTTGTTGTGCGCTTGTAGATCGGTTGTTTTTCAGCGCGTGATGCCGTCGTACAAAAAAGTTTAAACATGGCTTAACAGCATCCAGGACGCAGTTAGAGTCTAACTGCTTCCAGACCATTTCACTTTGCTCTCCGCGCTGTCATCCAGGGCCAATGCAAAGTGCCAATGTACATATTTAGAATGTACTGTCTCAATTTCACTAAATGGATATCTAAAAAAAGGACCGGGGGGCAAAAAAACGAAAGCAGCGGAACAAAAGCGGACCCATGAAAAATGTATATTAAAATATATATATTACACAATTAAACTATAATGGTCACAGTCCCCTGAAACCACCCTTGCACATTCAAATGAGCTAAAAACCGTAAGTATTGTGATAAATCCTATTAAATTCTGTACAAAGCTAATCCTCGAACCCAATAAGCAGCTATTAAAGGTTCAAACATTCACTGGCCTCGAAGAGAGGCACCATAGTAACTGGATTAGGGACACCAAAATATACCCTGCTTGACTCGTTCACCCCTCTGCCTACAGAATGGAAGCATACAATTATGTCTGGCAAATGTCAGACAGCTGCCTGCACGTAGAAAAACAAACAAGACTAGACTGCATCGTCGAAGAGAACAGGAAAGATGATTTATTGACGCTGCAGACACTGCACTTAGAGAAACAAACAAGAACAACACCGTATTTTAGAAGAGAACAGGGAAATTGATGTATTGGGTTCATTAATGTAGGTTTGTTGGTTTTGCCCAGAGTCAATATTGTAGTAGTAGTAGTAGTAGTAGTAGTATTATTAGTAGTAGTAGTAGTAGTAGTAGTAGTAGTAATGTACCTTATCTAGTGGTGCAGTGCAACTTTTTTAGTCATGGAGTGCAGCATTGTATGTATGGAAGCATATTGCTGCCATGTCAAGAAAATTATTTAATCAATTTAATTATTTAATTAAACGTTTACATTTTAACGTGATCACATTAACAATCAAGTAATAACCAGTAGCGTAATGGTGATTATTCTTCAGGGGAACGGTATTTTAATGACGTCACATGAAAGCGCGCGCTCACCGCCACCGGTAAACCTGTTATGCAAAGTAGCCATTTGGGTACTTGGCTCCTGAATCTAGGGGGGTGAAAATGTACCAGTGGAACGCCGTGGTGTCCCATGTAGCGACCAAAACACCACTGGTAATAACGTGAAAACAATTTATCCCATCATTACGTGATAACTTATCACGTTAGAGCGGGTGTCACAGAGAGGTCAAGACGCGACGGCACAGGTTTGGAGACGAATGCGCCGATAATGTTGCCCTGAAGGGAGAGAGAGAAAGAGACAGAGAGACATAAACATAATACAGACTGTGCATTGATATATTACATCAATGCACAGTTGGTAAAAAATTGCCTACAACAAAATCTAAATACCTACTACAATAAGACTATTCTGACATATTGCATATTAGGATATCTGAACACTTGAAACTTCTACTACTAGAAGGCCAAATAAATGACCAGGACGGCAGTGTGTGATTACATGTTTAACTCCATCACTGGGGACCAAGATTGACCAGTCATTTTCTATCATACCGTGTAGTTATTGCTTTAACCTGGTTTCCCAGCTGTAAATTAGTCGCTGATTGTATGGCTGAAAATAATACCAGTAGCACTTTGGGTACCCATGGACCAGGCTTTGAGGAGCACTGCTAGACTAATATTATTACTGTTTTTTATACAATGCATCCATAATACAGTGAACTGACCTGATCTTTCTCATCTCCAGGGGGAAGCCGCATGCCTGTGGCACACATCAAAGTGATAATTTGCTTTTGGAGCCATTTTAGCACATGCTGCATTACTAGGCTGAATAGATTGTGTGCTATGTCCGTCTTTGGGGTTTCCAATGCACCGAGACAATTACAAAAGTAAGCCATGCATATCAGTCATGCACCGGCTTGAAATAAAGCCCCAACCATCACATCTCTGATACTAATGCACTGATATAACCTTGTTTGGGAAATTGGACACTGTGGCGGCAGCTAGTTATTAAGCATCACCTCTAACTCATAATAGACTGGTGTCACTTTTCATTTATAAAAAAACTCCATATTTCCATTTTTCATTCTTACACAATTATAATTGAAGGGATGATACAGTGTTTCCGCGATACGATTAAAAATTGTGCCTTTTCCACCTCAAGAAAGCCCTCTCTTGAAATCTGCCTCGTGTCTGTAATTATTTTCCGCTGTCATGTACTCTAGGTGCACATTGCCCGCTGCACTGTACTACATTGCAATGGAGGTAGAAATAATAATTGTCAAACTTTATTTCCGTCCACCACGCCGACAGGACAGGCTGCCATAGGTAATTAACACAATGTCCGTCCTTGGTATAAAAGGAAATTTACTGTGCCACCTGCTTTTCTGTGGAGCTGTGATTTTACAGCTTTTTAAAAAGGTTCTCAATTAATTAGGACTACGTCGTCCGCGACCTGCCTGTTAGACCGTCATCACACGGAAGTTTATGCTGCAAAAAATGCAGAGTTTGTGTTCTTTTATATACATTGTATGTCACGATGTGATGCGCTATGTACTGTCGTAACTGTACGCCATCTTTGCACGACACCATCGTGCAGCAAAGTATAAAATGGGGTGTTAAAAAAGTGGTTAATCAGACTAATTTGGTAAATTTAGTAGATTATTTAAAACAATATATAGTAAAACATTTTCGCGTTTGTTCATTGATATGCTGTATGTATAAACATTAAAACAATTATCCTATATAAAACAAACGCGCAAGCTCAATTATTTGATTAATAGAAATATGAATCAATACAATAATCGCTAAGAGGATAATCGATAGTTTCAGCCCCACTGTAGATATATATATATATATATATATATATATAATGAGTTGTATCAAGCATTACGGGCCGACCACACCAAGCACTATAACTATATTTAACTATGAAGATATTGTTTTAAGATGGTTCTCAACTCAAGTGGATGGCAGAGACCACACCACGACGATAGCGGCGATCGGCAAACAATATAGTTTCAGTTGCAGTGCTCGGCGTGGAATGGCCCTTTAATCGCCACTTGTCCCCGAACAGAGCACAGCACAACAACCAATGGATTGTTTGCTGAAAGTAGTCCATCAATCACATCAGCCTACTGTAGCTGCAGAGCCTTTCCAATATCCTCCACTCCTCCTATTGTCCTTTGGGGGGGGGCCTCCCTCGACAGAACTGGGCCGTTCCTTGAAGGCACCAGAAAGAGTATCAGGCATCCCCCCCCCCCCCTTCAGGTTCAAAGACCACAGAGCAGTCAATGAGAACCTCACTACATCCTAATGAGGATTAATACCTTACACCGAGGAGGTATACGTGGCAAAAAATACCACCCCCCCCCTTGGGAGATGGACTAAATACGACGGGCCGAAAGAATCCTCTGGCCCCCTCAAGGTTTCGCTCAAGAGTATCTCCGAGGTTCGCAAATAGAATGGCTCTCGTCAGCGTGCCGTGAGGAGGATGGTGGTCCTTCTCTGACCTGATGTGATGTGTGGGATAAAGTGAGCTGCTGGAAATGTGGGTGAATGTGTTTTTTTTTTTGGTTCATCCACCTCCTGTGTTTGTTTATTTGGCACTCCACACCGGTGTTTCTCAACACTTTGGCATGTTAAGGACACCGAAAAAAATATGTATTTAGCCGCGGACCCCGATCTGAAAAGATTCTGTGCCAGGAGCACCCATAACAGAAGATTGTATGTTGTAAACATTTTTCAAGATTATTCAACATTTTTCAATTACATTTTGACAAGCTCACAACACGCATCATGACATGTTGTGAGCATGTAGATTGACAAAAAGTCGAAATATATATAAATATAAAAAAAGTTATGTGGTTAAACTTATTTTTCTCTGGTCCCTCTGGAACCACTTCAAGGCCCTCTGGGGGTCCCCGGACCCCACTTTGAGGAACTGCTGCTCTACACGGATACAGAGCAAGGGCTGAAGGTTGGGACCCTGAGCCCAGGGCCCCATGGCTGGCTAAAACCCAACAGACAGGCCGCTCCACGGGAGGGTGTTTGCAACTCTGCGGTGCACATTCAGGCAAATAAAAAAGGAACTTGGCCATGACGAGGCCTGAACTCAAACTAAATATAAAGAGAAACACGACTGACGGAATGGTGCATTTCTTTCTCGTGTGTGTGTGTGTGTGTGTGTGATTTGGCCCCAGCCTTGACACTCGCTCCAAAGCTCATTTGCACAGCTGGACAACTCTAGAGGACATCGGTACTGCGGCGCAGTGGTCGGCCAAGGCTTTGACCCCGCAGCCTCCCGCTCCCCGCTGACCGAGTTCCTGCCCCGAATGCACCGCCGCCCCTCGGCCTGGCCGCCGTCCAGGCAGCGGTCCAAGCGAGCTAGCGGTGTGCCAGCGTTGCAGCAAACAAGAGCCTCTCTAAAAATGTGCTGTAAATTTAGCTGTAAACAATGACAATGCTAGATACAGAGGTCCAGCAGCATCGCTTTTTCTTTATTTATTTCTTTACTTATTTTTTTTTATTTATACAGGGCTAGTTCTGCTGAGCACAACATTCTTTTTACAGCACCTTGCTCACATTGTTGTACACATTTACACCAGGGAGCTGGCTGGTACAGCCACAGTTTCCCACTTTTCGCAGTTTTTCCGTTTTTCAGTTTTCACCTGAGCTCTTTATTAAGTGCCTTTTTCAAGGACACATTGACCGAGAGGGGGAGAGAGAGAGAATACTTTCTGTATTTTGTATCATTTCATCCAGGAGAACCAACCAGAATATCGTCTGATCACAATGCTCTTCATTGTAATCTACAGTAGAGCACCACTCCAGGAGGAAATCATGAAATTATGATTTACTTACTAACGCTACTTTCGGAACACGATGGCCTTTTTGTTGAAACACCTCATAACTTTCCCGTTAGAAGCGATTGCTCGCCAGGAGGTCGGCCGCCGCTGAACAAAGGCATAATTCACTTCAACGCATGCCAATAGCTCCGGACTCAAATGTTCTGAGCCAGTGGTTCTTAACACCTGTCTCGAGGACACAAAGCGCTGTTGGTTTTCATTCCAGCAATTCAATCAGGGACTAATTTAGCTGTGGGGCACCAGGTGAAATCAATTAAAGTATCTGGGAGAACAGAAAATCAGCCATTGCGTATAGGTTCCCTCAGGGCTGGAGTAGAAAAGAGCCACTATTTCCGAGGCAAAAACAGGAGGAAGTTATTGAGATCGTACGCCAACAGTTGATGTAACGAGGTCCTTGCCATCGGGGTGTTGATGGAACTGCTGAGCAGCTCCGTCATAAACTCGGTAGTGTGGTATTAATTGTGTTTCTGTCGCACAAAAGTTAATTACAAGCGCGGCGGTTGAGGCGGCGGGGTCCGCGGACCTTTCCCCTCGTTGTGTCACATTTAATTTCATTTCACCAAAACATTTAAATAGGTACTGCCACTTGTTGTCTTTGCGGGTCTGGATCACTGTCAGTCTGCCAAACGAGACAACATAAATGCACTCTCCTCCAACCCGTCCTGTCCAAGCACCTAGCAGCGTTTCACATTGTCCACAAACTCAATTATTGGCAGTAATTACAAGTATCTTGGGGAGTCTGAGTGCAAGTCAAATTACTAAAGCCACAAAACACGGATTAAATTGCCTGGGCTCCTTGTGGGGGGGAAGGAGGTTATTAAATTGTCATTCGGATTCAATTGTCAAAGTTTTTCTTTTTTCCTTTTTTCTCTCCCTCCTTTCCCGTTGTTTGCCGAATGTCCCTGTGGTCAGCTTTGAACAAATGGGCCCTGGCCTTCAGGTCACGGGGTCATGAGAAAGCCCTTGGTCTACTGCAGAGCATGAGCTTGTTCGACAAAGTGCTTTGTGATTAACATATCATCTTAACCACTTAAGCCCTATTACGAATAACAAAAATTGCTTTTTGACCATTTTCGACAATAACAACAGGCCCAAAATAAAGTTGAAAGTAGTCAAGGGGCTATTTTGTTTGATTATTCTGCTCTCGTGCTACAGAAGAGGGAAGTGAACCACAGGTATTGATTTGGCCTGGGGAGGTTCTTGCACGAAAGTGTAAGACTGCACAATAACTTACGGGAGACGTTCACCGTACGTTTCTGAATGCAATAGCTTGTTTTCTTCATTGAAAGATGAAGCCTAGTGGGGACGTTGAGAGGGAGACAGAAGATGAGGAAAGACTTCGGCAGAGTTCGATCCTCAGCCAGCGGTGGTACACATTCTTCATAATTACACCACTGCTGGGCACTTTATTACTATATCTTCAATGGACTATATAGGCATTTTCAAACATTGTCAACAACCTCCAAATTGATATATTAGGCTGCGGACCCCATTTTAAAATATGATGGGCCAGGGACCCCTATAAGAGAAGATTTGTATTGTTAGATTAGATTTAGTACAGAATTCTACGACTGTCTGTAAGTGGAGAGATAACAGTGGAGAGATAGTCATTCTTATACATTCTCTCATTGGACTAACTTCTAACCAGTGAAATAATAGTGACATTAAATTGTTCTTCATTTTGCTGGGGAGTGGACCCTCTGGAACCCCTTCAAGGACCCCTATGGGTCCCTGTACCCCACTTTGAGAATCGCTGCTCTACAAAAGAAAGAAGAAATCTGAGAGAGCCTGAGAGAATACTCCACTAAAATCTTCCTCAAATGAACTCCCTTCTGTTTGGGAATCTAGTATTATGAACTAGTACAATGTGTTTTTGTTGGGGGTTTAAGGAAAATCACTATTCCAAAGAGCAGAGAGTGAGTATAGGTACATTTAAAGGCAAACATTTCATTTTAAACCTTGTATGTCCGTTTGTAAAACCCCATTTCTCAACTGAAATTGAAGTGACAATAAACTCAATTGAACAGAAAGTCAAGCTTACATAAAACGCAACATAACATGCATGATTTATCACATGTATTTAGTAGGGTCACATGCTGTAGTATGTAGTGCAACCACAAATCCTGCAGTGAATACAATATGTCCCAGAGCATACTGCAGTTTTACAAAAAATATTCATTTCCAAGGTGGTCCGTGTCCTGCATTCCACATACAGCACTAGTGCTATGCAGATATATGTTGGTTACTTGTTGTTCACATGTTTTTGTTATTTACATGTGTTTTCGTTTGACCTCAAATGTTAAGAATGTTATTTAGATAGCATGCCAGATTTTAGATGTTTATTTGATATCCAAGTTTTGTTGAGGTACTACATTGTTCTCTTTGCAGTCCTTACAGTACATAAGTGGCTTTTTATGTTAAATTTTTTGTTGACTTGGGTTCATGCTTATTCTCTGCTTACTCTGAGAGAGAGAGAGAGAAATAATAATTAGTCTCAGTTTAATTCCTCTTTCATCTATCGTCCTGTAGAAGAAATGTAGCTTCTGCTATAAGAGCCTCGAATGTAAGAGAGACACACATACAGGCTTTTCCCCAAGAGAGCTTTAGTAATCTGATTTAAATCCAGTCTGCAGGGTCATTATCGCACAGACGCACACTAACCACCACCTGAGGAATCCAACACATACAGTACACTCACTGCATATACTGTAGGAAGACATATGGCGTTTTGTAACGCGTGCATTGCACGGTACACACAGTCCTCCTGTGTTAATTTAACACCGAGCCACACTCAGAGATACTGTAAATGAACACTAAGGATGTTATGGTCAGTGGTGGAAAGTGACTAAGTAGATGTACTCAAGTACTGTACTTTTTTTTGTACTATTTTTTTTTATACTTTTACTTCTACTCCACTACATCTCAGAGGAAAATATTGTACTTTTTACTCCACTATAATTATGAAAATTTTTGTTTCTAGTTACTTTGTAGATTTTGATTATTATTACCAAACATACTAACCACTTCAGCCCTATATATATTTTGGCCATTTGAAAATCGCGATGCGACACATTGTTTTAAAATTACACAGTCATGCTGCAGCAGCAGCAGTAGGCTACAGTATAGCGGTGTATGTGGCCGTATACAACAGGAGATCCACAGGCGACAGAAGTGCCAGTCTGCAGCAGTAGTAGAGCTACATTGTGTCCTGACCCACTTCCAGAGCTGAGTGTGGGAGCACAAGTCTTCTTCCTGCATTGCCACCTGGGGGGTAGGGAGGGGGGGGGGGGCTGAGCCTCTTCATTAGAGCTGCTACAAACTTCTAGTGCAAAAACACACATAAGTACATTTAATACCCATGCATGCATACTAACATTAAATTTTTTGGCGTTTAGACACTTTTATTCCGGAGAGCGCAATGAATGCAACCAAAACGCCCCATCATGGTGAAAGCGTTTGATACCTCTGCTTTTGATACCCCTCCGTGTTGTCATTCATTTTTATGGCCACTTCTTGTCATACCTTTTATCCTTGCTTCTGGTCAGACTGAATTAACCCATTAAGGCCTGAGTCCGATACTTAAAATGTTTTCTAAATCTTAACAGATTTTTGAAAAAAATATTTTAAAAAAATGTTCACGATTTTTCAAAAATAGCAGATCTACAAGCTCATAGTGCGGCACTCGGTGCCGCGCTATGAGCTTGTATATCTGCTATTTTTGAATAGCCAAATAAATCTTAAGTGACTGCAAAACACTCTTAAGTATATGCCCATGAGTCCTGTATGTTACATTTTAGGTGTTTAGTTGACACTCTTATTTGCAGAGTTGCTATAAATGCAACCAAACGTCCCATCTAGGGCCATCGTTGAGCTTGATTCATATTTGGCATTTAGTGGTATCCAGTCTGAGCCGGTAGTTCTGATTTCGAGTGTTCACAACATGATTTGAACCCTATCATCCCCTTTCTGGGCATGTAATTGGCCAGTGTTTCTCCAACTTTTTATTGCCAAGGACCCCCAAATTGATATATATTTGGCCGCGGACCCCCATTTGAAAATGTTTTGTGCTAAAAAAGAAAATCTAAATTATTAAATTTCCCCCCAAAAAATTTATATCGATATTTTTAAAATATTCTCAAAAATAGCAGATGTACAAGCTCGCAGTGCGCTTGTAGATCTGGTATTTTTGATTAGCCAACAGATACATGGATAAAGTAGTTAAAATGATTGTGATGGTATATTAACTACTTTTGCTGGGGACCACCCTGGAACCCCTTCAAGGACCCCTGGGGGTCCCCGGACCCAGCTTTGAGAACCACTGTCATAGGCGATCCGATCAACAAGCTTACAAAGCGCTGTATTGCGACACATTTGTGAACTTTGTAGATCTGCAATTTTTTGGCAAAGAGATTTGGTGTGTAGAGGGTAAAAAGAGGGGACCAAAGAAGAATTGACCTCTGGGGGACCGCGGTCAACGAATTATACAAGGTTTAAGTGGTTAATTGAGTTGCTCTCTGTTTAAGAGCCCATAAGTCAATGCAGACAAGACCAAACCACACTTTCCATATTGATTCTACTACAGGGAGCCTCAAGCGTGTCTAATAGCTACCACTGTATATTCAATCCAAACTTTAGTCTGATTTCCAAACACAGATTTCCAAAAACAGTGTGTAATATTTAGCCGTACAGCAAACTAGATAGAAAAGGCTGCCAGATAACTTTACACAACATGCTGGGCTGGGACTCCTCTTTCCAATTAGACGCAGATCATTCTCTCCAGCTTGGGGGGGAAAAATAATTTTCAAAATAAAAGAAAGATATCATATTTTGTCTTGCTACTCCATCAAAAACTCACAAAAATAATAATTTACAAATGTAATGAATTGAATTAAATAATATTTACGTACATACGTAAATGGAATCCTCTCAACATCATGGGAGTTTTTCCGGTCTCGTATGTAAAATGCCAAGCTCATTCAACAGTGGACAATGGTCAGTGCCCTCCTTAAGGACATAAGGTGAGAAGTTCCATTACCAGGGACAGACCACCGGCTGTCAATGCACTGAATGGGACATTATCACGTCTGATCAGACAATTGATTGGTCTAAATACGTGAGATACTGACCTATACCGACGGGGCTCAGTAGGTGTTTTGTCGTTATTCTGTGGGTTGATGAAAGTTGGGGCAAACGCTCACCCCAAAACATGATTCACGATTCTGTGCCTATCGGTATAAATACCTCGGACGGCGCTGGGTCGGCTCAAGCGATCTTCACACCGTTCGGCACGGCAACTCGCTCGCTTTAGCTCGCTCGGTGGTGCCTCTCGTGGCTCAGGTTCGCTTGAGATGGCGCGCCTCCCTCGCGGTCCAAAACTATACTTTATACGAAACACCTACTGAGCCCTGTAGGTACAGTAGGTCAGTATCTCACGTATACTTAGACCAATGAATTGTCTGATTTAACGTGATAATGTCCCATTCAGTGCATTGACAGCATCCGAAATGGGTGGAGACTCAGAGTCTCAGAGTAGAGTAGAGCTTCTGCTCCTTCACGTGGAGAGGAGCCAGTTAAGGTGTTTCGGGCATCTAGTACAGATGTTTTCAGGGTGTGTCCCTACCCAGATCCTCTGGGCACGTCCTACATGGAGGAGACACCACGGGACAGACCCAAGAACCAGATGGAGCAATTGTATCGTCACACTGGCCTCGGAACGCCTCTAGGATCCCCCAGGATGAAGTGGCTAATGTAGCCCGGGAAAAAGGGAAGTCTGGGACTCTCTGTTGGAACTGTTGACCCCGCGACCCTGACTCCGGATAAGCGGTGGAAGATGGATGGATGGAAGCCTTGGTTATGACATGGCTATACAGATATGAAAAATGCATACAGTACATTAGTTGGAAGGTGAGTGTCAAGTAGCCTGGCAGACGCATCACCAGCACTGCTGTATGGTCTTTATCCACATGAAGCCTATAGCATCCCTATTCTCTATATAATAGAACATTCTGTGAACATTGCAGACAGTGGTGTAAAGTAACTAAGTAGATGTACTCAAGTACTGTACTTAAGTACAATGTTGAGGTAATTTGACTTTACCGGAGTATTTCCAATTTTCAGTACTTTTACTCCACTACATCTCAGAGGCAAGTTTTCTACTTTTACTCCACTACAATTATTTGAAAACTTTTGATTATTATTATTATTACAAAACATACATTAACCACTTCAGCCCTACTGTATATACATTTCGGCCATTTGAAAATAGCCGCTACAAGCTCTACAAGCTCACAATGCGTTGCGATGCGACGCATTGTGAGCTTGTAGATCTGCTATTTTCAAAAGAGTTTTATACTTTTCATACATTTGCAAACTTCTGAAATGGGACATTCTACATAATGAGTATTGAGTACTTTCACCTTTTGTACTTTAAGAACATTTTGATACCAATACTTTTGTACTTTTGCTCAAGTAAATGTTTAATTCTGGACTTTTACTTGTAACAGAGTATTTCTACAATGCAGTATTGATACTTCTACTTTTTCCACCACTGATTGCAGATCTGCAAGCTCACACCGCCCGCAAACTTGTAGATTGGCTATTTTTGCCGAAGAGATTTGGTGTAGAGGCAAAAAAGGGAGGACCAAGTAATAAGTATAGACCCCTAAGGGACCCCCGGTCAACGAGGTACATCAGGTTTAAGTGGTTAAAGGGGTCCTGATGCCACGTTGGTATAGCATCACTGTTAAAACCCTTCTCACCATTACTGAGCTTAATCACTCAACCATGTCCGTTTCCCCTCCCAGAAGCCTCCGGTGCTGCTCATCACATTATCCAGGCTGGTACAGCAGAGGTAGTTTGCGTTTGCACTTTCTTTTCCCACTTTCCCACCCCCTCTCTCTCTCTATATGCTTTTTCATTTCTCTTTACCTTTACCTCTCTCTCTCTATCTCGCACACGCACACGCACACGCACACGCACACGCACACGCACTCGCACAAACACACAAACACACACACACACACACAGTGGTGGAAAAAGTATCAATACTGCAATGTAGAAATACTCTGTTACAAGTAAAAGGCCCGTGTTCAAAATGTTACTTGAGTGCAAAGGTATTGGCATCAAAATATACTTAAAGTACCAAAAGTAAAAGATACTAAAATGTTAGCAGATCTACAAGCTCACAACGCGGCGCGATGCGACGCGTTGTGAGCTTGTTGATCGGCAAATTTCAAATAGCCTTTGTATAAAACAGGGCTAAAGTGGTTAATGTATGTTTTATAATGTAATAATTTATATCTGCAAAGTCACTAGTAACTAAAGTTTTCAAATAATTGTAGTGGAGTAAAAGTACAATATTTGCCTCTGAGGTGTAGTGGAGTAGAAGTAAAAGTACTGAACATTGGAAATACTCCAGTAAAGTAAAAGTACCTCAACATGTTACTTAAGTACAGTACTTGAGTAAATGTACTTAGTTACTTAACACCACTGTGTGTGTGTGCGCGCGCACACACACACACACACACACACACACACACACACACACACACACACACACACACACACACACACACACACACACACACACACACTCTTTCTTTCTCTGTCTTTGCTTATAGACACTAATAGACCGTCCACCACCAAATAAGAACTGTGGTAATTAATGGCACAACATGTTTCTCATTTAAAATCCAATCTAAAGGAGGTGGACACAAATTATCGGGCTTAATTGAAAAGCTAAAAGCAATAAAACTGCACTCTGTAGCGTTAATGTGATCCCTGAATGGGCGTGTGGAATGAAGTGGAGGGGACCGCACGTACGTGCGAGGGGTTACACCGAATGACGCCGCACATGCCTTTAAATATGTTTTCTCACCTTCTTTTTCATGTGTACGGTACATCAAAAACCAGTAATGAGAAATCTATGCTATCGTCTTTCAGCGTAATTATTGTTCCGGAATGTTTTCCCCCGCAACTGTAACTCATGAAGGCATTAAAAATGCATCTCCCCGAGGCTTCTAAAAAGCTGGCCCATGTGAAAGCAATAAAGCGTTAATGAATATTACATGCATCCGATGTGTTACTAAGTTTCCCCACTTCTCGGGGCTATAGTTGTACAATGAGAGGATAAAGTTGTCAGTAATGACTATGTTTGATTATGTTGCGTCTAAGTTTGCCCGGTTATGAAACAAATTGTAAATATCCCAAAACATGAAAAACAAAATCTTGTAGGTTTTTTTGGATCACCGCCAGAGGAAACTCAGTTTCTCCAAAGCAATTAATGCGAAAGAAGAGAAAGAGAGAGAGGGGGATACAAAAAAAAATCTTAATTAAACATTGCTGTGCACAGATAGACTATTCAAAATATTTCAATTAAATGTGGGTTTTTGGCTTAGAACATGGATTACAGAGTTTTAATCACCCCCCCGAAAAATTTCCAGGCGGGTGAACAAGATTCAGTAGAAAACACAACAAGGGCCCTTTTTTTTATCTTCCCCACGGGTAAAGCTGAGATGGTGGACAGATGCCCCCCCTCTGCGACCCTTTCCCCATTCTCTCCACCTTCAGGAGCTCGTTGAACCCCGGCAAATGTGTCCCCTCCAAAAGGGCCCTATTCTCAGAAATGCTTGGACAAGTGGGTATAAGAGAAGCCCTACTGGGGCTAATTATCTCTGTCTGACCTGGGTTGGAATTAAGGGGGGCCTGCTATAGGCACCTTTCTCATTGGCCCTCTCCCCATGGTTGTCAGTCTGAAGGGATTAGGTGAGACATGGGGAAGAAGGGGACGTGGGCAAAGCGATGGCCGGCCCCCCGCGGTGAGGCAGCCAGCTACCCCCCCCGACACACCCGCTGCCCCTCCAGGCACCAGACCGGCACCAATACGGGGCGCCTCTTTATCCCGGGTGCGAAAGGAACCTTCTGCCATGATGACCGCGGTCGGTTGGAGGGGTCTTGTATGTGTGGGTATCTATTATCCATGTCCTTTTTTTTTTGTTGTTTGAAAGATGGCAGCTGTGAGGAGATTGAGTTAGCGAGAGAAGGAGGGGGGTGGGGGGTTGGGGGAAGTGTTGCCATGTCGGCTTATTATAAGCGAATGTGGGCTTATTTTTCTGTAAAGTTACTTGTAAAAATTGGTAGTTTCGGGTTGCGGTTCCTAACGTACTGTTGATGCTTATTTACTAGGCTTGCTTCCAAATTTTTAAACCAGTGGTTCTCAAATATTTTCTTTCTTTTTTTGTGCCAGGGAGCATTTGTGTTGTTAAAATGCTTTAAAAAAAAAAATCCAAATTCCAAATATTCCACATTTTAATGCGAGAGTTTTTGAAAATAGCAGATCTACAAGTTCACGATGCGACGCGTTGTGAGCTTGTAGATCGGCGATTTTCAAATAGCCGATGCATATAGGTTTAAAGTGCTCATGTGGCCTATTAGTTGCTTCTTTTGGGCTTGTTTTCATCGAAAATCTGGCAACACTGGTTGGGGTGGGGGTGTGGGGTCATTTTCTTTCTCACACAAGCTGTGTGAGGAGCCCAGAGTGTATGATCTAACTCCAGCGGGGTGTTTGATGCTTTTCTTTTTGGTTCAAAACCCCCCACCACCAGCCATCCTTTAAATATCCTGGCTCTCTTGTTGCAATGGAGGCAACAGTGGTGGTAAGAGCACAGGCTCAGCTTTAAGTCCAGCTGAGAAGAGCCCCATCGCGACGCCAGGCTAATGAGCATAGGGCTCCCCCAGATTAACAGGTTAATGTGTTTTTATTGCCATGGTAGAGCTATAATAGAGTTGTGATGACTCTCTACACCTGCCACAGGCAAACGTATAGGAGAGGGAGGGAAGGAGGGAGGGAGAGAGAGAGAGAGAGAGAGGTCAGCGTGAAGTCTCCCACAGGGCCCAGGGCTGTCCACGGTTAAGAGTGCAGCTGACAGATAAAGCGTTTGACAATGACACATTGCTATGGGATGACAACAAAAACGACTAGAATTTTAAAACACTCTCTCTCTCTCTCTCCATAGCCACCTCTCTGAGTCCCTCGTCCACCATTTTTCCATCCATGTTTGTATGCACGCCTGCATCTCTCTCTCTCTCTCTCTCTCGCTCTCTCTCTCTTTCTCTCTTTCTCTCTCACGTCTCTGTTTCCTCCCTCTCGCTATCTTTGTCTGTATTTGTTTCTCGTCTTTATCTTCCTCCCTCCCACACAAGTTCCTTTACTCATTCTCCCTGCCCTTGTTTCTGGACCCTTCTTGAATTTTGCATTACAAAGTGGATAAAAGGGACAATTACCAACCAGACTTTAAAGGGCTGACTGAGTGAATTATTCCGTCCTTATTTCCTCTCTCACACAGACACATCATTTGGCTGATTTCTCTTTTTTTTACGGACTGGTACTTTTCATTCATCCACCCTCCATAAATTCTCCAATTATTGATCATTACGCTTAAAATGTGCCTCATTACGTCGTACCATTGTTGGGTAATAATCTTAACCCATTAAGACCTGGAACGCATCTGTATCGTTTTTAGATTTCTTTGGCTATTAAAAAATAGCATATCTACAAGCTCGTAGCGCGGCACTCGAACGAGCTTGTAGATCTACAATTTTTGAAAAATAGTGAAAATTGGTGCAAATCATTGAATATATATATTGTTTAAAGCGAACATTTGTAACAAATCTTCGCTTCTGGGGGGATTCTACAAAATGTCTTCTAAATCAGTCAAACAGTTTTTTGAAAAAACTTATGTTGCTATAATACCAGTGGTTCTCAAGCTTTTCTCATGTCAAAGGACCCACAAAATGTATTTGGCTATACCATCTCAAAATATTTTGTTCACTTTAAAACAATATACATATTCAAATATTTGCTAAAAATATATATATTTTTCAAAAATTGCAGATCTACAAGCTCATAGCGCGGCACTCGGTGCTGTGCTATGAGCTTGTATATCTGAATAGCCAAATATATGAGCTTGTATATCTGAATAGCCAAAGAAATCTAAAAATGACACAGATGCGTTCCCGGTCTTAATGGCTTAACACAGTGTGCAACAAAGTGACACTACAAACTTCACGACCCACATTTGTAGATATGGCCTCATTGAAGTCAGCAATCTTGTGCTGAGACGCCCGGTTACTTTCAAAATGTAAAGCGTTGCAGATTGCAGAACACCGACTCGCAATTGAAGTCGGTTTGTATTCAAATGACATACGCAAACTCCAGTAAAAATTATCGCTTAATTGCTGAATGCTTTCCTTTCCGAATTCCAGGTAAAAAGGGCTGTGTTGAAGAGTGTTATTATACTGAGATATGCCACCGCTTTCAGATACAACGACAATTACCTTTTATTCTTAAACCAGTTTATTGTAATCTTTACATATTTCCTCTTATCTCCATATTTTTATTGTTGTGTTTTTTCGTTAATTAACGATCATACTACAGCGTCAGACAAAAGTATCAAAAGTAGCAGATCTACAAGCTCGAAACATGGCGCGAAGCAACGCGTTTTGAGCTTGTAGATCTACTACTTTTGATACTTTTGAATTTGAATCCTGAAAAGTGACATGCATTGCACACGCACACGCACACTCGCGCACACGCACATCCATTGTGCTCACATTGATCACAAGCATGATAATACAAGACTCAAACAACATCTATAGCAACATTCTTCAGTAAAGGGAAAACGAGTAATTCACATGTTGATATATAGCATTATATTGATTGTCATTATACCTCATACTATTGTCTTTCACGCAAAGCATCACTACATTCGGGGTTCAGCCCCTCGCTCTATGTTATGTTTTATCAATTACACACCCCATGAAGCCTTGAATCCATGGAGATGAATTCGTTTTTATCGCATTCCTAAGCCAATAATTTGATTACCGGCGGTCTCTCCGGTAGGAGACACAAAGAGTCTCCTTTGTGTCTCCTACCGGATACATACGCATATTTATTATTATCATCAAATTATTGTCTTAGGAATGCGACAAAAACAGAAAAATCTCCATGAATTCAATGCTTCATGGGGTGTGTAATTGATAGAAAATAAGTTCTTTTTGGGGTGAACTACTCCTTTAAAGTTGGGCATGGGGTTACTGTTGGGCTTAGGGTTGAGGGAACATACGTATAGGTCTTAGGGAACATAGGTACGCTCCCCTACAGTCTACAGACATCTGATGAAACTTTTAATTCCATTCCTCCCCACTATAGATAATCACAAATCTGTCAGCGACCACACCGAGTTAATTTGACACGCCACAAAAAAAAGAAAAAGCACCATGAGGGGTTGCAGTGCAAAAGGAGAAGAAAAACTTTCTCTTGCCAAAATGTAATCAGTTTGGAATTTATTTAATCCCTGATTCACAGGGGGAATAGTAATATGTCCACCCGTAATTATTGCGCCTCCAGCAGAGTTCAATAGCTTGGCTACATTCCTCTTTCTGGGGTCTTAGTCTGTGTGTGCACAAAAAAGCCCTTTCATATCCCCAACACATCACTTTGACAACAGTGTAAAAAAAAGAATGTACGGAACATCTTAAGCCACAGTCCAACAATTCTGAACAGTATTGGTGCAATCCCCCCCCCCCAAAAAATAATCCGACATTTATCCTCCTAATTCTGTTAAAACAACAGATAAGGGCACATAAGACAGATGGGAGGATTTCGGCGGCTTATCCCCCGATGCACCTCGTCAAGAATAGCCTGTCATCTAGTTTTTATTCTATTTTGTTCAGTACTTGATCTTGTATGGCAGGTGCAGGTGTTCCACGCATGCCGACTTGCACGTGCATAATAAGTGCAATAATTCGCAATAATTGTCTCTTGTCTGTGTAAATTGTTTCATATTCTCCACATCAGTGGTTCCCAAACGGTGTGCTCCAGACAAGTCCAGGTGTGCTTTGGGATTTTGTGACAGCCACACATTATTGCAATTTATACAACTATAATACATAAACGTTATGCATTTTTTATTTATTTATTTACTATATTATTTCCCAATGCAAAGACAAATTCTATACCTAAAGAAATATAGCTAATTTTATTTAAATGGCTAAACTAGCTAACCTACAAACTCTCAACTGTCGCAATGCGTTGTGCGTTTGTAGATCGTCTATTTCAGCTATGAATACAGGCATCCCTTGAGATTTTGTCTCGCCCATTGGTGTTCCTTTGGGCACAACAAGTTTGAAAACCACTGATCCAGATGATCCAACAGACCAAACTGCACATTTTGATAGACAGCTGCATGTCACTAAACCGGTGCTTCTCAAACTTTTTCATGTCAAGGACCCCCAAATTGATATGTATTTGGCCACAGAACCCCATCTGAATTTGTTTTGTGTCAGGGACCTCCTTGCAACATTCTCGAGATTTTGGGCAAACACTGCATGGGCAAGCATTGAGATTTTTCCATTTCCCCCCAAAAGAATTGCAGATGTACAAGCTTGCAGTGCTTGTACATCAATTATGTGATTCAAAATGTATTTCATGGATGGACAGCGGAGTACGTGCACATCTGCATGAACGGGATGCTGGTTTCAAATCTGGCGACGTGGAAACGCGCAACACGACGCGCGCGGCCCTAAACAGCGCCATCAGGAAGGCGAAAAAGGCCTACACAAAAAAGATGCAAGACAAACTCAGCAATGGCGACATCAGGAGCACATGGCAGGCGGTACACACCTTGACAGACTGCAAAACAAGAACCAGAAGCGAGGTGAACCCGCCTGCCTGCCTCCCCAACGAACTGAACACTTTCTACGGCCGGTTTGAGATCAGCTCCAACCGCGGCAGCCAAGCGGGGCCATCAGCAGCACCAGCAGAGGTGAACCCTCTAACCATCTCGGAGAGAGAAGTGCGTACAGCCTTCACACGGGTCAACATCCACAAGGCAGCCGGACCTGATGGGATTCCAGGCCGGGTCCTTAAGACATGTGCAGACCAGCTGGCGGGTGTCTTCGCTGACATCTTTAACCTCTCCCTCTCCCTGGCTGTGGTCCCTGCAGGGTTCAAAATGTCAACCATTGTGCCCATTCCCAAAAAGGCCAAAGTGACATGCCTGAACCACTGGAGACCTGTTGCTCTCACCCCGATCGTCAGCAAGTGTTTCGAGAAACTGGTGAGGGAATACATCAGCTCCACGCTACCTGCCTCGCTGGATCCGTGGCAGTATGCATACCGCAAAAACAGATCCACCGACGACGCTATTGCCATGGCTCTCCACACCGTCCTCTCGCACATGGACAACAAGCTGCTGAAGGACAAATATGTACGTATGCTGTTCGTGGACTACAGCTCAGCATTCAACACCATTGTCCCAGCAATACTTGACAAAAAGCTCAGAGACCTAGGGCTACACCCAAGCATGTGCGACTGGATACAGGACTTCTTGTCCAGCCGACATCAGGTGGTGAGAATGGGCAGCATCACATCCGACCCCCTGACCCTCAACACCGGAGCACCCCAGGGATGCGTGCTGAGCCCTCTCCTCTACTCCCTGTACACGTATGACTGCATAGCCACACATGTCTCCAACACCATCATAAAGTACGCGGACGACACGACAGTGATAGGCCGAATCGTCAACAACGACGAGTCTGACTACAGAGAGGAGATCAAATCACTAGCACGCTGGTGCCGGGAGAACAACCTCTCTCTTAACGTCGACAAGACCAAAGAACTGATCGTGGACTTCAGGAGGCCGCGGAGAGACCATGCGCCCATCCTCATCGACGGTGCTGCAGTGGAAAGGGTCAGCGAGTTCAAGTTCCTCGGAGTACACATCGAGGAGGACCTCAAATGGGAGACGCACTCCACACACGTGAGGAAAAAGGCTCAGCAGCGACTGTACTGGCTCCGCCGCCTGAAGAAGCTCGGAGTAGGACGTCGCATCCTCAGGCTGTACTACAACAGTTCTGTCGAAGGCATCCTAACAGGCTGTGTCACGGCCTGGTACGGGAACTGCACTGCCCGAGAAAAGATCAGCCTACAACGAGTAGTGCGATCAGCAGAGCGGATAATGGGAATCGAGCTCCCAGCGCTCCAGGAACTGTACAAAAAGCGGTGCGTGGTCAAAGCCAAGCGCATCATCAAGGACAAGCACCACCCAAGTCACAGACTGTTCAACCCCCTACAACGACCGCGACCGGGCAAGGGGCTCTACCGCAGTATCAAGAGTTCCACCACCAGGTACTGGTGTAGTTTCAATCCGGCTGCTGTCAGAATGCTGAATGGGGCATAAGCCTGAATGAGGCATAGGCCTTGTTCAGCAGCCTGACAACAGGCAGCGCAGACTTTTCTGGCTCTTCCTGAACACACCTGTGGATTATACCAGGGACAATGACTTGGACTTTAGCCCCCCCTCGGACACACCTGTGGACTACACCAGGTACAAATGACTTTTTGTTGCACTCCCTCATGGAGCTACTTGCGGATTATACTAGGGTCGGTCCACTCTAGGTGGACACGCACTGACCTTTTGCACCTTAATCCCTTGTATAACGCACTGACTTTTTTTGGTCTTTTTTATTGTGCTCCTTTTCCTCTAAGCACCTTAACGTCCATTGTCTATCATGCACAGTATAAGTATAACATGCACAGTATACAATACATTGCTGCTATGCTCAGGCACCTTAGTTTAGTTTTTTTTTAGTTTTTATTATCTCAGGTAATTTGTAAATATGTAGATAACTTGTCTGGCCTTCTGTTGCTCTCTTGTTTTGATCTCCTTCCCACTTACCCCCCACCCTCTTCTTCTCCCCCCCCCCCCCCCCTCTTCTTTCTATGGAAACTAACGTTGCGATGGGAACGATGTACAAAAAAGAATTTCACCCACTTTTTTACCTTGTAAACCTGTGATGTGACAATAAAACTGATTCTGATTCTGATTCTGATTTCATAATGTTCTTTTTGTAAGTTTGGTTTCTGCATGGGAGACACCAAATGTATGGGGTCTTTTTTGGGGTCTTTAACAGAAAAGATTGGGAACCCCTGTTCTAAAGAAGAACCCAACCATCCAGCCAGCCACCCATTCATTCATTCTCCTGCATAAATCCACCTCCTTGTGTAGCGCGTGTCCCGCGGGTCCTCGTAGGCAGACCTGTTTCCATGTATATGAAGCACACAGATATAAATCAGCTCAATTTAATGTGTGCAGCCATTCCCCTGTCCAACACATGGTATTCACATTAGAACCAAGGCTGCTGCCTTTGTTTAATATGCGCGGACACACATCCTACATCCAGTGCACACCGCATTAAATTCTGAACTTCAAGGGGAAAAGGAAAATGTTTCCATGGGTGTCTCAGTCATCTCCATAGCGTCTCCCATAGTGTTTCAGTCATCTCCATGGTGTCTCAGTCATGTCCGAGGTATTTCAGTCATGCAGCTGGACTCGTAAGTGGAGGCCTCCAAAGCTGAATAGCACCGCCGTTTACATTGTGGTCACACAGGAAAGTCAGGCCTATTCAGGGTTCAATTTGAGAAAAAAATAAACTGAGGGGGACATCTCCTTAACCGCTTAAAGGTATAGTTCACCCAAAAAAATACTTTTTTTTAGTTAGTCACCCCATGGAGAGTCTCATTTGTGTCTCCTACCGGAACCGCTGCCTACTGGTCTGCTGGTCATCAAATTATTGGCTTAGGAAAGTGACAAAAAACCCAAAATATCCATGAATTCAAGTCTCCATGGGTTGACTAATTGATAGATTTTTTTGGGTGAACTATCCCCTTAAGTCATACAGTATATACAGTACTTCGTCATGTGAGAAATAGACAATCTACAAGCTCACAACGGGTTGCATCACAAATGCGTTGTTAGCTTGTAGCTATATATTTGCAATTTGTTACATTTTAAAACAAAAAGTCACATTTTGACAAATATTGAAACATTTTGACAAATTTGGCCAACATAGGGATTGATGCCATGGTGAATGTGGTTTAATAACATTCTGTACGTTTATTTTTCCCATTTTTCCCCGCCGATATAGTCCTTCTTTCAATGTATTCTTCCCCACGCATTTCTGTGTTACCACTGGTGTTGTAACCTACAGGCTCCCCTGCCAGTGAGGATCCCCCACCGGGAGGACTATATAGTGCCTCTGTCCTATACTCCTCCCTTTCAACATTCCCCGCTGGAAGAGTGTAAGCTTTAGACGCCTTTCCAGGCATGCTTCCACCTTGTTTAAACCCCATTCCACACTTACAAATCTAGCCAATCTTCCATCATCAACCCAATAAAAATGTTGCAACTACACACAATTCAGAAAGCATGCCTCGTTTGACTGCAAGGTTCATGGCACTTTACCTCTTGCAGAAACAAGAAAACACAAATCTATATATCAGATACAGAACTGTCTGTCTGTCATTCTTTCAACATAAAATGCTGCATTCAAGTTCAGGAGAGTTTGGAAAAGACAATTCTCTTGAATGCTGCGTTCAGGTATGGCATGGAAAGGGGGCATTTGCACTTCTTTCAAACAAGTAAGTGCTACATTCAGGGTCTGGAGAGGACACTTTTACAGACGGGTAAAAGGGCAGGGGCTCAAGCCCCCTTTAGTGTCTGTCTATGTGTGCACGTGCCTCTGTCTGTCTGTCTGTCTGTCTGTCTGTCTGTCTGTCTGCCTGTGTCCCGTTTATCCCCAAATATGGAGAAGCCTGATTTCATCAACATGACATCATGTCAAAGACTGGCTTACAATTACTATGATAATGGGTACTGCACTAAGTACTATGATAACTGGAGAGGCATGCGTTCCCTACAGGCATCATTCCCAAGGGGCTTCGGCCTAGTGTATTTCAGTCAGTCAGTCAGAACCGAAGCAAGGATAAAACATATCCCCACCGGAGATAGAAATGAATGACCAGAGGGGGGTATCAAAAGCATAGGCATGGATTAAACCATTGGTCTCAAAGTGGGGTTCCAGGGGGTCCCCAGCAAAATGTGTTAATATAGCGTCACAATAATTTTAACCACTTTAACCTTTTATATTTTGGCTATTAAAAAATAGCAGATATACAAGCTCATAGCGCAGCACTTGTGCTGCGCTATGAGCTTGTAGATCTGCTATTTTTGAAAAATAGTGAACATTTTGGTGAACGTTTTTTGCAAACCTTTTGATATTTATATATTTTTAAAGCGAACATTTGTAACTCAAATCGTTGCTTCTGGGGGTCCATGGAACAACATAGAACCACTTGAGAAACACTAGATTAACCCCCCCCCCCCACCCAATTGCCCACAGCAAATAACACCCTGGCACCACCCTTTACATACTTTGGTCACACAGGAAATTCAGGCCCATTTATCTACATTTGCCCTGGAAACTCAAGCACTGTGCACACTACTGTCCCGCCTCTCTCTCTCTCTCTCTCTCTCTCTCTCTCTCTCTCTCTCTCTCTCTCTCTCTCTCTCTCTCTCTCTCTCTCTCTCTCTCTCTCTCTCTCTCTCTGAAAAGTGGGATTATGTCTCCTAAGGGGCTGGCTAAATCTCTAAACTCCAATTACGCCACTGCCAATTGATTTATGGGTTTATTTTTAATGACACATTAAAATGCAATTAGCATCTGTATATCCAGAACAAACTATGTGCATCCGATGAAGGACTTTGAGAACAAATGACATGGATTCCCCCCTTTCACCATTTCATCCAACAAAGCTGTTCTGGATGCTAGATCATGGTTCTCAAACATTTTTCATGTCAAGACCCCCCAAATTACTGTATTATGTGTTTGGCTGCAGACCCCATCTGAAAAGATTGTGTGCCAGGGAGGGACCTAGCCTGGTAAACCCTCCCTCCGGAAATCTCAG
The DNA here is from genome assembly GCF_963280865.1 of Gymnoscopelus braueri. Taxonomy (NCBI): domain Eukaryota; kingdom Metazoa; phylum Chordata; class Actinopteri; order Myctophiformes; family Myctophidae; genus Gymnoscopelus; species Gymnoscopelus braueri. The sequence continues at coordinate 12,997,309 of NC_137616.1, forward strand.
AATCAAATGGAAATGAGATTTCCGGAGGGAGGGTTTACCAGGCTAGGAGGGACCCCCATATGATTTGTTTCAATATTTGTGTTATATTTTGTTATGTTCCAAAATACGATGTGTATAGTAGTAAACTTGTAGATTAAAGTGGTTAAACAAATTTTCATGCTACGGCACTTTAGTGTATAGCATGGCATTTTAAATATATATTTTCTACTTTGACGACAGTACAGCATGGCATTTTTGTATTCGTTTTTACATTGTACGACATAGTGTAGCGTGGCATGTAAAACTTTAATTTTTATTTTTACATTGGACGACTTATTGGAGCATGGCATTTCTTTTCATGGTTTTTACATTGGACGACATAGTGTAGCGTGGCATTTTTTTAAATGTTTTTTTACAGTGGACGATGTATTGGCATTTTTTTTCATGTTTTTTAAATTGGATGACATACAGTATATTGGCCTATGGACCAATGCCCAAAGGAATGAATGAAGCAATGCACACACACACATGCAGGCACGCATATCATAATTTTGCTCACATAAGTATTCTACATGTGAATTACACCTTACTTTGCCCTGGGTTAGAGGAGTGATAAAATGACTGAGATCATGGTGACAACAAGCTACAGTAAATCAGCCTGTGGGGTGGTACGACAGTAGCCTAGTAGCCTAGCACGCTAATCAATGCAAGCTGAACTCCCACCGGGTCCTGAACTGTCACCCTTGCGGAAGGAGGGCAAGATGTCAAGCATGGACGAAAAATCTGCCACCAAACACCATTTCTGCGTATGTTTTGGTACAGTGATCCCAGGGTTCCTTGAGGGAGTTCCTAATGGACTATAACTCAGAGAGTTTTTTTTTGTAGAGTTCATGGCTGAGGGCGCGCCCCCACCAAGAGTTGGCTGGCCGCTGATAAACGCAGGTTGTGCGCGGCCACAGTTTTTTGCAGCCAGCGGATTCTAAAAAACGGGAGTGTCGCGCCTGTCACTCACTTTCAGGAGCCTCCCCGTAGCCCACACCGCCTGTGCCTGCTGCCTTGAGCACCATGTTGCTTCCTGAGTCTTGAGACGGTCCGCCTTCGACTCCCCCGATTGGACAGAGGGAGAAAATCAGCGCCTGCCTCCAGCAGTTTTATGCTTAGTCGCGGAGAGCAGATAAACGCAAGGTCTGCGCGAGAGGCGGAAAAATCTGCTCTTGCGTGAATCAACGCATTTGCATTGACAATGCATTGGCAGATTCTGCAAACAGCAGCCAGCCAACTCTTGGTGGGGGCGCGCCCTTAGGAGGCATTGTATCTGGGCAAAAGAAAATCGGTGGAAAACGGCCAACTTCAACGGTTCACAGAAATTACTTTGTACCAACCAGGAGTATGAGGTTACGCCAGCAGCACCTGCCCTGTTCTCAACCAGCTCCCTCCCCACACTGGCAGCAACTTCCAGTTAGACAGAATCCATGCCCGCTGCTTCTGAAATAATTTGTTATGGCCGGTGGGGATATGTTTTTATCTCTGCTTCTGTTCAGACTGAATTAAATACATGCATTTCCTTTTGACATAGGAAAAAAATTAAACGTTTTTTTCAAAAGTAGTGGAAAAAGCAGTTCACTCACTATTTATCATACAAGGACATAAGTGGTTAAAACAATGTCCCTCCTCCCTCTAAATTTTATTTTATATTACAAATAGAACCCTGACGATAATGTTGACCTCATATGGCTGCATCATCGCAGGCCGTACTCTGGTTCTTGGTTTGGATACGATTGTACAATGATGAATGCCTGGATGATAATACCGTATGATGTATGTAAACAACTACTGTACACAAAAAATGCACACGCACACAGTGGATATTACAGTAATTTGTAGTGATAAAACAATAAAAGACAATGCAAGCACACACAAAAACGTGCATACACAACACAACCAAGCAAAGACACACCCGCACGCGCGCACACACACACACACACACACACACGTGCACACGCACACGCACACTATATCCGTGCAGAATGTACAGACACCTGCAGTCATGGAATTCAGCAAGCAAATGGAAACGCATTGATTTTTTCAGAAAATGTATTAGAAATCCAGTCCGACTTGGATCCCAGCGAACTTCTCCAGGCTAATGCGACCCCAGGAATTACCACTAGATTTAGTGTGCGTGCAAAAACACTTTGAGTCAATACTGCTACTGACCTACACAGCTAAACAAGAACATAGTGTAGTGTCACCTTTTTAGAAAGTCAGCTTAACACGTGGCAAAACGCAGAAATAGCACAGGGATCAGCAGATTGCCTCCTTGCGATGCCGTGCTGCATACTGATTGAGCTGCCGGTATTGTATTCTCATAAAAAATAGATTTGCTTTACACAGGCGAGCAGGCAGGCCCATCTTTGAAATTCATCCCTCTATTTTAAGAGTGTGTTTTTGCAACAGCCACCGACTTGCCGTGCCACTCTCATCTGTAGCTTTGTTAAGTGCTATAGTTAAAGTCAGACACAACCTTTCTTTCGCTATAAAAGGTTCATTCTCGGTCACTGAAAGAATCGAGGCGCCACTGCAAAATGGTGATGATGGGTGAGGTGGGTTGCCACTTGCACACACACACAAAAAAGACCAAAGTTGAAGGCTAAAGTCTTTTTTTTCATACTTCAGGGGCACTGCACACAATTTCAGGGACAATACCAATGTGCGGGGACTAAAAGTAAAGTTATGGCGTGACTTTCTAAGTCCTCCACGTCTCATTGGCTTATAAATAAATATAACTAGGCTGTCTAGACTGTCCTATGCTGAGGCCTTATGATCTAAACCTCCCGGCGAGATCAGTTGGTTGTTTTATCTTTGAATAGAGTCTCACCCCACTGACACCCAGACGGTGAACTGTACTGTATAGCAAGGAGAGGACACATTTTGGAAATCCTTTTGTTGTTCAGGCACAAAACTGTGTTGAAGATTGCTTTTTGGACTTGAATTCTTTACAATGAAATGACAGATTTTGTTTGTGGGAGATTCATGGAATTCAAGGAATTGTGCTTCAGCGTGCAATGCAATTCCAACCCAACTCTCTATAGTAGGTGGCCAGTGACTTTGACCAGTTTCCCTTTCAAAACCTTTGCATCATGCATGTCACACAAACAGCACACAACACCAATGCTTTAATAATGTGGATTGTGGAAGTTAAATGGTGGATTTGTGGATAGGACTCTATACTATATGAATAAACTTGTTATATCAACAAAACGCATCGCATTCTGTTTGTGTGACATGCATGACATATTATATATTATATTATTAAAATTACAATAAGTACTTTTTCTCACACTTGACATACATTGATATACGAATACATTACAACATACAAAAAAGATAACCGTTCTAAAATGTCATGGAAATATTTACAACCGGATCCTCCATCGTGTTTGCACACATGTGACGTGCCATCAGGCACCACACTGATCACAGCATTACACACGCGTCATAAACACCAGTGAATATTTGAGTTTGAGCAAGAGATGGTCTTATACATTCTATGGATTCAGGTGAGAAAATCGGCCTCCTTGACGAAAATGTAATTATCCCTTTCATCTCGTCCAACGGTCCAAATCTTCTCTAAGGGGCGAGTTTCTGAGTTGTAAATTGAGTCTATATAGGAAGTGACAGTTCATATGAATGGCCTGTAGTTTCGCTGTTTTACCCCTGCTGGTGGGTTTTTGCCGAACTTTAGCCTTGATTTCATTACCTTAATAAACATTTTTATAAATACTATTTGCTTCCAGTCGCTAGTTTAAAGTCTTCATTCAATCACCATGATATGTGTTTTGGTAAATTAAGGTCCCATTTATTTAAAAATATATGATAAAGTAGGGTATGCTATTAGGAGGGGCGTGGCTACCTTGTGATGATTTGATTGACAAGCTACACAACCAATAGCATTCATTCCCCACCTCCGCTCTGGTCCCCAACCAATAGCATTCATGACGCGATATAGAAAGATGGCGGATTTGAAATTGCTGAAAAATAGGCTTCATTTACGGTCTGTAGATTGGGGCGTAACGCTGTCCATTCTTTTTTACAGTCTATGATCTTCTCTCTGAGCGAGAGAGAGAGGGGAAAAAAAAGTATAAACAACAACAAATCCCAGCAGTCAGGTTCAGAGACAAACAAGAAGCAACAGGGAGAGATGACCCGAGCGAACTGGGCTGTGAGATCCGGGGGAGCCGCCAACACCAACCTCAGTGTGAGTTAGTGTGCAGTGACAGCTGGAGTGACCCGCTACACGACAGCCGTGTCAGCGGAACTGACACGAATGCAATTGATCTGCAGGTCCTGCCGTCGCAGCGACCTCCTATATAAGGGTCTGACAAAGGGTCAACGGGATCTACCATCCAGACTCTAGCCTCCTCAGGTAAAGGGGGAAAAAAAGAGAAAAAGGAAAAAGATGTCTCGTTAAATCTGAGAAAAACACCACTAGCCAGCAGTACTTGTACAGGTCCCGGAGCTGATGCTCCTCGAAGCAGGGTTCAATTTGTAAACAAAAACACAACAGAAACACCAGCACAGGGGACCTGGAACGCATCTGTGCCACTTTTTGATTTGAGCTAAAAAGCATTATTTTACACTTTGGCTATTCAAAAATAGCAGTTATACAAGCTCATATCGCGGCACCGAGTGCCGCGCTACAAGCTTGTAGATCTGATATAATGTGTGCAAATCTTTGAATATATATTGTTTTAAAGCAAACATTTTTAACTAAAATCTTTGCTTCTGGGGGTCCCTAGAACAAAATATTTTGAGATGGGGTCGGCGGCCAAATAAATATAATTTTGGGGGTCCTTGACATGAAAAAGTTTGAGCACCACTGACATAGAAACATAGGTTTTTTCAGAATGAGAATACTGTTGGGATTAAGAAGACATTTGTAGAATCGGCTTCAGGTCTTAATGGGTTAAGCCCATGTACGTCATTGAACTAGTGAAAATAGCAGATCTACAAGCTCACAACGTGTGAACGTTGTGAGCATGTAGACTTGCTGTTTTAAATGAAAGATAGGGTAAGTGATTTTCTTTGGCTACAATAAGTGTTAAATAGCTCTCTATTGTGATAGTACTCATTGCTATAGAGTGTTTGTTCAATAACAGGAGTCTCCACGTCTCTCCAGCTCTTTATTAAACAGAAAATGCATTTTCAGGTCGGACCAATTTTATCCAATCAGGATAGAGAACTCAGTCAGGATACAGATTAAGCAAGTGCAATTGGAAGTGATGACACAAATAAACGAGCAGACAAAATTGGAACTTGGATCACTATCAAAATGAAGCTGATAAATGGGTACTCACCTGAAGATGTATTTTCACTAAATGTAATGCACTAAATGTAGTGCTTTTGCTGAAGTGACAGTCTTCCCTCACCAAATTTAACTCACAGAATTGAGTCAACAAATCTCATCATGTCCATATACACTTTCGATGTGACAATTGTGAGTCACAAAGAACTGTACCAGGCATCATGCAAGTAATGGGAATACTTAGTGCCCCCAACAGCAAAACATTTCATATAATTTCATTTTATATTAACTTTTTTTTTTTTTACTCTCAGTCACTCTCAAAACCCAATTCTACAATCACTCATACGTATGTAATAAACCTGAAGACTTCAGGAGAGACGGGGAGACTCCTGTTACGGAACAAACACTCTAAAGCAATGATTGATCAGAACATAAAAGCTTTTTGTTTTAACCAAAAAAAATATCACTTACCCTACCTTTAAAGAAGCTAAATGTTGACAAATGTGGAGGGAAAATGAAAATCTAACTATTGTAATATTATGAAACATAAATGTCAAACATATGGACAGTCTACATCTTCCTGAAAGGAAATGCATGTATTTAATTCATTATGACCAGAATCATGGATAAAACATATCCCCACGGGCCATACAAATGAATGACCAGAGGGGGGATATCAGATGGACCCCCCCCCCACCCCCCAGCCACCAACAAATTGAACCTATACCCAGAACTGATGCTCCAATGCTCCCTCCTGGTAATGCAAACCGTTTTTCACACAGGTGGAACATATGGGTGGCGCAGACTAAAGTAATCACTCATGCAAATGTAGAAGATATAATTTGGGGAGTTCATTTGGTGCCTTTAACCCCTTCAATCCGGGAACGCATTTGTGTCATTTTAGATTTGAGCTATATACCATTATTTTACACTTTGGCTATTCAAAAATAGCAGATCTACAAGCTCATAGTGCGGCACCGAGTGCCGCGCTCTGAGCTTGTAGATCTGCTATTTTTCTTAATAGATTTTTGCAAATCTATTAATTATGTTTTTAAAGGGAACATTTTTGACTCAAATCTTTACTTCTGGGGGTCCCTGGAACAAAATATTTTCAGATGGGGGTCCGCGGCCATTTACATATAATTTTGGGGGTCCTTGACATGAAAAAGTTTGAGAACCACTGATATAATAGCAAATGTTTTTTGTTTTTTTTCAGAAAACTGTTTGACATTTGTAGAATCTCCAGAAGCAAAGATTTGCTTTAAAAAAATATATATATATTCAAAGATTTGCAGACATTTTCAGGCTTTTTCAAAAATAGCAGATCTACAAGCTCATAGCGCGGCACTCGGTATATTGTATATCTGCTATTTTTGAATAGCCAAAGAAATGTAAAAATGACACAGATTATTTCCTGGTCTTAAAGGGTTAACACGTGCCATGCATGCCCTGAGAGCTGTTATAATTTTACGATGCACGGCAGATCAGTTACTCTCAACCTTTTTTCCCATTTCAAGCACCACCAAATTAATATGTATCAGGCTTTTAGTTGACATTTTCTATCTTGCATTTTGCATGTTGAGTGTCCTCTGTTTGATCCTTCCAATTGGGGTTGGATTTGGCAGCTATTGAGAGTGAGATTTCTCACTTTAAAAAATGCAATCACAAAATGTGATAGTTGAGATACAGTATCTTCACAGTTGAGCTGATTGCTGTCTTTGGCTTATGCTACAGTTTATAACTTGTCACCGGGTAATCAGGTGCAAAAATCCGAGTGGGAAATAATATGCGGAGGACGTCTTTTGTCAACTGAGTCTGTCTATCAATCATGCAAATTACCTCTCACCTTGCAATATTTATGATAATGCCACCAATGACACTGCGTTAATTGCATCCATTTCTCAGCTCTTCTGATGGCTTGACACCTACATCTACAGATTCGGGCCAATCTCTCTCACTTCTGGTGGGAGTCCATCAATCATTCTCCTTTGTGTTTGGGGGCGAAGTATCACATTTATATATATATACGGTGATTCACTTGTTTACCTCCCTCGTCTGTACCTTCGATTTCAGTAAGAAAAGGGGAATTTTGGGGCAAACATATCACAAGAAGATTCTAGAACTTTATTAAAGGTAATTTCACATGAACCCTATATATCCTGTATATTCTGAGCATGTCACAAGGCAGACATTCGTCAAAAAATATACATTTGGCGAAAATAGCAGATCTACAAACTCGCAATGAGCTTAATTGATCTTCTATTTTCAGCAAAGAGATTTGGCGTGTTGAGGGAAAAAAGGAGAGGGAATAAGTATAGACCCCTGGGTGACCCTGGTCAATGATGCACATACAGTATTATACTATAGGGTTCAAGTGGTTAAGGGGAACACTGGTGACTGAAATATTTAGTCTGTGACCATAACCTCCCAGAACCCTGTTCGATACATGTTGCAAATAATCGGTCCTCTCTGCTATGACTTTTCTGTCACTCTGTGATAAAAAAAAAAAAGCTGTACTAACAGTATGTAACTTTTTTAGCAATTGCAAAATGTTTGTGTGTGTGTGTGGTCTCCCTGATCTTCCAATGAGACATCCTGTGTAAATCCTGTATCTGGTTTGACACGACCGGTTGACAAGCGGGAACCGCCTGCCAAGGTCAAAATTCAATTTCTTCCCAGAGCAAGCAGACAGGCTCTCTTAGCTTAGTGGTTAAAATGTCAGCACTTGTGCAGGACACCCAGGTTCAATTGCTATAATATCATTCTAATTATTATATTATAGTAAGTATAGCATAGTAAATATATCTAGTACAAAACAAGGAAAAAACAAAAAAAAAGCAATAATCAGGGAAGAGAATAGTTTGACCATTGTCCTATAGTGCTTAAGGTGCTTTGTGCAAGGTTCTTACTCCTAGGTTATAAACATAATGTGTGAGTATAAAAGCTGTGCCAGTGTCCTTGGCATTGTTCAGGACACATGCTGCCTCTGACCCCAGACAGGGAGCTGGGCCAGACTGGTGGGGGGCGAGAAGGGCTATTAAATTATCAGAGCTAAGTATTATAACATACTGGGACACACAGGGCCGGTTCAGACTTGGTATTAAAAATGTGCCCTGACATCTTTCAGGTAAAGGTTAAGGTCTTTTTTATTCTTGGCCTTCCTACAAAGGAGGTGACCCTGGCCCATGTATAGTTCAAACGATGTGATAAATTACTATTATTTGACAGAAATTGTATTTTTATCAATTGAATCAAGGGTAAGCCACCTACTACCACATTATGGAACAGGTGCAATAGTGCACACCTGAAGGGTAATGAGAGGTCATATGCTGAAATGTGGTCTCCTTTGCTTGACTACTTACCCGGGGAACTGACTCGGTTAGTGCTGACAGACAGACAGACAGACTTCAGTTGTCATAGCAGGATTGCAGTAAGGATGAAACAAAGACACAGGTAAGGCTAGATAACAAGTACAGAGAAGTAACACTAGTAACAAGAGGGTTAACAATAATAAAAGACTTCACTTCACTTCACTTTGCACGTTTATTTTGTTCAGCAGTTTAGCAAAGTGTAAAGACAGTATAAAGATGACCTCTGCTCCTGGACTGGTCAGGTGTGCATAGTGTGTACAATATAGTGGAGATACTGTACAGTATAGTAGAAAGTCGGCACTCTGTGTCTTAGCTCCCAGTAGAAAATGGATGAACTGACAACGTTTCAACCATTGGAGGTCTTCATCGGGTCACAGTGCACAGTATAGGCCTACAGATCGGTGGAAATGCAGGCCAAGGTAACATTTGCATTCAGTCACCAACTAAAGCGGCATATAAATAGACGAGACCTATAGGGAGTGAAAAAAAAACACTTTCTCTCTCTGCCACCCACCCTTTTGTTTCTTAGTTTTTGAGTGGCGCTAGCCATTCCAAGGAGTGACTTTGTCTGTGTGTGTGTGTGTGTGTGTGTGTGTGTGTGTGTGTGTGTCTGTCTGTGTGTATGAGCACGGCCCCTCTGTATGTTTGAGCACAGCCTCAACAGCTGCGGCTGATTGCAACACAAAGACGCAACCAGTTACACTAATTATACACACACACACACACACACACACACACACACACACACACACACACACACACACACACACACACACACACACACTTTTGAGTAAAAATACTTAACATGAGTAAAAATACTTAAATATTAGTAAAGATACTTTAAAGTTCCTAAACTGAGTAAAAATACTTAAAATGAGTAAAAATACTTAAAAGATGTTACAATGAGTAAAAACACGTACAAATCAGTAAAAACATTTTAAAGTACTTAAAATTAGTAAAAATACTTTGAAGTCATCAAAGTCTGTAAAAAGTAACTAACGAAATGAACTCATGAAAGGCACCACTCTCTTCACACTGGGTGTGATTTTTTTGTTTGTAAGTTGAGCATGTCTCTCCATTAGACACATAGTGTGTACAATATAGTGGAGATACTGTACAGTATAGTAGAAAGTCGGCACTCTGTGTCTTAGCTCCCAGTAGAAAATGGATGAACTGACAACGTTTCAACCATTGGAGGTCTTCATCGGGTCACAGTGCACAGTATAGGCCTACAGATCGGTGGAAATGCAGGCCAAGGTAACATTTGCATTCAGTCACCAACTAAAGCGGCATATAAATAGACGAGACCTATAGGGAGTGAAAAAAAACACTCTCTCTGCGACCCACCCTTTTGTTTCTTAGTTTTTTTGTTTGTAAGTTGAGCATGTCTCTCCATTAGACACATGGGGCTAGCACGGCTGGATCAATATAGGCCCCATTAGGGACCCCCATTGAGGCTGGATTCTGCACATTGAACAACTTGTCTGGTTGCTTAACTTTACTTCATGTACAGTATCAGTATAGGTACGATTGTGAAATATTAAAATTGTGTCATTTCTTTGTTGAAAATGGATGGATGGCACTATTTTATTTGTATTATTCTTAATGTGTTTTGGTTTAGTACAGTTTATTCTGATTATTTAGAAAGAGACTAAAAACAAAACAACATCAAAACAATATTTAAAAAAAAAACATTAAACAGAAGGCAAAACAGACACCAGACAACACAAAGTGCTTATGAAACAAGTGAGCTTTTTTACAACTTCTTAAAACAACCCACTGACTCTGCGTTTTTTATAACTGAGGGGAGAAGTTCTAGAGAGTGGGGGCTACCACTGCAAAGGCTCGGTCACCCTTCCTTTTTAGCCTAGTTTTGTGGGACAGCCAGAAGGCCTCTTTGGTCAGAAGACCTGAGAGACCTCACATTGTCAAGGGGATGCAGTAAATTATGTAGCTGTTCTTCTTCTTCTTCCTCCTTTTCTCCGCTCGGTTAAGTGAAAAGATCCACCACATACTAAAATGACTTATCTGATGTTGCTAGATTGTAAAGCCTATGAATAAGGTAGCATGCAAACAAACATAACATCCATAAATAGTACTAAAAAATATAATAATAATATACAGTTCCATCTACTTGTGGACCAACAAAAATGTGGAATGCCCTACCTAAAGGAGTGTAAAATCCTACTCACTTTCAAAACTGCCCTAAAAAAACACCTTCAGGAGGCTGCAATTCCAAACTGGCCCTGTCAGAATCTTAACATACATCCCCCCCTCGAACTGTCTATTGCACATATTTCTTGTTTTTCATACCAGTAACCTGTAAGCTGATTGTATGACCTTCTGCTTAGTAGTGTATATTTGTCTGTTTTCTTAAATGTCATCATGATTTGAGTGCGTGGAGATCTCATTTTAAATAAGCCATTGTGCTTTTATGAGCGATCCAGTTTAGAGGACCTTGTATTGTTAATTGTACTTCCATGTACTGTTTCCATGTCTTTTCTAAATAAAGTATTCAATCAATCAATCAATCAATCAATCCTTTTTTTTTTATGTAACAGGAGGATGTACAGTGAGCTTTCATCAACTCCTTCTCAGTTACTATATTGTTGGATTGTGTGTGTTGAAGCAGCATAAAACCGAGTTACTGCATGCACCACGACGTTAGGTAACCTTCACGGGAAAGTAAAGCAACCCAAACTGTTGTTCTTCAAGCTGACTCAGAAAACATCAGGAGAGCAGGACTCTAATCTTGAAGCAATCATTTTATCACGCATTTCGTTGACCTTTTCCATAAATCACAGCTGAGTGGCCCCGATCGAACTCGACTACACCATTTAGGATAACTTTTGAACAACAGAAAACTGTCTTGCTCTCCTTGTAATGGGAATGTTTTTTCTCCCCCTCCTCTGGCTTGATGCTCTTCGCTTTGATGTGCTCCCTTTCCCTGCAGATGTGCAACGCAGCTGTCAGCTGCAACAGTCACCCAAATGGATTAAGCGATCACAGGCAAAATGTTCTTGTTAACAATTACAGTCGAATGATGATCTGAAGGTTAATGCAGCAATAATTGAATCTACGGTAATGATAGCTGTAATAAATTATGATGGCAGGAGACATTATCGTTGGATGATCCAAAAAGATTTTTCTTTCACAGCGTAATGTCTGTATGCATGTCAATACCTTGAAATATGATAAGGGAGGTTGTGGTCTCGCAGTAGCCAGACGATTAGATACTAAGAAATCTAATCGTTAGATAGATATCTAACGATTAGATAGATATCTAACGTTTGGTGCACAACTCTTGAAAAGTGGTTAACCACTTGAACCTTGAACACTTTTAAAAAATATTCTAAGATTTGAGATCTGAGATTTTCTCTGGTAAACGCACTGCCTTGTGATTCAGACTAATGACCTTGTGAGATTAGAAAGGAACTTGTAACCCTTTTTTATAAAGCAAAATAAATGAATAACCACATCTGAGGCTTGTCTAATGGAGGCATTTTCAGTTCAATATATACATTACCAATTGCTATTAGTTAACTGAGCCGCTTGCCTGGTATTGTAATCTAGCAGTATTGTCTTTTAAAAAACAGTTTTACCATGCTTTATTAACGTGTATGAAAGATGGTAGACATACGGTAAGACATGCCATTCAACAAATGGCTTTAAAATGCCCCACTCCGTGGGCGCACACATGTTTAGCGAGGGTGAACCGAGTGGAAATTAAACACCAGCACACATGTTCTCCCCCTCGTGAGCCACAGAATCAGGGCATATACCTCAGATATGCAACAAAGGTCACGAGTTAGATTAAACCCCACAGTGCCCTCAAACATACATCATGCACTCATTAGCTGTTACTGTATGACACCACAAATGTCTGACTCTTAACCACTTTCCAACCTGGTGTCCCTATTGTGGGCTTGTCATTAAAGGCAACACTGTTTCCTAAAATGTAAAAAAAAAATATATATATATATATATATATTTATTTCTATATATAGGCTATAATATTTCGAGTTTCTTTCTTTCTTTTTTCAGTGTCCCGGTGTGACGAGCTGCTTGCTTGTAGATAGGGTTCATGTGGTTAGTGTTCCTATAGTTAGGAAAGCAGCAAATATTTGAGTCAGAACAGCAGGAAGAGGTACAATGTACAGGTAACAAAGGGATGAGCGGAGAACACAGGTCACTGCCAGTGTTGCCTGATTCTGTGAGAGAAACAAGCAACCAGGTCCAGGAAAACCAGCCCAAAAGAAGCGACTATGGGCCACATGTGCACTTTAACATATACATCAGCTATTTGAAAATAGCAGATCTACAAGCTCACAACGTGTCGCATCGCGACGCGTTGTGAGCTTGTAGATCGGCTATTTTCAAATAAAATCTTGCGGGGAAATTATAATAAGCAGATCTGGCAACCCTGTTCGCTGCAGTTATGTGGTCAGCCCCCCTTAACCACTTGAGCCACCAAGGAACCCTTCGGAGACGCAAGCTTGACCAGAGTATGTGAGCGCGTGATGAATGCTGCCCTGGGAAGACGAATTCCGGTGACCCTTTGCATCATCATATAGTACCACACTTTACTTGGGAAAAAAACATACTGGCTAACCTAGTTTACATTCAATATACCACGCCAAGGTCATTAGGAGACATGTACCCCATACATCACAGAGTTTGTGGCTGTAAGCGCATTATTAAAAAGTTGAACAATGCACTCAAGGGCAGCGTAGTTCAGGCCTATACGGGACACGGTCCTCCAAGCGCTTTCTTATTGTACAGTGTTCAGTTCGCCGCTGAGCAGAAACTCAAAGCGTTCAATTTCACAGTATCAGAACAAACATGGTCCAGAATGGCACAGTCGGCTGGGACCACGTCAGTCATGGCTAAACGCAGTATAACCAAACAAAGAGGATCTGTTCAGAACCACGAAAAAGTATTAATCCTCACTCACGCACACTATAGGGAACCTAACTTTGACAATTTGGTTTACATGGAAACAAGGTACTGTATAAAAACAGATATGGGATGTATGTACTGTAACTATCCCCTTCTAGGCGTGTAACGATTTATCGTAAATCGAGTAAAATCGATTCAAACTGGTGACAATTTACATCGATTTGATAAAAAAAGATATCGCGATGCAAAAAATAGCCCAAAAAAAGAAGAAAATACAGGATCTTTGTAAGAGATTTGATAATAAAACTACTGTATTGAAAGAGGATAAGAGAAAACACAGTATTGTAAAAACAAAATAAAAGAGAAGAAAATACTGGATTTGTGTAAGAGAAATAATTTAAAAAGGGAATTTTCGGTCATTTGTCTGTTAAAAAAATCATGTTAAATCGTAATGTGAACCTAGAATCGTGATTCGTATCGTGAATGGAGTGAATCGTATGCCTACCCCCTTCTGAGCTTCAAATTCAAGATGTCTCTCTCTCTCTGCCACCCACCCTTTTGTCTCTTTGTTTTTCTGTCTTTGTTTGTAAGTTGAGCAGTCTCTCTTCCATTAGACACATGCGGCGAGCGCCGCGGCTGGATCAATACTAGGTCCCATTAGGGACCCCCACTGAGGCTTGGGCTTCTGCAACATTGACCAGCCCACCCTGCACGGCGAAGAGACCCCTACAGACCCCCAGCCTGAAGCGCTCATCCATCATCAAAGCCCCCGCTCTCTATCAAGCCACATGCCGCCTCTGAAAGGTATAACACGCAGGCACTCGTCTAGCGAGCGAGGCGGCGCTATGATGAGCAGTGATTACCGCCATGCCACATGAGTGTGTTCATCAGCTGTGTTTACGAAAATCAAGCTTCCTGTGAGGAGACGGAGGACAAGCCAAAGCAGCTGTTGGCCAGGAATAATCCAAAACCATTACGTATTTGCGGAACGAACGGTCGCAATGAATTGTGGCTGATTACATAAGCCGTATAGAGTATTGTCTGCAAATGCGTTTTGTGAGTGCTCGAGCAAACTAAAGGCAAAGAAAACCACCAGCCTCTAACAATCGCAGTCCATTTTACGAGGATTTGCAGAGCGGTCTAATCATGTCGATGGGGGCGGTGTATCTCGCACAATACTGTACATTGGAGCATGATGTAGTTTGCGTGCAATCTCAGGATCACGCTTGTTGAATGATAAATACTGATCTATGGCTGTGTGTTTGCCCCATGCAGCTCCACTGGCCTGCCTGCACTGGAAGCCTTTGGGGGATATCCCCGTCTATTCATTCCCCGGTGAATAATGTGGCACATCTCGTGTCAGATGGAAACATAATGGTGCCCCGGCTCTTCCCACTCAGCACAATTTACAATAGGCCATTCTGTGTGTTCCCCCCAGCACACTTCATGCCTTACATTGCTGGCCAATGATGAGAGGGTGATTTGCAGTGAGAGAAGATGCATGTTGTGACCTTACGCGGGAATACAGCCCACACAAATCATGCTGGTTGACCTCTGGCTTCACGGGATGGGACAGATCAATCCTGATTATATCGTGTTTTCTGTTGTTGTTGTGTTTTTCCCTTGTGTGCTGACAAAAGGCCAGGTACACTGTTGCCTTATGGCAAAAAAGGAAAAGAAATAACTTTAAAACATAAAAAAAGAAAATAAATACAACACCCCAAAAAATAAGTGAACCTTATCCTCATTGCTTTACTTGATTTTATTAAAATCCCTCCTGGTAATTTTTTTTTACTTAGGTCAATAAAATTAGCTCTTAGTTTAACCAGCTTTTTAAAATGGTTATCCAGCGGGAATCATCTAATTGTGAGCAATTGTGAAATTAAGCAAACATACACTTGTTGATACTGCTACTGCTACTTTTACCTCCTGTCTATGTAGTATACTAGGCCCTTCTGTGTACATAATGCAATTGCAATAATTCATATTTATTTGCAATCAGGGAAGCCGATGCATACACTTTGCCCAAACGCACAGAGATTTGAATCGGTGCGTCCTCCACAGACTGGGACAGATATTTGCAGGTTGTCTTGGTTCTCGGAAACCATTAGTCCCATCGAATTTCCACTCGGCACTGCACATCCACATGGGACACAGACACCAAGTTTGAGGCCGTTCGGCCAAGTTGCCTGGGACACACAGACATACACACACACACACACACACACACACACACAGATTTTGTGAACTAGAGGTTCGGGCCGCTCCCTTGAATCCTTGCCGCTGTGTGCGCCGAGTTTGAAGTCGGTCGGTCCCATATTATGCATATGACCATAATAGCAGTTGGGTCTGTGGCTCTGGACAACCAGATCTCTGTATCTGTCAGTCCTTGCCCGCTTTATGCCCATATATGGAGATCACTGTAGTCATCAGTATATGCCCATATATATGACCCATTTTGTGCCCATATATGGAGCTGCCTGATTGTTTTTGCGGTTAATTCCATGACTACACTGGCTGAGTCAGAGTCACATCCGAGGTCCTTATGTTGTCATAGTGACGTGGCTGTGGTTTGTTTATGGCTGAGTCAGAGTGATGTCAGGCCGTCCGGCCCGCCCACCTCCCATTAGGCAATTTTAATATAGGATTAATAGATTATTGGCCGTCCCATAGCTGGGCAGCCCCGTAACCATGGCGACATTCTTTTACACAAAAACAGCTGAGATTTGGTGAAATAAAAAAAACGGGCACATGGTAATGGTCAATGGCTGTGTGCAAATTCAGATCAATTGCTCCAGCCACTGAGGAGAACCGGGCAGAACCAATTTTGGCCTCACCACTATACCACCGGTTTGTCAAATTACAGGAGGATTATCATTATTATTATTTCTAGCACTCATGGTATTAGTTGGGAGAGTTGATTTACTATCAGTCCTGATATCACATCTACCGTGTGTCATGAATGCATCAGCACTCTGGAATGGGATTTCGGCTCGGCCTTTGGTAACGGCTCACTTTTTGAAGTAGCCATTACAGCTCTCTGGAAATAGAGCTCCTCCAACACATGCAATGATGTGAGGGCTGTCTCTGCGTCCGGGCCCGGCCAATGGCTAAGGAACAGCATAACTCATTTCAGACCAGTATGTCTTTGAAGAAACCCATCAAATCTGCCAAATCCATCAGCCGTCCCCGCAGAGGGGGCATTTGCCAGCCCGGAGAAACTGATCATCTGTCTGGGGGATTGCAGTCCATAGTGGTGGAGGAAGGCCATTTTTTACTGGCTCTTTAAATACTTAATGCAGGAAGGTGCCATGGGCCACAGCCAGAAAAAAGGAACTCTCTCTCTCTCTCTGAGTCCACAGCCTTAAGTCCGATTTATACTTCGCCGCACGATGGTGCCGCGTGCTGGAAACAGCCGATATGCAAGCTCACAACGCGTCGCATCCACGACGCGTTGTGAGCTTGTATATCGGCTGTTTCCAGCGTGCAACACCGTTGCGCGTTGGAGCATAAATGAGGTATTAGCTAGGACAGGGGCAGCATGGAAGGGTAGGCTTTCAAGAGTGGCTTTTAATAAAGCCATTTGATGAATAGCGAGCTGAATCGAAACAACTCCTTTCATCAAGAGATGTTATTCAAGTCTGAATAATGGAGCAAAAAGAGATATCCTCGCTGTCAAGGTGGACAAAACAGTTACTTTTCAGGAAATGGAAAAAAAAAAAACGTTCCAATGGATCCAGTGTAGTTAAAACCCACAGACAGACTTTAACCACTTTCAGCCTGGCATCCTGCCATACGCTGAAGTAAAATTGGCATTAATATATGAAAAAAATATATAAAAGATGAATTATGGACATACAAGGTTTCTGCCCGACAACAGCGACAATGTGCAATTTAATATTCTTCTTGCCAAGAAAAGACTTGTCAAATTTGCATCACAAACACGTGTCCATTATCGTTAGTACGTTAGTACTTTGCATGAGATGTCATTTCAGAAATATTGATTTGTCATTATGCTAGCATGACAGTTGATACCTAATCTAGGCTAGTTTGAATGCTACTAAGAAATGACTGTTATTGTTATTATCATTATTATCCGGAGACCTTTATGCGCATAGCCCAATTATTTTCAAGGTTTCTGAAGAAAAAAAAAGACAGAATTATGTCATAATAACCTTTATTTGTTCAGACAGAAAGTCATGACTCGGCCTGCTCACTTCAATTGTCAGAGTCCCCCATGTTCTGTCCCAGTTCCCTGAATTCATGATGCATCATAATTGCTCATTATTCATCTTTCCTAAAGCCTTTTTAAAATGCAAATGCCCTTGGCTTGTAACATTGACTCAAGCTTTTTTAATTACACACCCCCATATTCATTTTGTCTTTATTTGTCAATCAAGAGCAGCCTCAGACGATGGGGGGGGGGGGGGGGGGGGGAACATTATGTTTACCCTCATAATGATGGAAACCAGAAGAGAAGATTAAGGCCCATGCAGGGAGGATGTTTGCGTTTTGGATTATTCTGTTGACATCTGACAGTTTGTTCACCCTCAGCTAGTCGCTTTTCTTGTTCAGCTTTATAAACAGCATCAGCTGAATATTTAAGCCCACGTTGTTCTCTTAGAACGGTGGTTCTCAACCTGTTGGTCGGGACCCCTAGGGGGGTCCCTACATAATTTTTGTCATATACACACATGACAATGCCTCGCAACGCATTGTAGATCTGCTATTTTCACAATATTTATCTGTGGAACAAGGCAAACTAAATTAAATGCCTCAACTCCTACATTTCGAGTGGTTATCAGGGTGTGGGGTCCCCAGTTCAATTATGATTATTTTGGGGGTCACAGCCTGAAAAAGGGCTTTTTTAAGATCCGAGGTCACTGAGTCACAACTACAGCTGGGCAATTTATCGATATTATATCAATATTGTGATTTCACATGAGACTAGATGTTGTCTGGGTGTCTTTTGGATGTCGTAATATTGTGATATATATATATATAAAAGTGTTGCTTTTCCTGGGTTTAATCACTTATTTTTATGTTTCGATTTTAATCTAATTTTAATGTTAGATTTTCTAAATATTATTTAATTTATTGATACAATATTATCATTTTGATATTGAGGTATTTGGTATTTTGTCCCAGCCCTAGTCCCAGCCAGGGTTGCTAGATCTGCTTATTATAATTCCCTGCAAGATTTTATTTGGCAACACTGGCAGTCACAGTCATAACTTTTCATGGTCGGTGACATTCAGTTTTGCATGTTAAAATGTATTTGATTATTAATTTCACCTTGGAATTATTCAAAGATTGAATGCATTATACATTTGCCCCCAAATTAAAAACACAGTTAAAAGATTGATAATCCAAGACTAAGTTCACTAAACTTTTGATTTATCATCTCTAACACAATTCAAGATGCACGTCCCCTTACTCATCTCCAGAAATCACCTCTATTTATCTTCTGCGACAAGACCGACAGATTAGGCGCAGAAGTATCTACTTTGTTGCATCTGTAAATTCCTCATCATATTTCCCAGAAGAGCTCACCTGAACACTGGAAAGCAAGCCAAGCCTTTGTTATCTAAATGGGTCATGATCTGTTTTCTCCCCCAGCAGGGTCCAACAGGTAGGTTATTATTATTGAGGCCACGTTCATCCTAATCAATTTCCGCTGCTTAGGACCATTCATCTCCATATCCATGTTTGACTTCTATATTCAATGCAAAATGTCAGGTCATAATATGGAGGAAACAGAGCTCTGAATTATTGCAGATTTACCCAAATAAAAATGTTTTTTTTTTCTCCCCCTCTCATATCTTCTTCTCCTCCATTCCTTCTTTGACTTCTGGCAGTCCACCAGGTTTCTGTGTTTGGATCAGTGGAGTTCAGCATATCACAGACAGTGTTGCCAGATGCTGTGAGAGAAACAAGCAACCAGGTCTAGGAAAACCATCCCAAAAGAAGCGACTATGGGCCACATGAGTACTTTAACATACACATCAGCTATTTGAAAATAGCAGATCTACAAGCTCACAACGCGTCGCGATGCGACGCGTTGTGAGCTTGTAGTTCGGCTATTTTCAAATAAAATCTTGCGGGGACATTATAATAAGCAGATCTGGCAACCCTGATCACAGACCCAGGCCTGGAGGAGATTACTTACACAGTGTACAAGTGATACTCTGTATCCTTAAGACGCAAGAATAGTCCCACATCATATTCTGACTATCAGTCACTAGTGGGTACTTCGCCACACTCGTGGGTACTTCGAGTATGAAATTAAATGTCACTGAATGAAGGTTTTCACATTAAAGGCCTGACCAGTGATACAAACGTAAACATATAGGGTATAGCCTCACCAGCCCCACAAATAAAATAAAGAATGCAGCCGAGACATTTTGGCCACATTAACCACTTGAACCCGATATACTTCATTGACCAGGGTTCCCCAGGGGTCTTTACTTGGTCCCCTCCTTTTTACTCTCTACGCCAAACCTCTTTGCTACAAAGTAAAAGTATAAAAGTGTTGGCAACAAAATATACTTTACCAAAAGTAAAAATACTCATTATGCAGAATGTCCCGTTTCTTGACAATAGCAGATCTACAAGTTCACAACGCTCACAATTGTAACCTGTGAATTTGTAGATTTGTCCATGTTTGCCAATTTTTGTCAAATGTTTGCCTATTATGACATGCCCAGAATAGGGACGCTAGGGTTCATTGATTAACCCCATCATCAAAATGTGTAAAAGTTCTAAAATAGCATATCTACAACCTCACAGGTCGCAATGTGACGTAGTGTGAACTTGTGGATCTGTTATCTTCAGTATTCATCATAGAATGATGTCATTTATATTGAAGTATTTATTAGCTGGGCCACAAATATATTGCAAAACTATTGCAATATGTGTGTACAGTAATTCTGTGCATGCAATTGTGATTTCTAAGCATATCTTGTTTGGAGGGAAATGTCCTGTTGGTAAAGCGTGACACATCTCCCCCCCAAAAAACAGGCATGGATTTTCTGTTGAGTCCAATTTCCCAGGCCTATTACGGCTAACACCAATGGCGATTATGTGCATAATCATGGGAAATCATAAATAAATTGCTGCTGCAATTTGCTCCTCCAAAGGAAAACGTAATGGCATATTTGAAGAGAGAGAAAAAAAGAGACCACTGCAGGTGTTGCAACTTAAGTGTGCAACGTGGGTGGAACAATCAGACACATAAATGGGGATTGGTCATTGTTATACGAAAATAGCATCAGGTTATATTATGACATCTCTCCCTATTGACAGACGGGGAATCTCAAACAGTCCTCCTCTCCAAATGTCCCAGTTTTGTTGAAGTCTATTAAGTTTAAGCAGCTCTTAAGGGGTAATTCAGACCGCTTGAGATTTTTTCCCCCAACTTTCAAATGCTTAATGCCGTGCACTGGAAATAGCCGCTCTACAAGCTCACAAGGCGTTGCGGATTTATAGATGGGCTACTTTCAGCATACGACACCATTGTATGACAATAAAGTATACAATGGGGCTTATAACGCCTTTGTCTTGTTGTGAATCTATGGTTTGAAGGCTTAATGGATTTCCCTCATATTTATGTTAATTGTTGGTTATTTTCTTAAGTCCAGCGGAATCTCGCCAGCCTGTCTCCAGCATTACGTGTTGCTGTGAAACTGAATTGTGTTTTTTTTTCCCCCTCGATTGATTATTTTCACACACATTTTCCTTCCACGTGTTTCTCTATGGCTACCGCACTCTTCCTCTTAACTTATACAATACAAGTTGTTGGTGTATTGCCTCCCAGATGTCTTGAATGGGAAGAGACATGTTTGGGTATTCTATAAACAGAAGAGAAAAAGCACTGCGATACACTGTGTTATCCCTGCACACAGCAGGGATAACACGACATTCTGATCCAAACATGTGTCTCGGGGCATGTGTTCAAAAATCCACAGATACCGCAATAGTCAAGGGAAGTTGAAGATATATACAGTACTCAGAATAGGCTTATAACTCTAAATAAATAAATGCCTCTTTCCTGTTAGTAATACAGTCAACATACAGTCAATTGTTTATAAGTCAGATTATTATTATTAGTTTGTTTGTTAACATCTACCAGGAGATTCATGCATTAATTCTGTCTGTCCGTCCGTCCGCCCGTCTGCTCGCAGACAAGGGCAACAGCAGTGAGAGCATTGTTGGAAACAGGCATGTTAGAACTCTCATGTGCTCATAAATGGTGCATTTATATAACGCCTTTATCCAAGGCGCTTTACAATGGTTGTGCATTTCATTCACCCACACATCATACACCGATGGCGGAGGAATCCATGCAAGGCACCAACCTGCTCATCGGGAGCAATTAGCGGTTCAGCGTCTTGCTCAAGGACACTTCGACAGTAACTCTGGGGGAGCCCGGGATCGAACTGGGAACCTTCCGGTCCTGAGCCACTGCCACCCCCATGTTATGTAGATCAATTGTAGTCTTGTGACATTAGCGACACATACTGTAGGTTCGAGTGGCAGGTACACCCACACATTCACTCAGACTTGCTTAAATCATGAACTCTATGCGTCTCATGCACCCAATAGCACCACACTACGTCATTATACACTCCATCATACTAAAAGACCGCAATGGAAACAAGCTGTAAGCTTTTTCTTTTTGCGTTATCCTATTGATTATGGTGGGTCAGGTGTTTGTGATGTATGTATGTGACATATGATTTTATTTAATGATCAATAAAGACAATCAATCAAATTACCTTTTTCAGAAAAGAATATGGTTAGAAATTCAGTGGTCATTATCACTGTTCAGTGGTGGTGCAGAAGATATGTCTACGGTTCTTATAGTTCAACTCATATTTTCACTTTTCACCCAAATCCAACCAAGTTAAAGAGCTGTCATCAATGCTTCGAGTTCCTCTGTAGCACAGAAGACAGTCTGTCAGAGCTGTGTAATCTCAAAGGTTCTTGGCTGAAATTCACCTTTTGACTGACTGTGCGCCCCAGCTTTAGTCTATCATCGAGAGCCACAGAGATTCGAGTTGTAAAGTAAAACATCAGTTCTCCCAATGTGCAATTTGAAAATACGACGTTATTTACTGTAGCTGTCAGCGTCACTACTCATCACCAGTTCATCTTTGGCACAGAATGATACGTCAAAGAGCTGTCATTTTCACTTTGCACCCAAATCCTATGAGGTTAAGTATTTACTTGTCATCAATTTCAACGGTCCCTCTGTGGTGCAGAAGATATGCCAGTGCTTTGTGTTGCAGTTCAAAACCAAGCATTAGACACATGGCTATCAGTGGTGGAAAAAGTAAAAGTATCAATACTGCAATATAGAAATACTCTGTTACAAGTAAAAGTCCGGTATTCGAAATGTACTTGAGTAAAGGTACAAAAGTATTGACATCAAAATGTACTTAAAGTACCAAAAGTAAAAGTACTTATTATGCAGAATGTCCCATTTCAGTATACAAATCTTTTGAAAATAGCAGATCTACAAGCTCACAATGCGTCGCATCGTGACACATTGTGAGCTTGTAGATCGGCTATTTTCAAATGGCTGAAATGTATATAGGGCTGAAGTGGTTAATGTTTGTTTTGTTATAATAATCCAAATCTACAAAGTAACTGGTAACTAAAGTTTTCAAATAAATGTAGTGGAGTAAAAGTACAATATTTGGATCCGAGAGTTGGTGGAGTAAAAGAAACATTTTGGAATTTGGAATTACTCAAGTAAGGTACAAATAACTCAAAAGTGTACAGTACTTAAGTAAATGTACTCAGTTACTTTCCACCACTGATATAATCTTTCACTGAAGAGGATGGCAAGAGAATGGACCATGCAAAATATGGTGGTGTAGTCGTAAAGATATAGTGCTTCTCATAATAGATTTCCGGAGTTCAAAACTCAGACTAATAAATCCTTCTCCTTTAGTCCTCCTAAGCCAACTCCTGGCAACCGCTCTTGTTTATATAGCCTTTAGTCTTAGGCAAATATAAGCATCTTTTGAAGGCTTGCATCATGATAAACACTTCAAAAATCACCGATGTGTGAAGATTGGGAACATGTTGTAGTGCAGTGGTGAGGTCATCAGACTTTGAATACAGAGATTTCTTGTTCAATTGCCATGCCTGCCATGCCGAATAAATAAGTAAGTAAGTACTGTAGGAAAGCAGGCATATGCTCTAATACAGTAGCTCAGTGGTAGAAATGATGTCGCTTTGTGTGGGAGACAGGAGTTCAAATCCTGGGTAAGACATGAAAGCTTTAACTAATATTTTCCATTGCCAACTCTCTAAATGTTTTATACATAACCTGCAGGCAGTGCTCTTCAATTGCTCTTCTTTTAAATGTTTTTTGTAAGATATACTGCAGTATGCAGTCGTATATCCTTTTTAATGACATAGAATAGCACAGTGTTGCTTGATGACAGTATGACATTTATTTGGCATACAGTACAGTATTGCATACTTTAGATTACAGTATAATATCACGAGATTGAAAAGGCAGATACAGTGTGGCTTGAGGCTCAGCCAGTCAAAGCATGCATTGTTTTAATGGTATTCTTTGGAAAAAACGTTTGAATTGGTTTTTAACTTGTGATATTTTTAGAAAATATTAAAAAATAATAATAATTAAAAACAAAATGTAGGAAACAAAAAAATAAAGGGGTATTTACTCGCTACCCATAAAAAGTGTTTCCCACATATGGGTCCCGAACTGCACTAGGACCTTGCTTCATACTGTATGTCCAAGGTTATGGGGTCAAATCCTCCTCTTGCTAAGATAACATAACATTTTGAGAGCCAAATGGAGTACATGTTGAAACGCACACTATTTGAGCTAGTAGCTTGTAGGACACTGGTGGTCCAATGACCTTAACCCAATGGTGGGAAAAAGTACTCAAATGTTTTACTTAAATAAAAGTATCAATACTGCAATGTATACAAACACTCTGTTAATCACTCGGTAATCAAAAAAAAATCTGTTGGCAAAAATCTTGTTTATGTGAATGATTCAAATGAAATGGTGCAACACAACTCAAATTCACCAGGATAACCATGGAAGGCAAGGGAGTCAACCCAAGGGACCTCTATATCCAAAGTCTGAGGATTTCATGTGCAGTAGGAGTGCTTTCACACTCTTGACAGGTTCTCAGTGTTTCTGAAATGTTCTTCTTGGATGTTAACTTTCAGAACATGCTCTGCTCTCTGAAGAGGAACGTCAGCAGCATCACGTGACGGCAGGCATCAGAAGTGTCAGAATGTGATTTTAACCGATGACGTCTTAAAACCGTGACGTCTAGTGATTCTCAACCTTGTGAATTTCGAGGACCGGCAGCCTGATGTGCATTAGGCCACACAACCCCATTTGATCAAAATGTTTTAATGCCTGGGACCCCACTGTTAACTTAACTCTGAGAGTGTATACAAATGGACCTGCAAGAGTGCATTTGATTCAGTTTGTACACTCTCAGAGTTACAGACGCAAGTGTCCATTTGGACCCCCATGGTGGTCCCCGGACCTGGCGTTGGGAACCAGTGATCTAGAGAGCATCTTAACACGTGGGGTGCCAAAACCGAATACCCTTCGGTTTTGCAAATAGTTACGCGGAGTGCCAAAACCGAATACCCTTCGGTTTTGCTGTCTTTTTGTTTTTTTCCCTTTTTTTTCCACACGGGAGGGGCTGGAGCAGCTCTGGGAGTACCCATTGTGATCCTGAGAAGGATAGGCCAAATAGATCACCGGAAACAAAAACATGGCTCCCCATCCGCTTCCTGTCTATTTCCTTCTTTGAAACGCCTATATCTCCGAATCTGTTTCCGGTGGGGAAAACCGGTCATGCGTGATGCGCGATCCCCCCCCCGTTGTAACTCGCGAGTGACATGTTATCGTTCCAGGATGTAGCCAGTGTCATCGCGCTACATGAATGGATGCTTTTTTTTACGTGGATTTGCTCGTCGTGGACTCTAGAGCTTTAAACAGCAAAGCTCAGTCAATGGGGAGAATGCTGGCACCCACGGTAAGTTGTTATGAAAAAATGCTGGCACCCAATGTGTTAAAGGGCGTGTCTCATAGGAGGGCTGTGGACAGTTCAGAAAGCCGCCTACCAGTGACATCATCGATGAGGAATCCAAGCTAATAGAAACTGCAGGCTTTCTATTCCTGGAAAGTTAGCATGATATAATGGAAGCAATTGTTCTCACGTTAATACAAATCTAAATAAAAAAATATTGTTTGAAAAGAAAAATCTGCCTAACGATGATGTCACTGGTAGGCGGGTTTCTGAAATATCCACAGCCCTCCTATGAGACACAGACCGAGTAGATTTGTTTTACCATTTTATCAGGAGCATTAGTGAGGACCAATTATATGAAGATGGGTGAAGTCGTCCTTTAACGCACTGAAACAACTGCACTTGCTGTTCTGTCGCAGCCGTTTCTTTTCGCCTGACAGCAGAGAGTGTCACCAGGAGAATGTAACATGTGCTGAGGGTCATGCTATCCTGCCCCAGTTCGCCTCCCCAGCCAGTAGGAGTGAATAGCGCTATAGCCTGAATCCCAGACTGATTGCTATGTTAGTCTTTTGGATCACTACCACTCATGATAAGTGGGGTGAAAAAAGACAAAAGACAAACTTTGCAATCAGTCTGCGTTCCAGGCTAGACAGTAACAAGGACACAGCTCCCTGCTGACGTCCCACCAGCAAATCCTGCCAACTGTGTGTGTTGGCGCACCAAAAGGCCAAGCTGGAGACACTGAGGGCTGGGTATCAAATCCAGTTTTCTGCAGTGGTGAGTGCTTTACCTCAGTGGTTTTCAACATCTTTCATATCAAGGACCATTATTTAGTTGGCATGTGTGAGCCACGGACCACCATTTGATGACAATTAGCCTCTCAGACCCAAAACGTATTTATATTTATATTTTGTTATTGTTGGATAAGATTATCTCCACAATTCCATCAATGCTGTATTGATGTGGTAGAGAGATAACAGGCAAACGTTGATCAAAGTTAGGATTCTTCTATATTCTCTAATTGTGTAAACTTCTTAATTAAGTAAGGCAGATGTTTAACAATAATTTAACTCTTGAGAGTGTAAAATGAAACCAAATGGACCCGTAAGGGTCCATTTGGTTCCATTTTACAATCTCATCAGTTACAGATCTGTAAGAGTCCATTTGGTTCCCTAACTATCCATCTTTTAGCTGGGGACCACCTGGAACCCCTTCAAGGACCACTGGTGGTCCCCGGACCACTGGTTGAAAAACACTGCTTTACCTCTATGCCACGTAGTTCTCCAAGTGGGGTCCGGCGATGACCCCCAGGGGTCCTTGAGGGGTTTCCGCAGGGGGGGGGGGGGGATCCCCGGCAAAACGTGGAACAGTTTCATTTCACAAAATCTTTTCAAATGGGGATCCACGGCCTAATACTCAATTTGGGCCTCTTTTACATTCAAATGTTTGAGAAGCAGTTCCATGCCAACGGTTAAGTACATATATTGGCAGTGCACCATTCGCTGCATATTGATTTGTTGAATTCACTGCAATAGGTTAAGTTGCTTGTTCACACACTGCTTATTAACCCATTAAGACCGGGAACGCATCTGTGTAATTTTTTTGATTTCTTTGGCTATTCAAAAATAGCAGATATACATCCTCATGCTTGTAGATCTGCTATTTTTGAAAAATCGTGGAAAAAAATATATATATATTTTTTCAAAAAACTGTTAGGATTTAGATTTTTTTTAGAATTGGCCTCAGGTCTTAATGGGTTAATTGCTGGAGTGACTGAAATGGCATGTGTATAGACAATGCACCATTCAGTCCATGTCTGGGGTTGACTGAAAGGTAAAGTCTACCTGGCAGTGGGTCATTCATTGTTGCATATTGATTGCTGGATCGACTGACGGTCTAGCAATCGAATGGGCCAAACAGTGGCAGAGCACCATGCTCTGTTGTTCCACTCTGCGTGTGTCAGTCCACCTCCTTGCACTTCATCTAGGATTGTAAAGCCAGATTAAGGCAACGTGTTAAAACAAAACATGACATATTTTTTACTGAACAGTGCATTGAGGATGTACTGTATACCTCCACCAAACAGTTGCTGTTTGGCTACTGTAATCTGTGTTAGAGATGTGTCGGTCGTGAACGAATCGAGTCTTTTGAACGGCTCTTTAAAACGAACGATGAGATCCTGTTCGCAGTAGGGAGCCGTTCCTTTTATTTATTTATTTATTTATATATATATATATATTTTTTTTTATATATATGTATATGTATATGTATATGTATATATATATATATATATATATATATATATATATATATATGAATGAATTATATATTATAATGTATTATTATATTATTACATATAATGTTATATGTTGTATTATAGTATATAATATGATATATCATATAAATTATATCATATTTATATAATATAAATAATATGAGATATAAATATATATATATATATATATATATATATATATATATATATATATATATATATATATATATATATATATATATATATATATATATATATATATATATATATATATATATATAAATATATATATATATATATATATATATTTAAATATATAAATATTCAAATGAGCCATAAATGAGCCAGTCTTTTGAACGGCTCTTTGAAAGGAACAGATCCCAAAGATCCGGCTCCCTTAAAAGAGCCATAAATCCCATCTCTAATCTGTGTCTGCCCAGAGTAATGGTGTATCTGTAGTGAATGAATACTCTGAATGGATGAAGGCATTTAATGAGTTAGTGAGGTCCTAATGAACTTGAAGTTTGACCTTTGAACACTTACTTCAGTTCATCCTTGAGTCCAAGTGGACATTTGTGCCAAATGTCAGAAAATTCCCTCAAGGTATTCCTGCAATATGGCATTCACAAGGTTGGGATGGACGTACGGACGTACGTATGGATGCATAGACGGACGGATGAACGAAAGGACAGACGGACGGACGGACGGACGGATGGGGGGGACTGACAATCTGGCTAAAATAAATACATTTGAAGTTACTGTAAGATCAAGTTCTGAATATCCTTAGAGTCAACCATTAATCCATTTTCAATGTTTAAATTTTTTCCCCATCTCATGCTTATATCTGCATTTCCTAAAGAGGAATATGAATGACGTATGATGCAGCCACGCCTGGGGGCTGCCTTCATTTGATGAATACTAAGTCACAAATATATACATAGGCCAGTCAACGATGGACTAGTTCAGTTCAGTAAGATCAGTAATATTGATGCTAAACAGAAGATAGGAACACTTTGACTCTTAATTAAACTAAGAACTACTTAAAGGGTCTACACCATGAAAATCACTTTTTTCTTGGTTTTTTGTATTTTTTGGGGTCCCCAGTGTCTCTTGTACCCCAAAAAATGTTTTTTTTTTAAATTCAGTCATTCCTTCTCATTTCATGGATTTCCAGAATGGGCGTGTCTGAACAGGCGATCTCAGAATGGAAATGTTTATGATGTCACAAACATTAACGATGGCAAACCCAATGTTAAATGAAAAGTGCCCGAATCGCTCCGAAACTTTTTCTACCCCCCCTAAGTGGGGGTCTACGAACAAATACTTCGGGCTCGGATTTTGGCTCCGCCCCCCGGAAGTGGGTGAAACAGGCACCTCAAACACTTGGTGGAATTGTTCAAAAATGTTCAAAGTGGTTTTTTTTCCGATTTTGTATTTTTCTTAGATGCTTCTTTTTATGCAGATTTTTTTCCATTTTTATTATTATTTTTTTATTATTTTTTTTTATATATTTTTTTATTAACAGACAGAATTGCTCAGTAGCCCCCCCCCAGCACAAGAGGACGTTTTGGTATTGCAGCTGAAAGTGCTGTATAAGCCCGAGACAATTGACTTGGGATGAGTATATCTGAGTGATGATTTAGGCTCAAACCTTTTGAAAAAGGTTTGAGGGACATACACCATATGATATTAAATATCAAATATTTTTTTTTAAATTCATGGTGTAGCTCCTTTAAGTAAGACTTGAAGACCTATATAGCCTCAACTAACTCAATTCTGTCCCGTCATCAAGTACTCGGGCACCCATTAAACGACCTCTAAGACGCTAAATCAACTTCGTAGAGAAGATCTACTATAAAAGAAGAATCGCCCTGACCAGCGATACTGGGAACGTTTGCTGCCAGGACTAATAACATATTAGTCCTCCCCAACAATACCAGATAGGTGGGGTACAAACACGAACATTATTAATGGGTGCATCAAATCTTTTGTGATGCGCTGTGTTGGTGATACAACGGCTTACCATGGTATCCAGTTTTTCACGACACATACTGTACAGGTCGCTCTGAATAAGAGTGTCTGCTAAATTGTAATTGTAATATGCTGATAAATTGTGTTATTTGTTTAGCTTGGCAGTTTGTCTCATGTGCCAGACGGCACTGTGTCTGGGCAGTCCCGAGTACTCCGTCTGTGCCTAGTCATTTTAAAATGAATAAGCAGACTTTATTTTCTGTGATTGCTTTTGAGTCTTCATCCAAATGTACTGTATACTGTCAAATCTTAAGAGTTAATCCAACTCTGAGAGCGTACACATGTAACAAAATGGACTTGCATTTGTATGCTATGAGAAATGCAAATGAATAAAGTAACACAGAGGATTTTACTGAGTAGGCCTGGATATATATTAGCAAACGTCAGTTTGCTAATATATGGCATTCATATTAGAAACAGAAACCTAATAGAATTAGTACTGTAGGAGTAATTGTAGTAATAATAGAATTATAGTATAGTAGTGTTAGTATTAGTAGGCTAGCAGAAGTATTAGCTACAGCTGCAATCTTGGATTTTGAAGCCTTTTTTGTGCGTGGGGGGGGGGGGTATTTTAAGGAAAGTATGTTGGTTTGTGTAGAATGTCTGGTTAAATGAAACATGTTAATATCATAAGCCTATGTTTGCTACAAAGCTTATCATCTTAATGTACTAAATTGTAATATTTTCCTACGTACTTTTAATGTTGTGTCAGTTTTTTTTGTTGTTGCTATAAACACACCTACTTGTGGTTCTCAAAGTGGGGTCCAGGGACCTCAAGGGTCCATGAGGGGCTTCCAGGAGGTCCCCAAATAAATGATTGATAGTTAGGAGCCAACTCTGAGAGTGTACAAATGGAACCAAATGGACTCTTACAGGTCCATTTGGTTCTATTTGTACGCTCTCACATGGGGATCCGTGGCCTAATGCTGAGGAAAACTGGGGGCCCTTGAACTTAAAAAGTTTGAGAACCACTGATGTAGACTACTGTTGGGAAGGCATTTGGGGAAAACGTAAAACTCATTGCAGAAACTCCTTTGTGAATCTGCGGTGGCCCGTTGGGAACTTCCAGGTTGGCCTATAAAAAAAAACATTGTCCCTCAGGCAAGGACGTGTCTGGAAACCCGGGCCCCCTGACACCTGGGCTCCTGGGCCCCCTAATAATATTAGTTTAGCACATGAACCCTAGTGTCCCTATTCTGCGGTGAACATCCGGCGAAAATAGTTTCACCTAGAAGCTCACAACGCGAGAGATTTGGCATAGAAAAATGAGGGGACAAAGTAGACCCCCGGGGCAAGCCCGGTCAACTAAGTATATAGGATTTCATTGTTTAAATTGTTTAAACTGACACATACTGAATTAGGGGTGCACTGACTTTTTCATGACAGAGTACTAGTACTCTACTTCTGCTGGTGACAAGGTACTGACCATGATGCTGACATGATACTTACCATGATACTTCTGACCATGACACACACACACACACACACACACACACACACACACACACACACACACACACAAGCCAGTAAAAATACCTTTGTTTTAAGACCATACACATTTAGCTTTATGTCACCCCCCTGGCATGTTGAAACGCCATTTTCTATGTGTTTGTCTGCATGTAAGTGCAGTATATCTCACTGTCTGTGAACGTGTCAATCAGTGACTGTGACTCAACTATGCACACCTCTATTAAGGACTGAAATTTAGGTCCTATCTTGTCCAAAAGACCTAGTAATTATTTTGTTTTTTTACTGTACCAGTCAAGGTCCCAATAGGTTAACCACATGACACCCTAGTGTCCTAATTCTGGGGGGACATTATGTGAAAATAGCCGATCCACAAGCTCAGAACTCGTCGCAATGTGACGCGTTTAGAGCTTGTAGATCGGCTATTTTCAGCAAAGACGGTCAACTACCCACAATCATAAGAGACAAGATGAAAATACTCCAATAGACTCAAGCAATTTCTATAGAGATTGTATTATATTTCCAAAAATATATGTACAGTCTATTACAAAGGTTACAAAGCAAAAAGAATTGTCTATGTAACAAGAAGCTGTCTAATTAAATGATTTTACAGTTCTGCTGTTGGAGAAAATACTTCTGACCAGTGAATATTTTCAGTACTCTCATCACAGAAAAATAAATAATAAATTGACATTTTGCATTACTGTACAATAAACTGGAAATGAAAAATAAAAAATAGTCATTAGATGGAAATCCTATCGGCTGTCTTTGGTCCTAAATGAAAAAGAAAAAGAATTATGTACAACTGAAATCTGGTGAGTGACAATAATTCATCTGCGAGTGAGATAGAAAAATATAGTGCATTTTCAATGTATTCAGAGCTCACTACCGAGTAATGTGTAAAAAACAATATAAATAAAATGTACAAGTTTTACAGTTCGAACATATACAAAGTTTTTTTTTGTAGTTCTCTTTCCTCGAGTCTCAGAATTCTCTCTGACACAATCAACAGTACTGAACTCTTTGGAATCATCCACCACCCTTCTACGTGAAGCATTGTCCACCATTAACCGACTGTTGAAACCACCAACATTTTGAAAAATAACTCCATTTTCAAAAAAATGTTTCTCTTAGTTCCTGAATCCAACCACAACCTCGTCAACCCAGCAGGTCTGTTTCCTGTTGTTTTGTTTATTCATTTATGTATCAATTTTTTGCTTCGACAGAGCCACACCAAAATCCCTACTATATACTGTATATATATATTTTTTTTTTTATTCCAGAGTTAAGCAACCTGAATTACAAAAACAGGCGTGAAACAAAGAAAAAAAATAGTGAGTAATAAGGTGACTTTGTCGGCTGAAGGTTACAAGTGATTTATATGCGGAATCGATTGTATTCCAGCCTTTAATCTCAATTTGGCTAACATTTGTTGTCTGTTTTTTTTTTGGGGGGGGGGGGGGGGGGCCCATTGCAGGTCCAGAGGGACGGATAGGTATTCAGCCGCAGGGTGTCAGTGAGGGCCTTCAGGGGCCCACGATTTAAGATCATAGCAGGGCTGGGATTCACTGTAGGGGCGGGCTGGGGGGGGGGGGGGGGTATGGGGGTACTGACTGCTGCCTGTGTGAGTTTTGTGCTGACTGAATGACTTTATGCTGGTATTCAATTCAAAGCGTTGGCCCGGGCCCAATTGCTGAGCTTTGCTCAATGGGCCAAAGAGAAAGTGTGTGTGTCTGCGTGTGACAAGG
The DNA here is from genome assembly GCF_963280865.1 of Gymnoscopelus braueri. Classification (NCBI taxonomy): domain Eukaryota; kingdom Metazoa; phylum Chordata; class Actinopteri; order Myctophiformes; family Myctophidae; genus Gymnoscopelus; species Gymnoscopelus braueri. The sequence goes on from NC_137616.1 coordinate 13,030,422, forward strand.
GGACCCAGAGTGGTCTGAGCCAATGCTGGGTATCTCTCTCACATAGGAGAGAAAATGAGTCCCTTTTGGACTGACCACACACTGGGAATTGGATCTGGTAGAGAACAGAGAAAGTCACTAATGGTTGTATGAATGCTGCTCATCCATGAGATCGGGGGGTTGATTCTCCGAAAGACTGCTCCGTTTCTATGAATGTGATTTTTGATATGAAAGATAGCAGAATGAAAAAGAGCTTTGCTGCAACCACACAAACCCTAGCGTTCCAATACGCTGGGGGTGAACATTGGGGTGAAAATAGCCGATCTAAGTTCACAACATGCCGTGACCATAGACCGTAAAAAAAATATGGACAGCGTCACGCCATTGGTTTCTACAGACGGCAAATGAAGCCTATTTTGCAGCGATTTCAAATCCGGCATCTTTCTAGATCCGGTTGATATCCGGTCCAAAATTAATGCTATTGGCCGAAACTGCAGCGAGGGCGGGTCTTCACTCGGTAGAATCAGTAGAACCCCTAGAAACATACCAAAACGCATATCATGGTGATGGAAAGAAGACTTTAAACTAGCGACTGGAAGCATATAGTATTTATGACAATGTTTATTAAGGTAATAAAATCAAAGTGCAAAGTTCGGCCAAAAACCCATCCGCTTGAATAGAGCCTAATTGCTTCTGCAACCAGCAGGGGTGAAACAGCTGTGAAACAGTGAGACTACAGGCCATTCATATGAACTGTCACACTTCCTATATAGCCTCAATTTACAAGCCGGATGCTAGCCCCTTGGTCGTGACACATTGTGAACTTGTTGCCCATTTTCAGCCAAGAGATTTGAAGAGGAGGTAAAAAGGGAAGGGGCCTAGTATAAACCCCTGGGGGACTCCGGTCAACTAAGTATATAGGGGTTAAGTGGTTAAAGAATGATCATCAGGTCACAACAGCAGGCAAATTCAATATACTGCAAGAAGCTATTGTTTACTTTGCGAATACCACCCCGATTTTACACAACAGTTTGAATAATAGCATTTGCTCTAGTCTTGATGGAGGAGTAATGAGAGAACCATTTATCAGAGGAGGCCGTGTTGAAAAACGTGTTCAAGGCGATAACATTCACATTCCTTTTTACATTAGGGGTGGAGACAGATGGCACGAAACAGATTGATTGGCTTTTAGCACATGTTTTACAGAAGCCCGCTCACCCTCGCCTCTTCTCTTGCGTGTGTCCCACACAAAGCGGGATCGGAAGAAAGAGGAGGAAACCTTAAGAGACACTTTAATGCACGTTCCATCAACCGCCGCGATGCCGATGGCGGATGTGCGGAGGAGACTCATGGACAAACAAGGGAGTCGCGTCGAGATGAGACTTGAGTGTAGATGATGAGCGTAAGAGAAATGTCAGTCTCCAGGACCGAATCGTTTTGGGTCCTGCAATTTCACGCAGACATGCAGAGAAGACGAGAGATCACCTCTGTGACTCCCGTCATGGTGCACTTGTGGCTCTTTTCGACTACGAAAGGTAACCCAGAACGGACCATAACCTAAAACTTTCCAGAACCAGTGAAAGTTCTGTGATAGTTTTTTTTGCCAGAACCACACCTGAAGGGGGAGGTACTTCCACGTTTTTCAGGCCAAGGACCCCTTAGCTTAGAGAGAGCTGAAGCAGGGACCCCCCACTACATATTGGATTCATGTTAAATGAGTGTTTTCAGACATTTAACTACTTAAACCCTCAATACTTTGTAAACTTGACCTTTGGCTATACTTGGTCTATACTTTTTCCCCTGTACACCAAACCTCTTCTCCGAAAATAGCCGATCTACAAGCTCACAACGTGTCGAAGACGCGTTGTGAGCTTGTAGATCTGCTATTTCCGGCTAATGTTCCCCCCAGAATAGGGTGCGAGAGACGAGTTGAAGTGGTTAATGTACAAATACAAAAAAATAAAGTCCCTATCACACAAAGATTTGGCGGACCCCCTGCAGTATCTCTGAGGACCCCCTAGGGGTCCCGGACCCCCTGTTGAAGACCCCTGCTGTACGTCATTAAAAAAATCTAATAAAATAACAAAAATAGCTGATGAAATACAAAACAAAATTAAAAATGAAATGTGTTGAAATCAATTGAATGTGTCCTGGCTTCCCCAGAACGAAGGGTTTGTACTACCTCCATGAACAGGGCCCAAATTAGGTATCCGAGAACCGTAGTCTGAATCTGAGGCGTTGCGTATGATGTGTGGAAAACAAATCCAGAACTTGTGAAAGACATTTAACGGCATGGCACGGCCCGCTTAGTCCTTGTAGCAGGAAAAGAGCCACTGGAGAGAATGACATCAGTGTGGCTAATCACGCGCTCTTCCACTGTGTCAGATACATGACTCGCTCATCTCTGCAAGCCACACACGCATAATTCTGCTTTTCCGTGCCTCGTCGCGTCTGCTTCAAGTGTTAAGCATATCACAGTACGCCTTTGTAGCAAACGCAACCTGATTAGTTCATCGTTTCGTGACATAGCGTGCCAGTTTATCAAACACTTTCCATCCACATTTCACTGTGTCCTTCTCTGCCTCAGTAGTGACTGAACCTTTCCGACGTGTTCCCCCCAGCACAACAGACACATGCGTTCATCATTCCTAGTACCTTATACATCTCAGGTGAGGGACATTTTCTACCTGGTAATTATTGCTCTGTTTGGTCAATCTCACCTAAACGTGTCTGTCGTGGCATTCAAAACGAGTTCATGCACATTCCACACCAAATAAAATAATAATAAGTAAAAAAAACTAAAAGGGGGAGCCCACCCAGTCACTCCTTTAAATAAGTCCACTGTCGAATTGAACCACGTAAAACATTGTCACTGAAGTGCTTAAAATAGTGGCAATACATTAACACATTTTAAGGCAGTATTACTTCTAGAGCTCGCACTTTCCCCCTTAACAACTGTATTTGCTGCAGCTCGACACAATGCGCAAATACTGTGTGCAACATAGTATTCCAGGCAATGTGATGTCAAAACAACATGCGGTGATTGAGGTTTCAGTACAATGTGTGTCAATAGGTCAGAATAGAGCCCGATGACTTTTCGGTCCGATGCCGGACAGTCCTAAATCAGTGGTCTAGGACCAATGATATGGATTTACTGATGTTTTGACCGAATTTTTTTTATTTAACCACTTTTTTTTTTTTTTTTTTTTTACTTTTGGAAATTTTTACCTATAATGATACCAGGTTGAAAGTTGTTAAAAATCGGGACACATCGGCTAATTGCCAATACCGACAAATATATCGGCCAAACGAATATATCGGTCGGGCTCTAGTTCTGAAACATTCTATCGCATAACTGTTGAAACAGTCCTGTTATGAAGACAAAGAAAATTGCTACTCTGACAGAAAACCTTGTAATCTTTCTAAAAACCTGTTTGCCTCATTAGTGTGTCCACTCCCATAGTGTCATACTGTTCCAAAAAAATTAAGCATTTTTGTCATAAATCATGAGCATCCAAGATCAGGGTAAAAAAAGATACAGCAAACAAACAAACAAACAAAAAACACACTCCGGTAAGCCTAAAACATAACCAAGTGTACATGTTCTCTGAAACCAAAGTTGAAGAATATGTCACGTGGAGGAGAACACAACGCACTGCACACTGTTAAAACAGCCCAGCGTCTTTTAACACAAGCTGGTTTAAATAAGTTCCTTTTGAGCTCCAGCCGATAAAAGTTCAGACGCTGCGTTATCACGCTGCCCTCTCCTCCGGAAGAGAGTTTACCCTGTTGTCAAGTCCAAATCTAAGAAGAGGAAAGAAAGAAAAAAGGCAAAAAAAAAAGTCTAGATGCACCACAACCAGTGTTGCCAGATTCTGTGAGAGAAACAAAGCAATCCGGTCTAGGAAAACCAGCCCAAAAGAAGCGACTATGGGCCACATGAGCACTTTAACATACATCAGCTATTTGAACATAGCAGATCTACAAGCTCACAACGCGCCGCGATGCGACGCGTTGTGAGCTTGTAGATCGGCTATTTTCAAATACAAATTTTGCGGGGTAATTATAATAAGCAGATCTGGCAACCCTGACCACAACACATCACTGTGGTCGACACAAACAAAAGTAACAATGTAGAAAATAAGGGGAAAAAAGATAGGGGAGGTACAGAAAACCACCGCAAAGGAGGATATTTAGTTTTTCTTTGTTTTTTTCTCCTTTTTTTTCTCTTTTCTTTGTTTTTTAAAGAAATCTATACGCATGGTGTGCATTTAAACCATTCATTAAGTTAAAGGAACAAAGTAAAACAAGCGTCAAACCCCATTACAATGCTCCATTTGATATGTGGTTGAGTGCCGAAGATCTTCCAGAAAAAGAAGACGAAGAGAGAAAAAAAAGTGTTTCAAAATTCATTTTCCTCTCCTTATTTCCCAGTTGTAGCGGGGGGTACACATACACACACGCACGCACGCACACGCACACACACACCGTTATCCTTCATCGAGGAACCAAAGGAATGATTTCGCTCCAGACGCGGCCGGAAGAGTTCCGACGATTATCCCGGGTTTACTTGCCGAAGCACTGCTTCAGTTAGCTCTTTTTTTTCTTTAGGCCCTGTCCTGTGCTGTCCTGTCTTGTCCTGTGCTGTCCTGTCCTGTCCTGTCCTGTGGTTGTCCTTTTTATCCCACGGCACTGCCGGCTTAATAGTCCCACAGTCACACCTGAACTCCGGTGCCGTGAAGATGCAGCATCTGGGCTCTCATAGTCTGTATGCTGCTCATGATTTTCTTCTGATGGCCCACCAGTGTGATCCCCAAGCTCATCACGTCACTGCAAAGACAAAACGGGAAGGACATTCATTGCCGTGCACATAAATCAATGCACTGTGGCCCCATAGAGCTTTTTATTTCAAACAAGCAAACATTTATAGGAGTGGTTCTAAAACTTTTTTTAATTTCAAGGACCCCCATAATTCCTAGAGTCGGTAAAAGGGTCCAATAGGAACTGCCTCAAGGAGCCCTGAGGGTGCCTGATGGACCCCACTTTGAGATTTGTAGCATAACATAACATAATATTATTGTTATGCTTTATTTTTTGGTTACCCGGCGTCTAGGGAGCACGGAAGTAAAATTAGCATTCTTGCTGTACGGTAAAGTGTTTACACCGCACATTATTTGACGCGGACGTTCAATAACTGTCCCTATGAAATGAAATAGCTCTTAGGCATTTTAATAATGTGAAAATGGAAGGGGGGGGGGGACATGGCAGGTTTGGTTTGTTCATGGAGCAAAATTATGATAATTCAAATTATTTTATTTTTTTTCTTGCACTAGTATAGAATAGTATGGCAAAAAAAATCTATAATAATAATAATTCTTAAACTTTTTAACGTGTGAGTATGAACTTATTGTACCGTGATTAACTCCTTACAACTGACTGAATGTGTAGGTACTGATTGAATTGACATCATGGCTACAGTCATAACAATGTAGATAAAAAGCTTTTACAGGACGTACGGAAATAAACAACTGCAGTCTCTTTTGGTGAAGCCATTTCCTTACGTTAAAAGGAAATCGGAAATGTGTTATTTTTCCTTTTTTTCCTAATGGTTTTCAGGCAATAACTCACTCTGTAATGATAACATCTGACATCCTGGCGACTGCCAAAATAAAATGCTAGGGGGCGGGGGGAAATCTCTATCCCTGACCAAAAATACAGCGTATACACAGTATATATGTTGTACTTAATATGCAAGGCAAGGGGCTGTGTGCTGTATACGGGCATATACATACTCGATTGACATCCTCGCCACCGACTCCAGGGAGCTGTAACCGGCTGCTGTGAAGTTGTCTCGGTACCTCTCCATCTTGATGGCTTCTAGCCACTCCCCCACGGAGCAGAACGCGGTGAAGTCTGGCGTGCTCTGATCTAGCAGCGGACTAATTGGCCTGCGTGACGAGCAAGAGGGATGACGGGTTATGGCGTTGCGTGACAAAAAGAAACACACTTTCACAAAAGAAAAGGGAGAGAAAAACACCAACAACAACACACACAACGACGGAGCAGCGCCGGGAACACAGGACGACCAAGCGAGAGAGAGGCGAGCGAACGAACGAACGCCTCCAGTGATGCGGCAAATTGCGAGGGAGGAACAAGCTGAAGCTGATTTGAGCTTTCAATCAATATCGAACTCACAAGCAGATGCTGATGTCATGTTCTTTGTGAAAGGCAAGATATATCTTTTTTCCCAGTGTCTGTTGAATCAGAATCCTTTCTTATCTGCTTACTAAGAACCCCAGCCCAGAAAATAATCTGCTTTAGGCTTTTTCCCCCTTATTTTTTTGCCACCCCCACCCCTTCTACATCTAACCCCAGGAAAGTATGCACCCTGACTGCAGATAGAATTCATTTGACAAATGTCAGCGAGGGGTCGTCAGTTCCCACACTACTTTAAAGTCCCAGGAACTCATTATAGGGATTGATTTAAAACCCCTCCTATTGACCATGAAGCCATATAAGCTGTTTTGTGATATTGATTGTCCCGGGATTTATCTTTCATCAGCAGGACTATACAGTGGGGCGAATGGATGCGTTGGATCATCCGCTAATGTAGGGGGAAAGTGAAACTTCAGAAGTTCTGCTGCGCAAAAACCTCGCATTTTAAAATCATTTTGGTTTTCGTAACTCATTCTCATTCCCTGGGAAGTTGTTCATGTTTTTTTGGTGAACAGAAGCTCGCGTTCAAGTCTTAATCGGCCCCAATTAGAAATCTGGCATGCTAGGACACAGCATGGCAAAAACACAATACAAGCTACACAATGAACAAACACAGAATATTGTGTCAGAGTTAATGAGCGAGCTAAAACATTGAAATTGACGAGAATCGCTTCTTACCTCGTACACGTTCCTACTGGGGTTTTCAGCGTATTTGGATTGCGGATCATCTTGTCGAGCATGCCGACTATTTGATCGAATTTGGGCCGCTCGGCCCTGTCTTTCTGCCAGCAGTCCAGCATTAGCTGATGCAATCCTGGGGGGCAATCCATGGGGGCCGGGAGGCGGTAACCCTCCTCAATGGCCTTTATGACCTGGACAAAGCAGACAGAATCGGGCATCAGGTTATTCGTCCAAAGCACGGCACTTGAATTTTATCTCAAAGAAAATGGTGCACACGTCGCTACTGAGTTACATAGGGACCTACTGAGAACAGTTGGAGCCAGTGGTGGGGAAAAGTGCTCACATGTTTTACTTAAGTAAAAGTATCAATACTGCAATATAGAAATACTGTGTTATAAGTAAAAGTCCGGAATTCAAAATGTACTTGATAAAACTACGTATTGGCATGAAAATATACTCAAAGCACCAAAAGTAAAGTACAAAATGTTTGAAAATAGCTGATCTACAAGCTCACAACGTGTCGCATCGCGACACGTTGTGAGCTTGTAGATCAGCTATTTTCAAATAGCCTAGGTATAAAATAGGGCTAAAGTGGTTAATGTATGTTTTATAATATTATAATTTATATCTGTAAAGTAACTAGTAACTAAAGTTTTCAAATAATTGTAGTGGAGTAAAAGTACAATATTTGGATCCGAGATGTAGTGGAGTAGAACTAAAAGTATTGGAAATGGGAAATACTCAAGTAAAGTACAAATACCGCAAAATTGTACTTAAAGGGATATTTCACTTTCAAAAAAACTTTTGATCATTTTATCGTCTACTCAGGCTTTTGTGAACCCCCCAGACAGTTTTTAAGTTGCTCGATTCAGTATTTAGATATTTGATATTCATTTTACCAGACACGCCCCCTTCCTATACAAACCCATTGTAACTTCAAACTCCATTTTAACCACGTTAGATTCATCAAAAACACCCGTCCTTGGTTCTGGTGACTCATACCGCCCCCCTAATACGTGAGGGGGCCGGGTTTTTTCAATTACTTTTTTCATTTATTTTTAATATTGTTTTTGGAAAATGAAAAAAATAAAATACAATAAAACAATTAAATAAAATAAATTGAAAAAATTATTCGAAAAACATGGCCCCCTCAGGCATTAGGAGGGCAGGGTAAGTCACCAGAACCAAGGACGGGTGTTTTCGATGAATTTAACATGGTTAAAATGGAGTTTGAAGTTACAATGGGTTTGTATAGGAAGGGGGCGTGTCTGATAAAATGAATATCAAATATCTAAATACTGAATCGAGCAACTTAAAAACTGTATGGGGGATTCACAAAGGCCTGAGTAGACGATAAAATGACCAACAGTTTTTTTTAAAGTGAAATATCCCTTTAAGTGCAGTACTTAAGTACATGTACTTAGTTACTTTCCACCACTGGTTGGAGCACACATTTAGCATAATGGGACAGCGAAGACAAGACAATGCAGTAGCATGGAATACAATAGATCTCTGTATCATCTAAATAATTCAGATCAAGTCTTTTATCCTCCCCTGCTACCATGTTAGCAAAAGAAAAAATAATCAGTTTACCGCCCCTCATGTGCAATTCATTCTTTTCACTGAAATGTTTGTGAATGTCAATGCTGGGGCCATGCAATAATTCCATCATTACCGCAACTGGGGACAAAGTGCATTGAAAGAATCCAACAGCATATAACTGGATTGTACTGGTTCTGTGGCAGGTTTGTTACAGTGATTGGGAACTACGTGCTACAACAATGGAGGACATTTTTGCGAGGATAATGTCGAGTGTGCACCTGTGTCTCTATGGCGATGGGCGGAGGAGGTATCAGTGGCCCGACTTGCCCACGTCTATCATTATAACGGCGGACGCAAATACAATTAATTAAAGCAAACAAGAGGGGGACCGTTTTTCACCCGCGACCTGCATTTCCAATATTGTTTGTCTCTTGACAATAGGGCTGGATTTACACAGCCCCTAATGAATAATACAAAAAAAAACAAAGATCTATCTGCATGTCCTTTTTACACTCTAATCCATTCTCTGTCACGTGCGCCCTTTAGTGTAGAGTTCATTAAAAGTCAATGCCGTGCAGACCGGCTGCACTGTAGGGGCGGTGAGCACCTTTGATTCCAGGCTCTGTGCTGCTTCTCTTTCTCCTTTAAGCCATTAAGACCGGAAACGCATCTGTGTCATTTATAGATTTCTTTGGGCTATTCAAAAATAGCAGATCTACGAGCTTGTAGATCTGCTATTTTAGAAAAATCGTGAACATACATATTTAAGCGAACATTTGTAACTCAAATCTTTGCTTCTGGGGGTCCCTGGAACAAAAACATTTTCAGATGGGGTCGGCAGGCCAAATACATATAATTCTGGAGGTCCTTGACATGAAAAAGTTGGAGAACCACTGATATTACAGCAACATACGTTTTTCAGAAAACTGTTGGGACATTTTGTAGAATCGGAACCTCAGGCCTTAATGCGTTAATTCCATAGAAGTGGGGGCTGTGTATATTTGCCTGCATACTACATTAATTTGTTATTCCTGTCATGGGCTATTCAAACAAGAAAGAACCCACGTAGAATCACACCCGTCATACTGCGACTATGGGGTCTTGTGGCTGTGCATATAGCCATATTTACAAAAGAAACCTTAGTTGGTCTTTGTCTGTGGGGGGGTGAACCCAACGGTACCCACTGACTGTGACTAAAGGTATACTTGACATTACAGCTGACTGAGCTGACAGAGTTTTTCCAAAGCATTCTGTGCCGTTGGGTTTGTTTGATTTTCAAGGAAGCCATGGGATTCCGTTCTCAATCAACTTGCAGAGACTTGTAGAAACCAGTGGTGGAAAAAGTACTCACATGTTTTACTTAAGTAAAAGTATCAATACTGCAATGTAGAAGTACTCCGTTACAAGTAAAAGTCTGGTATTAAAAATTCACTTGAGTAAAAGTATAAAAGTAATGTACTTTAAAGTACCAAAAGTAAAAGTACTGAAAACTGAAAATACTCCAGTAAAGTAAAAAATACCTAACATTTTTACTTAAGTACAGTACTTGAGTAAATGTACTTAGTTACTTTACACCACTGACAGAAACTTGCTTGAGGTACAGTGGGTAATCCAACACAGTGAGCTGTATGGTGCCTTTTTGGGGGCCTCAAAGTTACGTTATTGTAGTGTTTTAATGCTTTGTAACAACATGAACCCTAGTGTCCCTATTCTGGGGTGAACATTCTGCAAAAATAGCAGATCTATAAGCTCACAACGTGTCACAAAACATTGCAACACATTGTGAGCACATCAGAAAATGTTGGCAAAGATATTCAGTGTAGAAGTGCAGAGGGTGGGGTATAGATCCCTGGGGGACTCCGGTCAACTAAGTATACTTAGTAAGTCAACTAACTTTAAAGCATGGACTGTCTTGAAAAACCTTTGCTGAAAGTAGAACGTATCTAAAAATAAAGCCATTAAAGGGAAAATAGTCTATGTTTATGAACAGTATATGGTATATATGTCCGAAGTTCTATGTGAATAGACAATGGAGGCGGTATGGTCCTTAAAAGTTTTGGTCAAAATACCTGAGTATACTTTTCACGCACGCACGCACGCACGCACACACACACACACACGCACGCACGCTCACAGAAGTTTTTGTTATGCATCGCTGGGTTGACGTGTACCCCCAGAGGAGGACAGCAAGAGACTAGGACACAGCGTGACTAATTTGCTGTTTTGCAGTCGCAGCATACTTCTGGGCCTTTTACCTTTTCAACCTGATAATCATAGCTGATCTATTTCTTTACATTTGTGACTGCTTAATCAAGTTCAATTTACTGGAAAATTCCCACAGCTGCAAAACTGGTAGGGTTGTGCGTGACTCAGTAAGAACCGGTCCGACCCTGCTGCTATTCGCCACGGTTTCGCATTACCATAACTCATTATAAAGGTTAAAGGCCAGCTGAATTAAAAGCATTTTTCATTCTTTTTTTATTATAATACTTCTTTTGTGAATCCCTCATAAGACGGCGTTTATGCATGCCTTGCACTTAAGACTCCCATCTGAAGCCAAATTGAGATTACAGTTCCTACGGGGTGGATGCAAACGGCATGATTTCATCAAGATTTCTTGAACTAATTAAGCCCTGGACACTCATACAGGCCAAAATGTCCTCGCCAGGGGTCCCATGATAATGCCTTTGAGAATGTTATGTTTTTTTAACTGTGATATTATTTTCTTTACTTTAATTTTTAGGGAACGACTATCACTATCACAATCTTGCCAGCATCTTGGAATTCCTTTAGGTTATTGGTTCTCAAATGGTTTCACACAGGGACTTGGCTTTTGTGTTAATGAAGTCAATTCATTAAAAACAAAACGTATCATCTGTTTAAAAGTTGCTCAACCCTATTAGAAGATGTCATGACCCACTTTTGGAGAATTTCCCACTGGCTCAGAAACACTGCTTTAGATGGTGATTCTAAAATGTTTTTTTTTCTTTCTTTTTTTTCTTTAATTCTTATCCCGCGATTTTGTAACCCTTACTTTTCACCCGGTCCCAATTTTCTAAGTGATCCTGGGCGCTACACTCCCCTCACCAACCTAGGGAGGCCAGGGCCGAGCTCATGCCTCCTTCAATGCATGAGAGCCAACTGACCTTCTTGTCACCTGACAGGGGGGAGTTTCCCTGGTTGGACGTAGCGCGTGGAAGGAACACGTTATTCCAACCTGATTCCCCTCCATCAGGCGCTCCGGCTGTCATGGGAGAGGCGGTATAGCGACCAGGATTACTACATGCTTTTGTGAGGGTATTAACTACCCTGAGAGACACGGGGAGAACATGCAAACTCCTAAAATGTTTTTTTTATTTATTGTTTCTGAACAAAGATGAGCATAAGTTCATGTATTAATTTGGATAATAACATCTAGTAAGAAGGAAAAAACTAAATTCAAAAACTGAGAATTTTTTTCTCTCTCTCTATGGACCTAGACTGAAAGAACTAGCCCAATCGATGGTCTTGAAGGGCGGATCCAAACCCAGCCGCACGGATTCCTGCAGCGCTTCCTATTGCTTCACCAATCTATGTCCCCGCCTTCCCTCCCCTCCCCCCCTCCCCCCCCCGGCTTGTGCACGGAGCATGCTGACGTCACCAAATTTAGAGCGACGCCCCTCTGCACTCTGCTTGGTTAGGAGATAACAAGGTCCTAAGACCATCGTTCCTGCATGGTTCGCCCAGGCTTTTTTTCTTTTGAAACAAAAAAAAGGCATGGGTTTCCGAGGCTACTATGGACCTAATTAATTCCTTTTGTAAACAACAACTGGAATGTATGTCCTAATCATTTAGATGGATTTGGAGGAGAACAAGTAAAGGCATGAGCATGGTTGTCAAATTTGTGTTTAACTCGGTCCCCACCAGAACACGGATTGCTGGGGTTCAAGTGGTTAATGTTAAAGGCTGTGTGATTCCTCCTTAGCACACTACAGTAAAATGAGTGAAACCTGTGCTGAATGACTCCTATAACTCACATCTTGATTGGACATGTCCCAGTAAGGCCGTTCCCCATAGGACATGACCTCCCACATGACAATGCCGTAACTCCACACGTCACTGGCGGAGGTGAATTTACGGTACTGGATGGCTTCCGTCGCGGTCCATCGGACAGGTATTTTGCCGCCCTGTTCAGTAAAACGCAGGTCAGTGGCGGGAGTAAAGATCACATTCATTATATCCTGCAGCTTCCCCTAAAACATCAGAGAAGAGTTTCAACATTATAATATACACAGGGTGAGCCAAAGAAAGAGAGAAGAAAAAAGAATAGATGACTTTCGACAATCTTTAGAAAGGTAAAATAAACTATAACCACTTAAGCCATATATTAGCCGCTCAACAATGTGAGGCTAGAATGCAGTGGTGGAAAAAGTACTACATTTAATTTTTTACTTAAGTAAAAGGATCAATACTGCAATGCAGAAATACTCTATTACAAGTAAAAGTCTGCAATTCAAAATGTACTTGAGTAAAAGTACAAAAGTATTGGTATCAAAATGTAGTTAAGGTACCAAAAGTAGAAAGTACTCATTATGCAGAATGTCCCATTTCACAAAGTTTTCAAATGTATAAAATGCATTCAAATCTTTTGAAAATAGCAGATCTACAAGATCACAATACGTCGCGATAGCTTGTAGATAATTACAAAACCACTTCAGCCCTATATACATTTCGGCCATTTGAAAATAGCCGAAATGTATATAGGGCTGAAGTGGTTTTGTAATTATAATCAAAATCTACAAAGTAACTAGTAACTAGAGTTTTCAAATAATTGTAGTGGAGTAAAAGTACAATGTTTGCCTCTGAGATGTAGTGGAGTAGTACTACAAATTGGATATACTCCAGTAAAGTAAAAATAAATAAAGTACAGTACTTTAGTACATGTACTCAGTGACTTTACACCACTGCTAGAATGCTTGTAGAGCGGCAATTTGTGAACAAAATGGTGTGCAAAAAGTTTTCGAAAATGTCAGATGTTTTTTATTTTTATTTATTTCTTTATGTTCTCCTATAATGACAGGCCCAAAAAACAGATACGCCAGGTTGAAAGTGCTAAAGAAACCCCTAAAGAAAACCCTAAGCAGAGATACTGCTTGCGGTTGCATTTGTGTGGTGGATGTGATGGGTTCCAAGTAGAATTTCTCTGCTCCAATTTTCATGCACTGCACTGTGGGTAATAATAATAACGTGTGTGTTCCAAAAAAAAGGTGTGTGGGTAGCAGAAAAAAGACAAAAAAAAACCAATGGGATGGGAGAGATGCCGGGGCGTTAATTGACTCACAGTGGTCGTGTAGACGGCCTCGGGGTCGTCGTCGATCACTCTCGACAGGCCGAAGTCCGACACTTTACATACGAGGTTGCTGTTGACGAGGACGTTGCGCGCGGCCAGATCTCTGTGGACGTAGCCCATGTCGGACAGATATCTCATTCCGGCCGCGATGCCCCGCAGCATGCCGACGAGCTGGATGACGGTGAACTGACCGTCGTGTTTCTGCACGATGGACGAGAGAGGACAGGAGAGAGGAGAAGGAGAGGTTGTTTGTGAGGCGATGGAAATAAGTCCTGCGACTTTGTTGTGTTTTATCCTTGGGATGCCTTTTAACACGTTCAATCCCGGAACGCATCTGGGTCAATTTAGATTTTGGCTATAATCGTTAATTTATACTTTTGACTATTCAAAAATAGCAGATCTACAAGCTCATAGCGTGGCACCGAGTGCCGCGCTATGAGCTTGTAGATCTGCTATTTTTGAAAAATCGTGAAAATTTGTGCAAATCCATGAATATATATATTTTTAAAGGGAACATTTTTAACTCAAATCTTTGCTTCTGGGGGTCCCTGGAACAAAATATTTTCAGATGGGGGTCCGTGGCCAAATACATATAATTTTGGGGGTCCTTGACATAAAAAAGTCAATGATATAGCAACATACGTTTTTTCAGAAAACTGTTAGGATTTAGAAGACATTTGTAGATGCGTTCCCAGATTGATTGGGTTAACTTCTTGAACCCTATTCTGGGAGGAGCAATCGCAGAAAACAGCAAATTAGATTGGTTTAGATTTTGGTGCAGAGGGAAACAAAAAGTGGAAGTACAGAGCTGATGCCGGTCAACTAAGTATTAAGTTACTAAGTATAGAGGGTTTACGTGGTTTTAACCAACATATAATTTGTAATTCAATCAAAGTAAGGGGAGAGGAGAGGAGAGGAGAGGAAGGTCGGCCATTTCCACTGACCAAGAGGGATAAATGTAGGTCAGGCAGCACTGCAGCATTGCTGGCACTGGATTAATAATAATATTCACAAGATAAGTTGCAAGTCCAAACTTCCAGCTGTCCATAAGACTTTCAAGATTCTTTCACATTGGTCTTCGTCCCCATACGAATAATGGCCGTAAAACACAAAAAAAAATTTCTTTCATAATAGGGTTCATATTCTTTTAAGACCACGGTTTAACCACGTAAGCCCTATTTTATGACACGTGAAAATAGCAGATCTGCAAGCTCACAAAGCTTCCGGATGCAAAGTATTGTGAGATTGTAGATCGACTGTTTTTGCTGTTTTTGAACACTTTTCGAAAATGTTTTTGAAAAACTGTTAAATCTTTTTAAACATTTGGAAAGTTTTTAAATTTGTATTATTATTATTATTTGGTCATACTCACCCTTAGGAAAGCATCTAGTGAACCGTTCTCCATGTATTCAATCACGATCATCACAGGCTTCCCTGAAAACAAAAACAATTAAACGTCTGTTAATTGACACGTACAGTAAATTGCTGTTTGCTTGTGAAGTCGCGGGCAAACCAGAAACTGACTCTAGTAAAACTGCTGCCATCTCAGTCTAGTTATTTTTAGCCGTACGTTTCTCTGGCTTATAATTAAAAATTACCATCTGTTCCTTATATTACAGTGTCGAAATGGGAAAGTGCAGAACACGGGGGTGTTACTAATTTCATCAGATACAATGTCACTGTTCTGGCGATGGTACTTTTACCTCAAAACATAACAAATAAATAAACTGTATTACAATGTACAAGCTAGAATAAAAATGCATAATTGCATTTATATGTGATGGGAAACCGTATTTAATTAGCTACAATTTGCCAGAAGGAACAGCACGTATTGCTCTCTTTTTTAATTAGGAACTAAAAGTACATGACATATTTTGTTGTATTTGATCATGAAGTTATAAAATGGATAATACCACCATAACAAGGCCAAAACTGTATCATTTCATGCATATGGATCCTGCCTAATAAGCCAAATATGCCTTAATGCATTCTAATTGCCCTCTATAACTAAAATGTAACATTAAAAACACCTTAAATATTGTATTTATTTTAGAAATAGTTCATCTTTTACTCAAGCGGGACAACGCCCGTCACAAGTTGATGATGTAATTTGTAATGGTCCAACCCTATGGAATATTATTAGCATGTCCTAATAAAAAAACAACTTAATGCTTCCTAAGGTTAATATGAACATCAAAACAATATTTTAAATATGTTTTATTAGCCTAATGCATTCCATACATCCCATAGGGCTGGACCACACATGGACAAATCAATGACATCATCAACCTGCGACGGGTGATGTCCCCCTTCAGTAAAAGTCAGAGAACTATTTCTAAAATAAATAAGACATTTAAAGTGTTTTTAATTTGACATTTTAGTTAAAGAGGGCAATTATAATGCATTAAAACATATTTGGCTTATTAGCCAGAGATCCTTTTTAAAGTGTTTCATCATTACCTCTGGTCACAACGCCCTCCAGATGGACGACATTGGGATGGTCAAACTGGCCCATGATGCTGGCTTCGCAGAGGAAGTCCCGCCTCTGTTTCTCGGTGTAGCCCACTTTCAGAGTCTTGATGGCGACCGACACGTCCCGCTTCCCCGGGAGCTTCAGCCGGCCGCTGCACACCTCCCCGAACTCTCCTGTGGAAGAAAAGAACGAGGGATGAAACCAGCCATGACTGAGAGAGTGCAGAGCTGAGAGTATACAGGGAAGGTGGGGGGGATCAAGCACTTCCAGTGGTGGAAAAGGCACTAAATTAGTTTTACTTGCCATGTATTAATACTCTGTTACGAGTTAAAGTCCGGAATTAAAAGGTATTGGTATCAAAATGCACTTAAAGTACCATAAGTAGAAAGTACTCATTATGCAGTCCCATTTCACACGTTTCCAAATGTATACAAATATTTTGAAAATATTTTCAAATGGCCGAAATGTATGTACAGTAGGGGCTGAAGTGGTTAATGCGTGTTTTGTAATTACAATCAAAATCTACAAAGTAACTAGTAACTAAAGTTTTCAAATAATTGTAGTGGAGTAAAAGTACAATATTTGCCATTGAGATGTAGTGGAGTAGAAGTAAAATGATTGAGCATTGGAAGTACTCCACAAAGTAAAAAAAATCCTCAAAATTAGTGCAGTACTGTACTTGAGTAAATGTACTTTCCACCACTGAGAGCTGAGAGTTCGAGGGGAAGTGGGGAGAATCAAGCACTTCACAATGACAAATGTATCGGTATGTACAGCGTACGTTGAGGACGAAAGCAGCTGTGCTGCGCGCGGGGATACAAATCATAGTACATCTTGTTATACTCTGGGGGTGGGGGGGGGGGGGATGCGTAAACCAAGAGACCTATAATAAGATGTGCTGGAGATGCATAAGATACTGTCATTGACCACTTCAACACAAAAAACCCATGTGGCAGCAATTTCTCAGCGGCCGCGTGTGTCTTCGTTTGCAGCTGCCTGCAGCGAGAGACACACACACACAGACCCCGCAAACTTCCCCCATGCATGCATGCATCCCCTCCTCCTCCCCCCACACACACACATGCACGGTAATTGCAATGAACGTATTACCACCTCTTCCCCCAATCGTACTATTAACCACTTTCAACCTGGCGTCTACATTTTTTGGACTAGGACATTTATTAAAAAAAATGCAAAAAGTGCCCAATCAACTAGCTCACAAGTAAGATTGTGTGTTTACTGAAGAGCTGGAGAGACAGGGAGATTCCCTGTTTACTGAACAAATCACGTACTGCACCTTTAACCCATTAAGATGCATCTGTGTCATTTTAGATTTCTTTGGCTATTAAAAAATAGCAGATCTGTGCCGCGCTACAAGCTTTTGAAAAATCCTGAAAATGTGTGCAAATCTTTGAATATGTATATTTTTAACATTTGTAGCTCAAATCTTTGCTTCCCTTTGGGTCCCTGGAACTAAATGTTTTGAGATGGGGTCCGCGGCCAAATACATATCATTTTGAGGGTCCTTGACATGAAAACGTTTGTGAACCACTGAAATAGAAACATAGTTTTTTTTTCAAAAAAAACTCTTAGGATTTAGAACAGGGGTCTTCAACGTTTTCAGGCCAAGGACCCCCTAGCTGAGAGAGAGATGAAGCAGGGACCCTCTCTATATTGTATAAAATTGTGCTGCAGATTAAAATATATATTTTTTAACTTGGTCTGCTCTTTTTTTCCCTCTACACCAAACCTCTTTGCCAAAAATAGCTGATCTACAAGCTCACAACGCCTCGCAGCAGAGCTTGTAGATCTGCTATTTTTGGCTAAAGTTCTCCTCAGAAATGGGATGCTAGTGGTTAATGTAAAAAAAATCCTATCACACAAAGATTTGGCGGCCCCCCCTGTAGTAACTCTGAGGACCCCCTAGGGGTCCCGGACCCCGTGTTGAAGACCCTGATTTAGAATACATTTTATAGAATCTGCCTCAGGTCTTAATGGTTATCATATCCAATATGTAACACCATATCCTCCCCTCCTCCAGGTGTAAATACTGTGTCTGTCAATGTGATGTATGAAAGAGAGAGAAACGCATTGATGCTCACCTGCGCCGATCACCCGCTCGATCTTAATGCAGGACGCGTCCAGCTCCTTGGCGAACTGATGGACAGCCCTGTTCGGATCCTCGTAGGTCTCGGGGTCGATGTATGTTTTGGTGCCTGGAAATTTGACTGTAGAAAGGTAAGAGGATTACTGTTACGATTAAATATGCATAATACACAGCCGCTTGACAGGCAAGCGATTATACCCGAAGACCCTGTGATTCGGGGAAGGGGGGAATCGACAAAACTAGGGCGGGCGTGATGGAAGAGAGGCCGTGTCAAAAGGGTCTCGCAACAAAGGGAAAGAATTCATCACAAAAGAGACACTGAGATTTTTTTTGCGCCGCACGGCACGCACGCACGCCGTGGCATTTTCTCTGAGCTCGTCAAAAGCAGAAGCGCGGCAGAGAGAGAGCTCCCCCGCTGGCTCCTGCCGGATGTCAATCAAGACAACATCCGTCACTTTGGCAAAGTTCAGCGGGAGGTCTAGCATGCCAGTCAGGTTGAGTTGTCTTTTTATTTTTTCGTTCAAAAGTTTTATCGCGTCGTATCATTACAAAGACACACACAAATAAATAATAAAATCCAGAGGTTGTGCTCCCCCTGAGACAAATTGTAATTTCATGGTATAAAAATAAAGATGCCAGATAAAGGGGGATGTCTCATGAATATGCATGTTTTTGCAACGTAAAGATATGATCGTTATGTGCAAAAACATACCTGGAGATAAAACGATTCTCATTCATTCTGTCTCACACATGACAATAGAAGACAATGGGGGGGGGGGGGGGGGGGGGGGTACTTAGGGGAGGTTACAGGAAGGCCAGGAAGTGGATAATGCGGTCCTGGCAGTACATTTAACAATACATAAAATGAACAGTAAATCACAGTTTTATGCATGCTATAGTACATTAACAGAGCACCCTTCAAAGGCCTCTAACACTGATTATACAACGGAACCTCTCGACTTTAGACATGTAATGAGATTTGCACGCGGCCATAATCAGGGTTCGATTGGTAAAAAAACAAACAAATCATAACCACTTGAGCCCTATTAGATATATGCAGTACATATACTTAAATGGGTGATCTACAAGCTCACAACGCGTGGTTAACATAAATATTTAATACATTGTTAAAATGTGATGTTATCTAACATAAATATCAAACACGTCACACATGTCTACATTTCCTGAAACAGAAATGCATTCATTTATTTCGGTCGGACCAGCAAGGATAAGACAGAACCCCACCCAGTGGTGGAAAGTAACTAAGTACATGTACTCAAGTACTGTACTAAAATGTTGAGGTATTTGTACTTTACTGGAGTATTTCCCAATTTTCAGTACTTTTACTTCTACTCCACTACATCTCAGAGGCAAATATTATACTTTTACTCCACTACAATTATTTGAAAACTTTAGTTACTAGTTACTTTGTAGATTTGGATTATTATTACAAAACATACATCACCCACTTCAGCCCTATATAGATTTCGGCCATTTGAAAATAGCAGATCTACAAGCTCACAATGCGTCACGATGCGACGCATTGTGAGCTTGTAGATCTGCTATTTTCAAAAGATTCTGCATAATGAGTACTTTTACCTTTGGTACATTTTGATGCCAATACTTTTGTACTTTTACTCAAGTGCATTTTGAATTCCAGACTTTTATTATTTAAAATATACATTTTTATGATGTATTTTTAAGTAAAAGTACTTTTTCCACCACTGGTTCAGGCGAGGGCATTGCCATTGCCGGGGGCCGATCCGCAACAACCGCATAGAAATACAAACAAACGCATTGTTCACCGGTATAGGGGGGGAGGGATCGCAAATCCCCCTCCCACTCCTCTCTGCCATATAATTGCTTCGTCCATCCAAGGTGTCAGTGGATCTGATAGGGAGATGCCTTATCACGACTTCCTTCGCGCGGCGCAGACAAATTGCGGGCCTTATACACGACGCATTCGCATCGCTATCTCGCTTTCTGTCGCCCTGGCAGCCTCTCGTCATTTGATATCGTGCGGAGCGAGCAAGTCCACCTCCATTAAGTACCGACAACACAAGCCCCTTGTTTGTGTGTGCCCCCCCCCCCCCCCCCCTCCCAACACCGGCCATTTATTTTTCCTTTTTAGCAGGTGGGGCCCCCTTAGCCCTTCAAGACCGGGAACGCATCTGTGTGTCATTTTCGGTTTCTTTGGGCTATTCAAAAATAGCAGATCTACAAGCGTGGCACAGAGTGCTGCGCTACGAGCTTGTAGATCTGCTATTTTTTTTTAAGAAAATCGTGAAAATGTGTGCAAATCTCTCTCTCTATGTATATATATATAGTATATACACACATTTTTAACTCACATCTTTGCTTCTGGTGGTCCCTGGAACAAAATGTTTTGAAATGGAGGGAGTCCGCGGACAATTTTGGGGGTCCATGACATGAAAAAAGTTAAGAACCACTGATATTATAGCAACATAAGTATTAAAAAAAAAAAACTGTCAGGATTTAGGAGACATTTGTAGAATACCCAGAAGCAACATTTTTAGTTAAGAATGTTCGCTTTAAAATAAATATATTTGCAAAAATGTAAAAGAAAAAGGAAAAATAAAATAGCAGATCTACAAGCTCATAGCACGGCACTAGCGCTATGAGCTTGTATATCTGCTATTTTCGAATAGCCCAACGAAATCCAAAGCGACACAGACGCGTTTCCCGGTTTCAACGGGCTAGCATACACAGTGCCGCGGTGGTAGCCGCCGCCGCGTATCTGTCAGATACTTAGCAAACGGAGGGATCGGGTGCTGCTCGCCGGCGCTGCCTCAGCTTTAGCAGGCACGCTTTCCGTGACACCCCTCCTGACCCTCTAGTTTCCAAATCAGCAGGTTTGCCTACAGCACAGATCATTACGGGGCTAGCACTCGGGAAAGCTTGTCTGCGGCTGCATCTCCAGGGGCATCATTAGGGTTGGTGTATTGGTGGTGCGACGTGGAGGGGGAAAAAAAACAAGAGAGGGGGAAGGAGAAAAAAAAGAAAAACATTCCACCCGCTCCTATAGGCTATGTACGGAGCGGAGCGCCCAGAAGGAGGGGAGAAGCTCGCTAGAGTGAACTATACCAACAACTACCGAGGAGGCCCCCCCCACTGTGTCGTTCTCTGTTCAAGTGGGGGCAGGTGTCAGGGCGACTTTTTTGGTTTTACGTGTTTAACAAGCAACGACTCGCGGTGGCGGGTCTTTCTTTCCACGCGGCAGATGTGCACGTCGTTCATTCGTTTGTAGTTTTTTTTGGAAATGTGTACATTCTCAGCTCAACAGATTTGTCTGATCCAATCACCAGCAGATGTTAGGGCTGATTGCTCCCAGCTTTGACTCGAATCAACGCCATCACACTGAACCGGGGATGAAACTTGCAATGCCAGTTGGGTGGATTTATTTTGGGCATTTGAGATGTTTCTGTGTGTGTGTGTGTGTGTGTGTGTGTGTGTGTGTGCGCGCGAGCAATATAATTTATGTGCACACGTGCGTTTGCATGCACGTGACTGTGCTTGTCTTGGGTTTGGAAATGCGCATAGATATACTACAATATGCACGTTGCAAAGCAAGTCTACTCACATTGAAAGTAGAGCTCCTCGTCTCCCTCCTGATCTGCCTTGCTGTACCCACAGTGCCTGCACAGGACGAGAGAGAGAGAGAGAGAGAGATAGGACAGAGAAAGAGAGGGAGGAGAGAGAGAGAGAGAGGTAGAAAGAGAGAGAGGGAGAGAAAGAGTCGTAGAATCAACTGATTGTTGTCGAGGAAATAAACTGTTTTACAAGAATCTTAATGCTGGCATCTTAATCACTTAAGCCCTACTTCATCGTACAAAGATGTTGCGTTACGAAAATAGCTGATTTGCATGCTCACAACGTGTCACATTGCGACACATTGTGAGCTTGTAGATCTCCTAGTTTCAAAATAAAATAAAAATATATTTTTTTAGATGTTTGCCAATAACGACATGCCCCCCCAAAAAAGGGACGCCAGGTTGAAAGTAGTTAAGTGTCTTAAGATAACCAGAGGGCAACGTGCTAACAACCCCTCCCCCCCCCGCCCCCCCCCCCCCCCCCCCCCCCCCGACCCGCCTCATTTCCTCAAAACAGCCCGAGAAACAGGGGAAAAAGAGAAGGAAAAAAAAAATAGCTTGGCTCCACTCCCCGCTTGCTCCGGTACCTCTGTGGATCGCAGAGCCGCGGTCTCCTCGGGAGATATACGGTCTCACACACACCGAATAAAACATGCACTCTAAAGGGCTGTTCAACATGTCTTGTAATATTAATTGGCAATATTAGCGCGTTGAAGGCTCCCTCAAGCAGGCAAAAATCGAGCGCGCACAAGGCCGGGTCTTTGAGCGCTATAACCGAGAAGGAGGGGGGGGGGGAGCTGCAATAAGCTGCAAAGTGACGAGCGGCTGGAGCTAGTAGATGGATGTGCTGGACATGGGAATTACGTGTGCGCGGTGTGTGTCAGCAGCTGAGTGTGTGTGTGTGTGTGTGTGTGTGTGTGTGTGTGTGTGTGTGTGTGTGCTTGTATGTGTTTTGTAATGGTCTCGGGGGAGCCATGCTGCTGGAGCGCCCAGTGGAAACTGTGCTCTGATGAAGTGATCTCATGCTCAGCCCCAAGTCTGTGGGGATGAAAACACCTGTGAGCTGTGCTGCAGTATAATATGAGAGATGTGTGAGGGGCTGTAATGACTACTGAGAGATACTGTACTGACTGATGCTCTGGGATGGACGCGTGAGACCATATTTCACGCTTTGCCTCAAGCCTGAGGAGTTTACACAGAGGTTAAGGGCCTGATGTACTTAGTTGCGCGCCGTGTGTTTGCGCGCCGAAAATAGCCGATACGCACACGCACACGCACAGGCACACGCACACGCACACGCACACGCACACACACAGTGGTGGAAAAAGTACTATGTTTCTTTACGTAAGTAAAAGTATCAATACTGCAATGTAGAAATACTCTGTCACAAGTAAAAAAGTCCGGTGATCAACATTTACTTTAGTAAAAGTACAAAAGTATTGGTATAAAAATATGCCAAAAGTAAAAGTACTCATTATGCAGAATGTCCCGTTTCATATGTATGAAATGTAATACAATCTTTTGTAAATTGCAGAGCTTGTAGATCGGCTATTTACAAAAAGCCGAAGTTTAAATAGGGCTGAAGTGGTTAATGAATGTTTTGTTGCGAACGCAGCGGAAGGAGGCGCGCCGAAGGCGCGCCTCCGCGCAAGTGGAGCATACTATGAAACCGTGCTCGGCTTGTGTGTGTCTCTGGGTCTCTGTGTGCACTGCCTGTGTGCACTGCCTGTGTGCAGCTCCTCTGAGATAAGTAAATGTCCAATTTAGACGTACCATACATCAAATGAAAGGTCTTTGAAAACTGAACACACATGTCAAGGTTGCGTTTAAGCCCGCCCCTTCCCCCGGAAGCCACGCCCCGGAGAAGGATCCTAAAAACTCCCCATTCAAACCCCATGTTAAATGAAAAGTGCCCGAATCGCTCCCAAACTTTTTCTACCCCCCCTAAGTGGGGGTCTACGAACAAATACTTCGGGCTCGGATTTTGGCTCCGCCCCCCGGAAGTGGGTGAAACAGGCACTTCAAACACTATGTTGAATTGTTCAAAAACATTCAAAGTTTTTTTTTAGTGAATTTGTATTTTTCTAAGATGCTCCTTTTAACGCAGATTTTTTTGGTATTTTTATTTTTAATTTTTATTGGTTACTTTTTCTTAAATATTTTTTTTCATTCTTTTTTTTCGTTTTTTGCGTTCGCTTACCGCGTTCGCGCGTCTTACTTGTAATAATAGTCAAAATCTACAAAGTAACTATTAACTAAAGTTTTCAAATAATTGCAGTGGAGTAAAAAGTATTGAAAATAGGAAATACTCAGTAAGGTAAAAGTACCTCAACATTGACTCAAGTACAGTACTAGTAAATGTACTCGCACACGCACGCACACGCACACACACACAGTTCAAAACGCGTCGTTGTGAGCTTGTAGATCGGCCATTTCTGGTGTGCGTCGACACGGGTGCTCGACCAAGTGTAAATCGGGCTTTACTCTCTCGCTGCACTCTCACACACACACGGATAGATGCATGTGTACATGTACACTGTGTGTGTGTGTACTGTACACACTCCCTCACACAACATGCATATAGATATGCATGCGCACAGACATGAAAATGCACGTGCAAAGATGTACACACACACACACATCCACGTGCACACTCGTACCGTACGTTATTGCTCGATAATTTATCGATTCACTCGATTGGTATTAGAAACGAGAAATATGCATTGCATCGTGATTTTGAATATTGGAGAGTGTAGAAAATAGGCACGTGCATTTGAAGGTCAACTGACACACACACACACACACACACACACACACACACACACACACACACACACACACACACACACACACACACACACACACACACACACACACACACACACACACACAGACATAATAGGCTCTATGCACAGCAGCCATATTGTGAAGACATTCACAGGTGTTACCAATGATACTAATGAAGGCTCTGTTCCATTCTGGTCAAACAGAGTCAGGGTGCTGATGTTGTATGTTGGCTCACTGGAAACACTCTGTTACCCCAGTGGGTCTAAAATGGTTCCTTAAGGGGTTTCCAAATGGCCCCTTACGGGTGTAACTCTGAGAGTGTACAAATGGAACCAAATGGACCCGTAAGGGTCCATTTGGTTCTATTTGTACACTCTCAGATCCATTTGTACACTCTCAGATCCATTTGTACACTCTCAGAGTTATGGGGGTCGTGGAAATTGAAAAATCGGAGAACCACTGTGCCACACTAAATGGAACAGAGCCTTCATTAGTATCATTGGTAACACCTGTGAAGGAAGTGATAATATGGCTGCTGTGCATAGAGCCTATCATGAGAATCATAGCATAGCCGTGATTTTCTCTTCACACGCATGGCATGAGGACTATGAAACACAACAGCAACATCACAAAAGCTTCGACCACGCCACGGGGATGATGGGTGCACACATGGCGTGGGCACGTGGAGAGGCATGCCTCAGGATGACAACGGGTGCACACACGCATGCCACATGACGATGGGGTGCACGGCACACGCATGGCACACACACACATGTGTGGGGGGGTGTGGTGGATCAGCGGACGCCTCCGTGCCATTACGGAGGGGCCCCTGACTGAGTGACAAAGAAAAGAAAAGGGCTAATTGACAGGCTAAGAGACTCACAGTAGCGGAGAGTCAATGGGGCCCGCGAGAGCGTACCTTCTCCCAATGATGAAGCCAAACACCATGAACACCAGGATGATGGTCCCCGCGACGGCCACCACCGCGATGATGATCACCGGGTTCTGCTCGCTGGACACGATGGCGGCTAAACGAGGAGGGGGGGGGAACAAGACACAGACGCACACACAGACACAGACGCACACACACACACACACACACACACACACACACACAGACACACACACAGCATGAGCATCAGTACATCAAAGCCCCCATCTGCAGGAAATAATCGAGCCCAATGAGGGGTGGTTGAGGCTGATAACCTCCTTCCCTTATTCTTTTTGCTAGCCTTCGTGCAAGGGACCGACATAGAGAGGAAGAGGGAGAGAGAGAGAGAGCGAGCGGGGGGAGGGGGTGTGTGGAGAAGGGGCCGCGGTTTCTATTTTTGAGGCCGTCCTCGTACACATGGCTCTACTGTTTCAGAAAGTGGGCTTAATAGTCCCAGACGGAGAGGACGGCAGTGCCCTTCATCTCAAACAAAAGACACATTCAGGTTGGGACCGTTTCCCATCCACAGGGCCTCTCACACGGCGGTGGTGTGGTGTGGAGGACCGTTTGCACGTTTGACAAACTTGCCCGATGGCGCCGAGAGTGTGGGGGCTGCAATTTGGGTGGGGTGGGGGGTGGGGGGGTCATGCATTTTAACCACTTAAGCCCTTGTATACTTCGTCGTACTTCGAATAGCGGAAAACAGACGATCTATAGCCGCGTGTGTGTGCTTCTGAGCTATTTCTGCTATTGTTGAAAATTGTTTATGACAATTTAGATTTTTTTTTTGTGAGCATGTAGATCAGCTATTTCCACCAGTCGTTATACGAGGAAGTATGTAGCGCCTCCAGTAGCGTTTCCTTTTACCAATGCCATGTGATGGCTGAATATCCACCTATAGCAGTGGTTTTCAACCCTTTTCATATCAAGGGTCCATTATTTATTCGGCATTTGAGCCACGGACCACCATTTGATGAGATTTAGCCTTTCTCTGTATTTTTGTGTTGATATTTGAACTGTTTGGTTGCTACTATATATGTCTATGAATTGAATACCAAGGACCCCAATGGAAACAAGACCGCAAGGACTTTTTTGGATGGACCTTTTAGACAAAGTATTATAAATGTAATTGTGATGTTTACATTTTTTTTTTTGTCAGAATGCGCCGTAGGCAACGGACAGTTCCCCCCCCCGCCTCCCCCCCCCCCAGGGCAAATGCACGACCTGTGCGCGCGCGGTTATTGGGCGGATTGTGGCCGTTTTTGGGCAACACGTTGATCAAAATAACAATTATTTAATTAAGTAATACAGATGTTTAACAATAATGTAACTTTCGAGAGCGTAAAATGACACCAAATGGACCCGTAAGGGTCCATTTGGTTTCATTTGAATGTTTTTTTGTGTGTCCTATACCTGTGGCCTCCTCTTTGGTGGTGATCTCCAGTCGGGGGCCGTACGTGCCGTAGCCCGCCGACGTGAAGGCCCGGATCTGGAACACGTAGGCCGTGCTGGGCTTCAGGTTGTTCACGGTGGCCGACGTGGACTTGGACTTCACCGTGGAATAGATGCGGTCCTTCTGGTCCTGCACAGGAGGGGAGGGGGGGTTCAGATAATGAGTTTCACTGCAATATTAGATACTATACAGCAGGGTTTTTTCAGGCCAAGGACCCCTTGGCTTATTATATTGTATTTAAAAAAAAAATTCATAGATTTCATAGGTAGCTTCATAGACTTGTTTGCCAGCACTGTCATCAGTGTATGTTGGAGTCATGCTAATGTGGATTTCCAGACATTTAACCACTTTAACCGTCAATACTAAATAAACTTGACCTTTCACTCTGTACTTGGTCTGCTCTTTTCTTCCCCTACACCAAACTTGCCGAAAATAGCAGATCTACAAGCGCAGATCTACAAGTGCACAACGCCTCGCAGTGCGAGGAGTTGTTTGCTTGTAGATCTGCTATTTTTGGCTAAAGTTCTCCTCAGAACAGGGATGCTTGGTTGAAGTGGTTAATGTAAAAATCACACAAAGATTTGGCGCCTGTAGTAACTCTGAGGACCCCCTAGGGGTCCCGGCCACCAATTGATTCTTCCATGGGGGGAGATGTCCTCACCACAGAATGCAGTTCATCATTACAGTACATGCCTGCTTATAATACTGTGGTTTTCATTTGAATCCCTTATTTTAAAAAATCTCCACATCTCCAGTATGTTTACAGCTTCCCTTGGTGAAGCTATAAGCCAAGCCTTTATTTTTTACAATTTTCATTTTCATTTCATTTCATAGAGCTCTTTCTAACACCGGGGCAAACGTGGAATAAATATCTTCCTGATGACATCACTGGGAGGACTACAGATTCAAACTGTTAACTCGCACCAAATGACATCACTGACAAATGAGTTAGTGAAAGATGTTTCCTAACTTATACTGTTCTGTATATACGAGGGATACTGTATATGTGAGAATGTTGACAGATTCAAGCTAAAGAGTTTCTTTGTGGGAGAAATTCTCCTTTAACCACATGAACCTCAGCGTCCCTATTCTGGGGCATATCATAACAGGCAAAAATAGCCGAATATTCGTCAAGAATAGACAATCTACAAGTTCACAGGGTGTTACTTTGAGTGACGTGCTTTGAGCTTGTGGATTGGCTATTTTCGCCAAAGAGATTTGGTGTAGAGGGAAAAAAAGAAGGGCACCAAGGGCACCAAATTGGTCTAGAAGTTGGGTGGGCGGTCCCCTAGGTTAGAAAGGCACATCGCGAACGGTGTAAACAGAGGGGAGACACGGAACCGAGCGCAGCAGAAATCAAACGGACGTCGCCCCGACTATGAGCGCCAAGTATCAAAATCACCTTTTAGGTGAAAACGTTTTCACCTAAAAAGGTGAAATGGATATCACCTAAAATGGTAGCATGCAGCCACCTTAACCCATTAACACATTCCATGCCAGAGTTTAATCTCATAATGTACTCACCAGTGCCAGCGTTTTATTGTTGTTTTTTAGTTTTTTTCATGTCGCCACAGACCTCGCTAAATAAGTTAAAAGTGCGCGTTCATTTGGTTCTAAACACACAGCGGATCCGTGAGAAACAACCAGCGAAAACAGTTTCCAAATCCGTGCCGCCATCTTGAAGCTACAGCCGATACACGGTAAACAGTGATCAGCGAGGAGAAAAACAACAACCAGAGAAAATCGAGTTTTAAACAGGATCCCAGACAGGAAGCGGATACGATCGAAAAAACCGGAACCCGAATAATTCCGTTTCCGACCGAAAACCGGAAACGGAAATGGATCAAAAAAATTCGGAAAGTGCACCTGGGGCACTTAACATGGGAATCGGCGGTTCGCGTAGATCTACGCGACTGGCACGCTGCGGCTTTAAATAGGTTCGCGTAGATCTACGCGACTGGCATGCAATGTGTTAAGACCTGTAGCCGATTCTACAAATGTCTTCTAAATCCCAACATTATTACGAAAAAACATATGTTTCTATAACAGTGTTTCTCAAACTTTTTCATGTCAAGGACCCCCAAAATGATATGTATTTGGCCGCCGACCCCATCCGAAAATAAAGTGGTTAAGACACCGTCATCTTGTGTGGAAAACCCTCAGGCATAGAGTTGGGGCTTATGCTGACATTTTGGGAAACTCTCATATAATGACGAAACAAAAGCTTACGCTGTCATTTCTCGGCTTTAGAATTTGAGTGCTACGAGCTTGTATATCTGCTATTTTTTAATAGCCAAAGTGTAAGATAATGCTTTTTTAACGAGTAGCAGGGAGGAAAAGCTAGTGTTGCTGTTTTCAGGCGGTGCAACTGTCATTCTGCGTGCGTGCGTATAATATGAATGCTTCGTGTGCGCACGTGCTGCGTGCGAACGTGAGCATGCATGTGCGGCGGCGGCCATGAAGGACTAGTACAGGCTGATTAAAATCTTATGAGGATCTCATTCATTATTGCAATTATGAGACAAAGACGGCCCCTCGACTGAATCTGTGTTTTCAGCTCACAGCTGCGTGCAGACATAGAATCTGTGCAGTTCCACTCACACATTCTATCTGTAATATGCACACAGAGTGCAAGACGGACAGCAGGCGCAAACACGCAACGTTAAAGCCATGATTTATACTCAGTTGCGTGCCAGTGTCGCGCACCGAAAGTAGCCGATCCTCAAGCTCGGGCTATTTTTGGCGTTCGACCCCGCGATGCGCAACCAAGTATAAAATCACGCACTTAAGCCAAAGCGTTGAAGATGAAAGAAACACACGCACACACAGAGACATGCACATATTTATGCGGTCATGCTACAAAATGTCTTCTAAATCAAATAAAACAGTTTTTTGAAAAAACTTATATTACTGTGTCAGTGGTTCTCAAACTTTTTCATGTCAAGGACCCCCAAAATGATATGCATTTGGCCGCCGACCCCCATCTCAAAATATTTTGTTCCAGGGACCCCCAGAAGCAAAGATTTGAGTAAAAAAAAATCGCTTAAAAAGTATATATAGATATTCAAAGATTTGCAAAAATGTTCACGATTTCTCAAAAAACAGCAGATCTACAAGCTCATAGTGCGGCACTTGGTGCCGCGCTATGAGCTTGTACATCTGCTATTTTTGAATAGCCAAAGTGTAAAATAATGCTTTTTAGCTCAAATCTAAAAATAACAGATGCTTCTCCCGGTCTTAAAGGGTTAAGTTACATAACTCTCAAATAGATTGGAAACATTTATCAAATGTTAAGTACAAATGTGAATATTCTATTTGATGTTGAGATTCAGCCTCTGCTTTATATTTCTCCCTGCTCAGCACATTAGATTAAAGACAACTACTTAAGAGCAGGGATATACAGTATAAAATATATATATACTGTGTGGGGGGGTGTGTGTGTGTGTGTGTGTGTGTGTGTGTGTGTGTGTGGGTGTAGGGGGGGTATGTGTATATATGAATAAAAATGTGCTTACATGTCATTATAAGCAAACGTTTTCAGAATGTAAGTGTGAGAAAAATTCCACAACATATTTTTTTCAATGGAAATTTAAGAAAAATCTATTTCAAAATGGCCAATCTACAACCTCAGAGGAACCCTTAGGGAAAGCAGAACTTACTGGTGATAAGGACACAACCTTCTGTGACACTGACAGGAATAGGAAGAACAGTTACAAGCAACTGTCGCTCGACCCTCACATGCACATATCCCCACATAGCGCTACGCGTGCAACCTGCATGTAAACCTCTCGAGCATATCTTAACCTGATATGACTCGCAAATATGCATCAGTGCATGCACACGTACAAACACACACACATGTATAGTACATGCACACAAACACCTCCACACTCACACTCGCACACTCACACACACTGTCCCACAATGGCTTCTTGCTAACACGGTATGTCTCAAAAACGCTCACCTTTTCGTAGTACTTGATCTCGTACTCGGTGATGACGCCGTTGGGCTGCTGGGGCATCTGCCAGGAGAGCTGGATGCTCCGCTGTTGGACCCGCTCCTTGATCACCTCGCTGACCTGGGACGGAGCTGTAAAACACACAGAGACACGTCGATAAGAACCCCGGGGGCGAGGGAGGTGAGCGAATATCCATGCATGCACACACACACACACGCATTCACGCAGGCTCAGCTGCAGTGATTCTCAGCCTTTTTAAGTTCAAGGACCCCCAGTTTGATATGCATTAGGCCACGGAAAAAATCTTTTATTTATGTATTAATTAATTATATCTGGGTGTATACTATGAAATCGGTTCTGGGCATGTCATTATAGGCAACACAAAAAAAAGAAGAAAAAAAGTTGGACATTTCCAAAAGCAAAATAGCAAGAAAATTGCCAATCAACAAGCTCAAAAAAGGTCACATTGGGCGTGTAGATCTCCTATATTCAATATTCATCATACAACAAAGTATATAATGTAGGGCTTTCTTTTACAATTGGCTGCTTGTCTAAATTGTAACCTGAAGGTCACAATTTGCAGAGGGATAAAAGACTGCCTGTTTAATTTAAAAAACAATTAAAGAAATACGCTTTTAAACAGGATAATATTGTATTGCTGTAGACTGTGGACCATTTCGGTTAGAGCTGTAAAGCCAATAAATTCTGTTGCGGTTGGCTGATAAGCAAAATCGGGAACACAAACGCGTATCTTCCCTCAAAAGGAAGTCATTTCATTTTATTCAAACGTGAGTGTTTTGCATTTTGCTAGACGGGATGGTAGCCACACTTATGATTTTTTGACTGCTGAGCACACACTCGACAACATTATCCCAAGCGTCCTCATTACTTGCTATTGTCGATATCAATGGTGGATTCACCCTTATGCTTTCATTCGAAAGAACTTTATTCGAGACCCCTTGCTACAGGAAATCAAAGCCACACGCTCACGAACGACAAGTGGTTCGCACGTGGTAAATGAACACTCTGGTGCAGCTGCCAGACAGGCCTAATTAAAATATTGAAGTATTCCGAGTGCAGGATTGACTAATTAAACCATCGCAGTGTGTTTACATAAAGTACTTGGGGCTGTTTAGAGCACAAAATATATCGTTATAGTAAGCACAAATTTTTTTTTAGTTAGGCGTCATCTCCCTGGAGTGTATCGTAGTTAGATAAATGGTTTATCAGAAACTTTGCTTAACCCATTAAGACCAGGAACGCATCTTGTGTCATTTTAAGATTCATTTGGCTATTTGAAAATAGCAGATATACAAGCTCATAGCTATGAGCTTGTAGATCTGCTATTAAAGCGAACATTTGTAACTCAAATCTTTGCTTCTGGAGGTCTCTGGAACTACATATTTTACAAATGTTCGCTTTAAAAAATATATATATTCAAAGATTTGCACAGGTTTTCACGATTTTTCGATGCTTGTATATCTGCTATTTTTGAATAGCCAAAGACATCTAAAGAACCAGAGATGCGTTCCCGGTCTAAATGGGTTAAAAATAAAAATAAAAGTAATTCCACTTCATGGGGCCGTTAAGAAAATATGCAAAAGATAAAGAACTTTAGACGGAGGATAAAACATAACGATGGCATCATGGCAATGACGACAGTGATGATGATGGTGATAATTAAATTGTAGTCGTTACTGCTAGTAATAATAATAATAATAATAGCAGCAGTTGCAGTAAAAGCTGCAGCAGTGGCTGAGTATGCTTGGTTGTGCATGGACGATCTACAAGCTCACAACGTGTGAGAGACACTAGCGTGCAACTACGTATAAATCAGGCATAAAACACCAATTTTCACCTCACGCTTCATGAAATCTTTGAGAAAAGTGGTAGAAATGATGATGACGACGACGACGGCTATTATTAGCAGCAACAACATGTTGTAGCAATAGCAGCAAAGGAGTAGCATTGGTAGAGGCTGTACTAGTAGCTTTCACACTAGTAGAGTGGCAGTGGCAAACACAGTGATAGTAATAGCTGTAGCAACTACTGTAGTAACCCATCTTTATTACATGACAGATTGAAGATTCAAGATGGTGTGACTTATATGTATGAGCAACAACATGTTGGTGTGGCATGATCTGCAGACTGTGCAAACAATTACAATAAAACAAGATAATAAGAGAAGATAATAATAATAATAATACAAATAATAATGATAATGATAATAATGCATTAACTAATACTAATACTACTTCTACTACTACTACTAATAATAATAATAATAATAATAATAGTGGAAGGCAGTGCAGCCCGAGGCACTGATATAACTAAACAACAATAAACAACAATAATAATAAGGCACTGTGTACATTGTTTAACAAACTCACACATGTCTGTTGAAACACTTGAAAACAGGCTTGGAAAACCAGCGAAAATGAGCTGTGTGTGCAAAACCCAACGGATAATTACCGCGCATATGAAGCACTGCCATGCCCGTTATACTGTAGGTACATTTCTCTCCCTGCTAAACAGCCTCTCAGAATATGCCTGTGTCACCGGGGGAAGAGTTAAAGTGGCTGCTTGTTCCACCACAAAGCATTGTCGGAATTAATCAAACCCAATTGTCATTTATAATCTACGCCTCACAGTTTTTTTTTTTGCACTGACGGGGGGGGGGGGGACCAGCACACGCCATCTTCCACTGTCTGCGCTCTAATTGAAATTTTGATCAGGAGGTGTAAACATTTAAGGAGCGGCCGTGTGAATATTCAAGAGAGAGAGAGAGAGAGAGAGAGAGAGAGAGAGAGAGAGAGAGAGAGACAGACAGAGAGACAGAGAGACAGACAGACAGAGACAGACAGAGAGACAGACAGAGACAGAGAGACAGACAGAGAGTTCCAGGGGGTTCCCAGATGAATGACTGATCGTTAAAAACGACTTACCGACCCATGATGAGTCGGTAATTCCGAGAGAGTATTACACAAACGGGACCAAATGGACCTTTATACTGTCCTTGGGAGAAAAAAATATTTCGAAAACGTCTCATCTATACTGACACGCCCCCAAAATAGGGGACGCCATTTTTTTTCAAAATGTTGCGGCATGCACACAGAGAGAGAGCTGCTGAAGTGCTGACGTGTCCTGTGGCGTGTTCAGTGACCCATGGGAATGGACCTGGGTAGCCCCCCTAACACGGCCTGACCCCGGATTGTCTTAAAATGACCCGCCGCTAATGACTCCTGCTGGATTAAAACCCCTCATTAGGCCTCATCGGCATTCTCTGACAGTAATGCCCACGACAGCGGACACTGCCGATAGGGCCTTGTCAAAAAAAAAAAGAGAGAGAGAGAGGGAGAGAGGGGGAAAAAAAGACGACAACACTGTTATGACATGTCCTTTATAATCCACCCAAAACACACGAACAATGTATCCTTTTCACGATGCAGCCGAGGCACTCAAAGGGATGATTAAGTTCTCATACCCCGAGTCACAACAAACGGTTAGTGAAGCTTAGACCCGCGACCGAAAGCGCGGCCGCAGTCTCTTCTTGGCCTCATCCAGAGGGAAAAGCCTGGTTGGTTGAGAACTGGTCATTCCCTTTTCCATGATCTTTTTTTTACTGTGGTTGGGTGTTTTAATGAGTGAGTTGTGTCTTGACTTGCCAGTTGTGTACGCCGGTCGTACAGCTGAGAAGTTGTTACCCAGGTCAATACAAGTGCAACACAGTCACACACTTAAGGCAGCTACTTGCTTTTGAGTTAATGATTTGATACAACCTAAATTTCACTTTTTTTTCTCTTAACTGGGATATCGTGAAGATCGTCTTAGTAGCTCTTAGAAGTCTGTATTGCACATTACACATTCCAATCCTCTTAAAAGTAACATTTCTCATACTTGTAAAGTTGTACATTTAAAGTTGGCATGCTACAGACCCATTTTCTCAATGTATTTTTCTTGTTTTTTTCTCTATAATTTTTATCCCACGATTTTGTAACCCCTATTTTTCACCCAGTGCCAATGCCTAAGCGTGTAATCCTGGGCACTACTCTCCCTCTGCCAGCCTGGGGAGAGCCACAAACTAAGCCCCGAGTTAGCAGACCGCTACTTATCACCCGACAGGGGGGGGGGGGGGGGGGGGCGTAGCGCGTGGAAGGAACACGTTATTCCAACCAGTTCCTTTCCCCTCCATCAGGCGCCCCGGCTGACATGGGGGAGGCGGTATAGTGACCAGGATTACTGCATGTTTTTGTGAGGGTATGAACTACCCTAGGAAACACGGGAGAACATGCAAACTCCACACAGAGGCCCTTTCGCCAACCCCACCTAGGGTATGGGCGCTGATGATGCGGAGGAGAGGACACGCCCCCAGCGCCCCCAGCGTCCCCAGCTACCGACTCCGCCACCGTGCCCCCTTAACATTTATTTTTCTTACAAAGACTACATTTCTAAGTGTAAAAAAAAAAAACGGTATTTCTGTAGACACATCCAACGGCGATTTCAAGAGAGAAATGAAGTATTCTCCATCCCTGAGAAACGTACTTGGTCTTCATCTGACCTCAGCGTTGTTGCTCGATGATGAGCTACTTTAAAAGCACAGCTTTCCAGCCTCCCTCTAGAACGATACATATAGGGGTTCAGTCATCATAACACCTGCCCCATTTACCTGCCTTTGGCCTGGGGGTTCTGGTGGCGGTGACTCAGCCGATACCCCCACCTCTCCAGCACACAAACACGCACGCACGCACCCACGCACCCACACACACACACACACCCACACACACACACACACACACACACACACACACACACACACACACACACACACACACACACACACACACACACACACACAATACTTTTGTACTTTTACTCAAGTAACATTTTGAACACAGGTCTTTTACTTACTAAGTAGAGTACTTTTTCCACCACTGGCGCACACACACCGCGCGCGCACACGCACACACGCGCACACACACGCACGCACACACACACACCCTCCACGACCACGAGACATGTCCCTCTTCCATCATCCTCCCCTCTCTCACTCCGCCACGGGGTGACAGAGAGAAGCTCAGAGCCCTCCCTGTGTTTCCACAGAGACCATTAGACAGCATTAGCCTGAAACACGACGTTCTGCCAGGATAAAAAAGGTGATGATCATTCTGCGGGGCTAAAGATGAATTTGTAAGGAAGTGGAGAAGAAGGAGCCGTGTGCCAAAGCCTTAAAGCAAGTCATCCGTATTGTATATTTCCGGTGGGCCGTGAATAAGGACCTAGGGTTGAGTTAATTCGACAGAAACCTCCGGTTCTTTCTCTCTCTCTCTCTCTCTCTCTCTCTCTCTCTCTCTCTCTCTCTCTCTCTCTCTCTCTCTCTCTCTCTCTCTCTCTCTCTCTCTCTCTCTCTCTCTCTCTCTCTCTCTCTCTCTCTCTCTCTCTCACTCTCTCTCTCTCTCTCCCTTCTCCCCTGTGGAGCGCTCCACCAGTACTCTGTGACAGCCAGTAATGACATACTTAATATCATGGAGACCAGAGCCCAGTCAGCCAGTCATACACTTGCTTGACTTTTTCTTCTCTAACCCATTCAGACCAGGGAACGCATCTGTGTCATTTCTTTTTAGATTTCTTTGGGCTATTGAAAAATAGATCTACAAGCTCATAGCGGTCTCAATGGGTTAAAACATACCTGTGGGGGGCTTAGTGTGGCAGAAAATTGTTGTAATTGTTATGCCGGGTAAGGAGTCTGTTTGGGAAGGCGTTCGTGCATTCCGCTCCCTGTGATATTAGAAAACGTATTAGTGACCCCCGAAACACCTCCTCCTGTAAAGCCAACTGATCCGGAAGCCGGTCTCGGTCTCGCTTTGTCGTGCTCTGCATTTGAATATCTTATGAATACATTACAGTCAGACAGATTTTTTAATATCCTCTTCTTTGTGTCAGTCGGCTCGTTTTGGATTCTGGCGGCGGCGGCCCGGGCGGTGAGGGAGACGGTGCAAAGACGAGGTTGTTTATTACGTAAAGTGTCTTACTCTGCGTCTACGCTCGCCTCATACATAGACCCACTTGGTCCTCTAACTTTTTCATGTCAAGAACCCCAAAATGAAAATCGTTGCATTAGGCAGAAACCAGCTAACTCCATTTTGTCGCTTTTGCATTTTTTTCCATAGATCAGTGCCATTGAACACCCTTTACGTCTGTGTGTTGGTAAAACAAATATTGAACCGATGAAAAGGATTAAAAAGCGCTTCTGACAAAACTCCATTGGATCCTCAAACTTTCTGCTAAACCAGCTAATCCCACCGGAGTTAGCTGGTTTAGCTGACTCCGGGCTCCAACCCCTTTTGACCTCCAACCTCATTGTGAGCTTGGAGGTCCATTCAGCTGTTCTTATCAATGATGAACAAAACCTCCTAACTCCACTTTTTTTCATTTCCTCAAAAATGAACATTTTGGAGTTGGCTGGTTTCTGCCGGACAGCAGAGATATGTATTTGGCCACGGACCCCCATTTGAAAAAGATTTTGTGCCAGGGACCCCCATATAAGATTTGTGTTGTTAAAATGTTACAAGGATAAGCAAAATTTACGCTTCGCATTGGCGACATGGCTTGTGCCATGTGCCATGGTCTCTCGAGGCTGACGGCCGCTGTTATGCATATCGGGTTAAACTGATTTTGATGCTATATTAAGTAACTTTGCTGGGGCCCCCTGGAATCCATTCAAGGACCCCTGCTGGGGGTCCCGGACCCCACTTTGACAACCACCGCCATTTAGACTATTTGCAGGTTATAACCTTTTTTATAACTACTTAACTACTGTGCTCAAAGTGACCTTTTGACCTTTGTGACTCATTTGACCTACGGTACGTGTCAAGAAGATCCAGTGGCAGCAATAACCACACGCTATGTTATTATCGCTCTAACCCATTTAGACCTGAGGCGCATTCTAAGAACGCCTTCTAAATCCTACCTAGGTTTTCTGAACAACACTAATAATTATGTTTCTATATACATTGTCTCTTTTTTCATTTGAATCCTGTTACTTTTCAGGATTAAAAATAAATAAATAAGTAAGTAGCATTATCCACAAGCTCAAAACCGAGCTTGTGGATAATGCTACTTGTGCGTGATCAAGTAGGGCACTCATTTAAGAAAAAAACACAAAAAGTTAAAATATGGAGATAAGCGGTTTCTGCCCGACAGCAACGATAAACAATATAGTATTAGCAACAACTCAAATGACACCGAGGCGTTCCCGGCCTGAAAGGTATAACAATGTGTAACAGGTCTAAATGGGCTAAAGACATGGGTGTTGGGTGTTGCTTACAGTGTATCCTCAATGCTGAATACTGTGTTATTTGACGACATTATTAAAGATTAATATGTTTCTAGGATATAACGCATCTCTGGACTTTTCCTGCGTCAACTTTCCGCCTTGTGAAATTATATGGTCCATTTTGCCGGGCGTCTTAGGTTTTTAATGGACTTTTTCTTATCTCTTTTTTTGTTCAGACATCTTTTCCAGAAGGCTATGAAAACATCAAGATTGGCGACAGAGCGGTTCCAAGCAGGCCTGACACTAACGAGCTATGACATAATCAAGATTACTTCCACTTGACACCGTGACTCTCATAAGAGAGGAAAAAAGAAGGAGGCTTGGTATTAAGTGTTGGCAGGCTCAGAGGGAACGGACATTTTTTTTAACAATGGACAAAAGAGGGAGAGGTCAAGCACTTATGTGTGTGTCTTTGTGTTTGTGGGCGGGTGTTGTTTATGTGTGTGTGTGTGCTGTGTGCGGGGTTCGATTTACTGGGGGGAGGGAGGGGAGGGGTAGTCCGTGCCGTTGCTTTTTTTTTTACATCCCCAATTCGGTGGGGATATGTATTATCTTGGCTTTTGGAAAAATAAAAACTGTCCGATATGTTTAATATTGATGTTTGATAATAGACATAAATGAACAATTAAATGAATAATGTTCTGTATGCTCACCACACCAAAATTTGGCCAAATTATGCAAAAAGAAATACATAAACAAATTGTGAGAATAGCAGATATGCAAGCTCACAACATGTCACCACGCGACGTGCTGTGAGCTATTTGTTGTATGAAGAATTCGGGTTTAATTGGTTGAGAAAATGTACAAATTGAACCCTGGGTGGGTGTTCATGTACAGTGTGTGCGTGTGCGTGCGTGTGTGTTCATCTGTGTTGGTTCCGGCCTGCCTGTGCATTTGCGTGCCTGTGTGTTGTTATTCCATCTCTCTCTGCCTCTCTTCTGGGAGGATGAGGGTGTGTTTGTCCGGCCCCTCTGCG
This sequence comes from Gymnoscopelus braueri, assembly GCF_963280865.1. NCBI lineage: Eukaryota > Metazoa > Chordata > Actinopteri > Myctophiformes > Myctophidae > Gymnoscopelus > Gymnoscopelus braueri. Next base: position 13,069,798 of record NC_137616.1, read on the forward strand.
TGTATAACACTCCTCAACAGAAAGCGCGTGGGTTGGCGCTCGGTGCCCCCCGGATGCTCATGCGACCCGCATGGCTGACATCCAGGCAGCCAGTCTAAATAGCCCCGGGGCAGAAGCCCGGCTACAGTGTGGCATTAGAGGGCTATCCGTTCACGCTGTGTACCTTAAGCAAGCTACTGTAGAATAAAGAAAGGGAGTTGAGAATTCACTCGAGTGCCGTGCGGAGACATGAGTCAAAGGAGTGAGTCAGATAATAAAAAATGGAGGACAATAACAGGGCCGCGGCTTTGATGAATGTGAGGAGCGGCTGGAGAAATTGGTATGACAAGGTCCTCGCTCTTAGGAGAGTTTTTTTTTAAAGCTCCCGTATCTTTTTTTCCCCGCTAGTGGCGATGGGTCTCTAGGCAGCTATGTATCTCTACTCCTGTCAGTGCGACAACCTCCAGCGCTACACGGCTTTGAAACCATCTCCAGAACCAATTCAGTAAGATAATGGAGAGGGTGACAGTGTGGATATAAATCGTTAGATAACTCTTTCATTTTTTTTTTTTTTACAGGAGATCAAGGCCTGCACCTTTTCATGTGAACGTCGACCGTGATGAAATCCTCCCGCAACATAACGGTTCCCAAGCCGCTCCGCCCTTGCCGTTATAAAGGCCACATTAGCGCAAACTCTCCCAGTCCGATCGCTCAGCAAATCTAATTCTCCGTCAAGGCATTCATTAGGAAGATCATGTGGATTTTTTTTTTGCTGTAGTATGTCTTGGGCTATAAAGCTAAAGCCTGCGACGTCTTATCCATCAAAGTGTGGCCGGCATAATGTCTTGGAACAGTTCTATAGCTCGTTGAGTCTAATGCAATGTGAAAGCCTCAAATCAAGGTGTATAGAATGCCCTTGAACTAGAGGGTGTTTGAAAAAAATTGAGCTTTCGAGAGACTGTGCGTAACGAGGGAGCGGCTTTCTGCATGATAATAGGCCCAGCCCGGTCAGGAACACATACACGGTAAAAAAAAAAAAAATCCTCAGTATTCATTTATCTCCGAGGGTATACAAATGGTTCAATTAACACTGAGGATTTTCACTGTGTACGTTTTTTAACTAACACTGAGGATTTTCACTGTGTACGTTTTTTAATGGCCAGGCAGGGAGGGCAAAGGGGACTTCCGTTTGAAAGCAATTAGCCGGACGTAGGAGGGGACCCTTTTCATGTTATGTATAGGGTTGACAGCTCCATAGCTGATAAGACGATTATTAATACATAGCTGATAACTCTACTTCAGCGCCACACACACACACACACACACACACACACACACACACACACACACACACACACACACACACACACACACACACACACACACACACACACACACACACACACACACACACACACACACACACACACACACACAGCTCAACCGGGCAGTCAAATGACAATCTCACCTCATTATTTTGTCCAAGTTCAAGGACCTTTAAAAAAATGAAAAATGTTTTTTTTTTAAAAAGCCACCCACCTCTACATTCATTGGTATTCAACAGAGAGAACAGGCTGAAATAAAAATGTCCTCGCTGAATAACTTTCCTAATGTGAGCAGGGTACAGTGTATGTTGGCAGATTTGTCTGTGTACGCGCGTGCGTGTGTGTGTGCATGTGTGTGTGTGTGTGTGCGTGCGTTGTATGCGTATGAAGTACATTCGTTAAACGGATTGTCAATGTGAATCTCTTCTTTGGTGAATTGCATGTTTAAAACATTTATCTCGACAAAGCAAGCTGCCCAGTACAGCCCACATACTTCCAGTACTGTCAAGTCACTGCCAGGCCTACTATAACTTGGAGTGTCTTGCTCAAGGGCGCATTCCTAAGCCAGAGCAATTTTCTGGCCCCACACAAGCCCACTTCTCTAACCTCTGGACTTCTGCCTCCCACAACACCCCCCCCCCCCCCCCCTCTCACCCCCCCACCTCTTTAATCTTTCTTGGATTCGGGATGAGGAGATCACCTCTTTTTTTTCTGCCTGAGGTAACGTGTTCATCCCCCCCCCCCACACCTAACAACATAAGTATAGCCTTGTGCTGCTGCAACTGTGAAGCCAGGAGTCCCAAGTTTCAGCGGGAAGGTCACAGAAAAGGGACATTGCATCCATGCTACACTGACAGACACACACACACACACACACACACACACACACGCAACATGTCATACACAGCCCCCCCTTCCCAGCGCATCTAGCGCATTTAAACCCATTAAGACCGGGAACGCATCTGTGTCATTTTAAGGTTTCTTTGGCCATTCAAAAATGGCAGATATACAAGCTCATAGCGCAAACATTTTAGTTCAAAATGATCTAGCTTTAAGAAAAAACATATTTTCAAAGATTTGCACACATTTTTCACAATAAAATGCGCTACGAGCTTGTATATCTGCAACTCTTTTAATAGTCCAAAGTATAAAATAATGGTTATGGCTAAAAATCTAAAATGACACAGCTATGCGTTCCCGGATTGTATGGATTAACCCTCAGCGACGGTCCAAATTCTAGGAGCATGGCGGTCGGCAGGCTATATCATCAGGGGGTCCTGAGCAGTGGTGTAAAGTAGTCAAGTACATTTACTCAAGTACTGCACTTAAGTACAATTCTGAGGTTATTCTACTTTGCTGGAGTATTTCCAATTGTCTATACTTTTACTTCTACTCCGACTTAGTTAGTCTCACATTGCTAGATGACGTCCGCCTACCGACACTTCCGGTGACAACTAAATCCAAAGTATAGTTGTGAGAACAGCTGCTAACAAGCCGACGCCCACTGCTTTGGAAACCAGTCCATTCAATTCAAAGGAGCTTTATAGGCATGAGAAAACACACGTTTACATTGCCAAAGCAAGTGTCAAAATATAATAAAAACTGTTGAAAATGTACAGTATATACAGTTGGAGAGGGTACAGCATTGTTAAGCAGAGCTATATCACATTGCATTGTTATATACATGTTATATATGTACAGGGTATAAAGCTTTTTGAGACAAATAGCAGCAATCTTTTGCAGTCACTTTGGGACAAATAGCAGATTGTTTTCTAAAAACTAATTAAATCGTATACAAAAAAGGCCTCAGATTTAAAATGCGTTTAAAGGTAGCAGCTCTGTATGTGCAGTAGATCTAGAGGTCCACCCTGGAAACCAATCATATCACTGACCCACTATGAGAGGCTTGGATTGGTTCTGCAATGCAGTTTTTTTTTTCTATATAGACTGACATGTGAGTCTAATGCAGACAGTAGAATTAAATACTGAAATATTGTAACTTTTTGAATAACATTCCAGAAAGAGTGCAAATGTAACTCTGATTTGACACAGGATTTTACTGGGAACTAAAAAAGTACCGTAGAGGCAGAAGAAAAGTATCACAGGGGACTTTTAACAATCGATGTGTAATACTGTTTGTCCTGTCCTTTAAAATGCTGTAAAGGTTATTTTTTTAAAAGGCCAAATAGTTTTATTTCAACAATTTAGCTGGACTGACTGGAAATGCCAAGGTGACTGCGGTTACAATAGAACATAAAAAATAACCATAAAAATACACAGTGATACGGTACTGTAGACAATGGAAGACATAACTAAAACTGTGCCAAAGCTCTGCATTCACCACAAATCAACATGAGCACTTGAGCCTTTGATATAGCCTACAATCCACATAATGCATCAGTTCAGTGTCCCATCGACCATATTCACACAGCTGACTTAACACTTTGAACTTAATCTGAATATTAAGTAAGAGCATGTGTGTGTGTGTGTGTGTGTGTGTGTGTGTGTGTGTGTGTGTGTGTGTGTGTGTGTGTGTGTGTGTGTGTGTGTGTGTGTGTGTGTGTGTGTGTGTGTGTGGTGGCAGGTACTGAGCTGTGACTTGTTGTGGGCTTGTAGATCTGCTATTTTCATTTCACAACTAAGTATAAAACAGGCACGAACGTTTCAAGATGCAGCCTTGTTTCAGGGACGTCGTTGGAAAATGAAAGACAAGGTCAAAAACGGACGGTAAAGCCTCGATGTGTTTGCAAATAAATCTCAAGGCTTTGTTTGTTTGTTTGTTCGTTCGGAGGCCGTTTTCCATCTGAACCCACTCAATCACAATAAATCCCATCAGAGAACCCGGCCCCGGCTTTGGAAGATGTCCAGGCCTGATATTCCTCAGTGCTTAATTTCCTGAGATCTGCATAATTCGGTGCTGTGCTAGCCTGATGAAGCCATAAGAATATGCCACGCTCTTCCCCAAAAGCCCTTTTGTTGGTGAGCCGTGGCTCAATTGATGCTATCTAGATGCGGACGTCACCGGGAATACACACAGCGAGACCTAACAGATGTGAAATGAAGGGACCGGGGGAACTCGGACGGTAATGTAGACCGCTTTTGCTTTACTTATCCGCTGCCTTCACTGACCTTTTCTGCTTACAAGCAGCTGCAAGGCACGTCTTTTCTCCAAATACATGACTACGGGGCTAAGCAGAGATACGCGTCTGCATACACAGTGGCTTTATCGTTTATCTTAATAAAACAAAGGCTCAAGAGTGAAAAGGCGCAGGGCCGATTACGGCGAGAAGCCTAGGCGTGGATATTTACAGCAGGCGCTGCTAAGCAGCCAGCCAAATCCACTCCCCCACCACCAGCACCACCACACACCCTCCCAAACTCTCTGCTTCCATTAAATGTCAAAGCACAGCCTGAGGCCCTCCCTCTACACGCTCGCATCTAGAGCCTTGATTGGACATCTGAGCCGCACACGGATTGGAAAGTGAGATTATTCACAACACACAGTGTGTGTGCGCTGAGGACCAGGTCCAGTGGAAGAAGTAATCAGATGTTTTTACTTAAGTAAAAGTAGCGATATATCGCAATGCTACTCTGTTATAAGTAAAAGTCCCATTCACTTTACTAAGTACAAAAGTATTGGCGAAAATATACTTAAAGTCCCAAGAGTAAAAGTACTCATTATTGTGCAGAATGTCCCATTTCACAAGTTTTGTTTTCTTTCAAAAGTTTTTTGTATTACTTTCGATAATAGCCTGTACATTCAAACTTGTATTTCTAGAACAGACAGAGTATAAAATCGTTTTAATTGGTTCATGTACAGTATGTTTTGAAATAATAATCAAAATCTACAAAGTAGAATAGTAACTAAAGCTGTCAAATAATACAGCTTTTTTTTTTAAAAGTACAACATTTGCCTCTGAGATGTAGTGGAGTACAAGCATAGCCTATCGGCACACTCAAGTAAAGTAAAAGTACCTAATAATGTGTAATTAGTACTGGACTCAGAGTCCAGTACTTGAGTAAATGTACTTGGTGTGCTGTGGACTGACAGAGCAGCAGGGCCAGATCAGAGAGTCTGGAGGCAGTGCTATTATTCTTGCAGTTTGGGGGCCTTGTGGTCGCATTCATCTGTGGCTTCCCACAGAGGCAGCTTCAACCCTGCATGCATTCTGTCTCATTCTCCCTTATCATCACTGAATAACTCTTGCAATTTGACAACCATTTTTAAATTAAAACTTCACCAACCGCCACACACAGCTATGCCCGGTAAGCAGGGGAGGGGCAGATTGTTGAGGTTTTGGAATCATTTGGAAAGTTAATTTATTATCGAGAATACCTCTGTGATCAGGAAGATGATCGTATTAATCAGAGCTCGTATGCTCTTTAATCACGGTCTTGGACAGAGTCCCATTCCGGGGGAAATAACATCCAGCCCCCCCCCCCCCACACACACGCACACGCACATGCACATGCACATGCACATGCACGCACAAGCACACACTCTTTGGTTGGCCTCTGTAATTTTGGCATGAGGCAGTCTGGTCGGGGCGACACCCCGCAGATCGTGAGCAGATCTAGGCCAAGCAAGAGGTGGCCCCGTAGGAAGGACCATACAGACAGTGCCCTCTATATACCTGTAGTTCAGTGGTCTGAGAGTGTACAGATTGAACCACAACCTGAACCCAAAGTTATTATTATTATTATTATTACTATTATTATAAATCTGAGAACCATGCTGTAGATAAATCCAAAAGCAGACCAGCAGAGAAAAATACCCGGCTCTATAACAAGTACTCTCTGAAAAATGACCGTATATTATCACACTAGGCTGTTAGACATTTTCAAACTGACAATAACACTGACAAAACAGAGAACATTCCTACCCATATGAACTTCCATTCGGATTCCTGGTTACCCAAACAATAAAGGCGTGTTGCTGTTAGCTCAGCTATCTATTGTACAATGTCCAGTAGTTACTATGGTGAGAAATAAACTGAGACTGAGATCTTGTGGGATTAACTGTCCAAAACCGCTTCCATTGTTGGTTAACATTATACTTACTAGCGCCCTATTTTAGAATTCGTCGGACGACTGTGTCGGATGCAAAAATAGTGATTCTACAAGCTCACATACAGACAGCAACTTAAAAGGATTAAGCTTACATTTTCTCCTAAATCATTCAGACATTGCCAGATTATTGAGTCAATGTTGGCCAAACGTGATTTAAGGGTTAATACTCCTGGACGTTTGAATTTAGCAAGTTGATTTTCATACCGTAATGAAATGAATGGAATCCAATGGCTTCCTCAATGAACAAGCAAACGGCATGCTTTGGTAAAGGTTAGTTAGGTTAGAAGTAAACTAAACCATGAGTTAATTGGCAATTGGTTATAATTATTATTATTATTATTATTATTATAGGGAGGTAGCTCTCATTTTCATGTGAATCTGTCTTCCCCTTTGTAAGGGATCAGCAAAACAACATATTAGTACAGTGATAATAATGAAGAATACAAGAAGAAATGCGTTGAAAGCAATGGCTAAGCAGTCATTTGATAGGTGAGATAAAAAAGAAAAACTATCCCAGGGGCCTAAAAAAACACAACATGTCACTTCAAAATAAACAAGAGAGAGAAATAAATGTGTGTCATTCTGCGGTTAGGGGAGGTAAGAGGTACATAGGCTTTTGAAAAACATTTGGTCACACTGCTAAGCTGCGCTGCAACATGCTGAAATGTTAATGTAACCCTGAGAGTGACTTCCCAGTGTGGGAGGTATGCTGCAACCTGCCTTTTTTTCCCCTCAGTCTGGCCCATAAATCCCACGCTGATCCAATAAGTAGCTCCTCCAAGGCTCCACCCCAGTGACACTTAATTCGGTCTTGCACTCTACTGGCACACAGGGGTGATAATGACCTTAAATGGGAAGTTGTGCAAAAGTGGGTGTTGGGGAGGTTGACCATAAATGGTTCAGCTTGGCAGTGGTGGAAAAAGTAGTCGCATATTTTACTTAAGTAAAAGTATCGATACTGCAATGTAGAAATGCTCTGTTACAAATAAAAGTATGGAATTCAAAATGTACTTGAGTAAACGTAGACAAGTATTGGCATCAAAATGTACTTAAAGTACCAAAAGTAAAAGTAGTCATTATGCAGAATGTCCCATTTCAAGTTTTCAAATGTATAGAAATCCTTTGAAAATAGCAGATCTACAAGCTCACAATGCGTCACATCGCGACGCATTGTGAACTTGTAGATCGACTATTTTCAAATGGCCGAAATGTATATAGGGCTGAAGTGGTTAAGGTATGTTTTGTAATATTAATCAAAATCTACAAAGTAACTAAAGTTTTCAAATAATTGTAGTGGAGTAAAAGTACAATATTTTGATCCGAAATGTAGTGGTGTAGAAGTAAAAGTATTGTGTGTGGAAATACTCAAGTAAAGTACAGATACCTCAAAATTGTACTTAAGTACAGTACTTAAGTAAATGCACTAGTTACTTTCCACCAGTGTCAGTTGGTGAGAAGGCCTAGCGTGCTTTTTCATGATAAAAAAAACGACAAACAAAACTCACAGCACCAGCAGCTGCACAGTGAAATCCTCAGTGTTTAGGCTGATTCATCCATTTATAACCCAGATAATCAGAAGAATCTAAATCAGTTTTATTGCCAGATCACACGATTACAGTGTAAAAAAAGAGAGTGAGTGATTTATTTATTTATTTACTTTTTTTGAAAGCTCTCAACATTTGCAGTGAGAGTAAGAGTTAGAATAGGGAAGGCGAGAATATATAGAGAACAAACGAACAGAACACTCATTTGAATATATATAAGGTGCATGATTAAAAATGCAATGGACAGCTGGTACTAAGGAAGAAATGCTTATTGTGCAGGTGGAAAACACGCACACGCACACACACACACACACACACACACACACACACTCACGCACACGCACACGCACAAATGTAACCAAATGGACCTGAGAATGTTACTGTGGCAGGCTAGGCTGGCTGTTTCCCGTTCGAGAGAGAGAGAGAGAGAGAGAGAGAGAGAGGCGGTAGTAGCACATTACCACCAGGGTAAGTGCCACCCTGGTTGATGAGGGACAGGGCTGGCACGCCCACATGAGCTCCACAACTCCAGACCCAGTAATCACGGGGACGGGCCAGCCTGATGCTGCTTGCCTGGCAGTCAGGCAGCAGCAGCAGCAGTCATGATGAGTAACCCTTGGGCTCAGACAATCCTAGACAAGCCCCAGTTCTCCTTACACTCACACACACTCCAGACAGCTTGTGCCACAGTGAGATTGCACAAAAGCGCCTTGCTTAGTCAACTTGGCTGCATTGTGTGTTGTGTACTTTATCTGAGAGGTCGCGGCTTTACGCGTCAGTCATCGGCGGTGAGTTCTCCCCTCGCTCATCCGTGTCTGACTGTGAGCTCACTTCTTTTATGTTCAGTAAGTTGTGACTGGACTTGAAGGAAACCAGACGGCGATAACAACGCGTGTGCACACGGCTTGGGTGTGGCTCTTTCAGTCTTGACTCGCTTTACGTGCTATATACACAAACATTCACTCCTTCCAGCATATTTGTCTTTTGTTGTGATCATACCTATGGTATGACGGTGTGTCGGGAACCCTGAACTACATGTGATTTATGACTTTTTTTAACATGCTGCTATTTTTAGGCTTTTTTGTGCTTTTTATTCCCCCTTCCTTACTTATTAACGTGAAGTCTGCATAAATAAGTTTCACCTCACTTTTACCTGTAATTGTGTTGTAGCCTTTAAGTTGAACGTTTGATTGATTGAACAGAGACTACTTTAATAGAGAAACAACATTATGTTATTTGACACACTGTGACAGTCTTCATAAGTCCTTGCCCAAAGTGAGGCCAGTTCAGAGCACACGTTCTATAATACTAAAAGATAATGCTCAAGTAGTAATCCCACAGTAGAAAGAGTTCAACCTAAAAATGCCCAGGTGCCAGGGGGTCCCCAGCAAAATACGTTAATACAGCATGGCTATTTATGAAACATTGCGAAAAATCTTGAAAGTGTTTTTTAAAGAATTTTGTTTTTTTACATACATCTTCTCTTCTGGGGGTCCCTGGCACAAAACCTTTTCAGAAGGGGGTCCATGGCAAATACATGGGGTCCTTGACATGAAAACGTTTGAGAACCACTGCCCTGCAGCACATCTCCTGGGTGTTGTGCATAACTTCAAGAAGGAGCTTAAGAAATTATAATTGTGTAGAGAGTGAGAGAGAGAGTTTCTATGGGGCACGTCTATATCTGATTAAACAGAACTATCTTGTGCTTCCAAAGCTATTTCCGAGGCTTGGTTTGGCTACATCCCACCGCTTGTTACACTCCACAATCAAATTCATATCCGTGATTTATCACAGAGTGTCACATAAAGGCTGTTTGCAACAAACACGCACGCGCAAGCGCGCGCGCGCACACACACACACACACACACACACACACACATACACATACACATACACATACACACACACACACACACACACACACACACACACACACACACACACACACACACACACACACACACAACGACAAGGGAAAAAATACAACTCCTTTCCAAGTCATAATTCTTATCCACCAGTGGCTTTTGAAATGAGACAAACAGCAGCAGAAAGATCTGATTATTCCCAGACTCATGACAACATGTCACCCCCCCCCCCCCCCCCCCACACACACACACCCCCACCAGCGATCCTCCGCCTGCTGTCCCCCGTTCGGAAGCAACTGCAAATTTTTCAACCGGCTGCAACTTCAAACCGTGCGCAGCTGTGCCGCTGTACCTGCAGAAACCAGGTGGTTCTCAAACTTTTTCATGTCAAGGACCCCCAAAATGATATGTATTTGGCTGCGGACCCCCCCCCCCATCTAAAAAAATATTTTGTGCCAGGGATGTTTTAAAAATATCAGATCTACAAGCTCGTAGCGCGGCACGAAGTGACGCGCTATGAGCTTGTAGATCTGATATTTTTGAAGAGCCAAAGTATAAGATATGGTTAAAGTGGTTCAAATGATCGTGACGCTATATTAACACATTTTGCTGGGGACCCCCTGGTAGCCCCCACCAAGGACCCCTGGGGGTCCCCAGACCCCACTTTGAGAACCAATGCTTTATCAGAAACACACACACACACGCACATGCACACGCGCACACGCACACCTTGTAAACACTCAAATACATTTGAGTGTGTGTGTTTTTTTACGGGACCCCATCATGAGTATAGCTGTTGCCATGTGAGGCTAGCCTGGTAAACCCTCCCTCCGGAAATCTCATTTCTATTTGATTCCTGGAGTGAGTCTGGCCTGATCCGCCTTTCTGCAATATTGGCTGTGTATGCCAAACGGCCGAGCCTATCAGCGTCGTCGCTCATTGTTCTGTGATTGACAGCTTACGTTGGCCAATCAGGTGGCGAGTTCGAGTGAGCCCAAAACACGAACGGCAGCCATCTTTTTCTTGTGCGGCCAATTCTCCGCTATTTTTTTACTTCAAAAAGCTCTTTAACTTCTATTTTGAGGCACGGAATTTACTTATAAGATATCGTTTGGATAGAATTTAGTTGTTTAACTTCATATATGTGGTCAATTAATCATGACAAAGCCTATTTAAAAATAAAAATTTAGAGAACCGGTAGGGGCGGGCAGTGACACCATTGTATCCGAAAAAGGCAACCCATTTTGGGTATGGCTGTCTCAAAAGTCTCGTTGCGTCACATTAAGACTGGTGAACTGCTGATTGGCTGAAGGGGAAAAATTATCATTGGCTGAAGGGGTTGTCAGTCAACGGTATTACTCCCGCCCAACTCCAGCACAGCCAATATTGCAGAAAGGCGGATCAGGCCAGACTCACTCCTGAAATCAAATGGAAATGAGATTTCCGGAGGGAGGGTTTACCAGGCTAATGTGAGGCAGCTATTGGCTTCAGAATGAACAATAAACAATAAATAGTCCAGCAGCGCCATGCAGCAGCGGTCCCCTTAGCCTTGGAGAGGTATACTAGTGTACACAACTGCCCATATAATCACACACATCATGCTTTGCCGCGTGGATGAACTGAGCGAGGCCTTGGCAGCACTTTAACCCATTAAAACCGGGAAAGCATCTAGTACGTATGTATGTCGTTTTTAGATTTTAGTGTTGGCTATTCAAAAATAGAACATTTTTTAACTCAAATCTTTTGCTTCTAGGGGGTCCCTGGAACAAAATATTTTGAGATGGGGGTCCGCGGCCAAATACATATCATTTGGGGGGGTCCTTGACCAGTGTTGCCATATTCTGTGAGAGAAATAAGCAACCAGGTCTAGGAAAACAAGCCCAAAAGAAGCAACTATGGGCCACATGAGCTTAGTACTTAAACCTACTGTATACATCGGCTATTTGAAAAGAGCTACAAGCTCACAACGCGAGCGACACGTTGTTGTGAGATTGTAGATCTGCTATTTTCAAATAAAATTATTGGTGGAAACTTATAATAAAGAGACCTGGCAACACTGTCCTTGACATGAAAAAGTTTGAGCACCACTGATATAGCATATAACATACGTTTTTTTTCCCAGAAGATTGTTAGGATTTAGAAAGACATTTTGTAAAATCGTAGCCTCAGGTCTTACTGGGTTAACACAACCAGTTGTAGATAAACAAGTCCACTCCATTCCCCTGGAAAAGCAGGGTCACTAGTCTAATCCCCCTCATCATTGTTGTTTTTGTTGGGGAAGATAGAGCACAACAACACACACCAGCCAACTGGAGGAGGAGGGATTGGCATGGCAGAGAATGCTGAAAGCTGGCCCATACGTTGCATTGTTGTTGAAAAACCTAGAATGAACTTTGTGTCCAAGGAAAAGAGGAACAGCAGCTGGTGGTGTTATAGCTGGGTTTAGGAGGAGGTATGGGGGGTTTCTGTTGTGGGCAGGTGTAGCTTAAACCAGGGGGTCTTCAGCAAGGGGTCCGGGACCCCTAGGGGGTCCTCAGAGTTACTACAGGGGGGCTGCTAAATCTTTGTGTGATATGATTTTTTTTTTTCTACATTTACCACTTGAACCCTAGCATCTCTTTTATGGGGAGAACTTTAGCTAAAAAATTGCAGATCTACAAGCTCACAACGCCTCGCGCCGCGAGGCGTTGTGAGCTTGTAGATCTGCTATTTTTGGCAAAGAGGTATATAGGTGTAGAGGGAAAAAAGAGCAGACCAGGGGAAAAAAACTAGAATCTGAAACACAATTTTATACAATATAGAGGGGGGTCCCTGCTTCATCTCTCTCTCTCAGCTAAGGGGGTCCTTGGCCTGAAAAAAAACGTTGAAGACCCCTGCCTTAAACTGTTTGTGGTTGAACTTACACTTCCTGTCAAACTTAAATTTTGATTTCTTGAAGGTGTTATTTACTGCCTTATAAATTATGAATTGCCTGTGAAGAAGAAAAGAAACTCCTAACTGAACTGTAAACTTTGTAAAACTATCAACTGTTTGAACACTGCTGCATTCCTTTTTTCTTTTCTTTTTTATTCACTATCCAGAATATTGCCATTATAAATTTGATATAATTACCCTCAGAAGATCTTCTAAATAATCCCACTGGAAAACAGTTTAATCACATTCCATACCCTTCGAGCAAAAGAAGAATTGTGCTGCCAACGGTTCTAATCGACTTGATAATAATAACTATCTCTGTTTTGGCTTGTTACTGGAAAAGCCTACTCTGTGTGTGTGTGTGTGTGTGTGTGTGTGTGTGTGTGTGTGTGTGTGTGTGTGTGTGTGTGTGTGTGTGTGTGTGTGTGTGTGTGTGTGTGTGTGTGTGTGTGTGTGTGTGTGTGTGTGTGTGTGTGTGTGTGTTGCACAAAACGCCACCATCGCTTTTTTTTACTTTCATGTCGTAACACGACACTCTAATAAGACGTCAGATGTCATCAGCGCTGTACCTCAGCAACAAGAACAGCAATATTTTTTTTAAAGCCCCCCGTCGTATAAGTCAGCCGATCTGATCCGCGGCAGAGCTAAAAAAGTATCACCTTGTGGCTCTGAGCGTCTCAGAGAGGTAGTTGAGCGTAATGGCTCTATTAACTCCGTAATGCGTTCTCATTTCAAGATCAAAGTGGGATGTTTCATAGCTTGGCGCTTGAGCTTATTGTGAGTCGCTTAAAATGAACGAAGGGAACGGTGAAATAAAAAAGATATATATATGAGTGTATAAAAAAACTCAAGGAGAGGCAGATTAATCTGTTTTTAAGAAACACTGTCTGTGGAAAGTATTGAAATGTGTGGGGGGGGGGCTTGGCAAACCCTTTAAAGCCAAGCAGCCTGATTAAAGTTTGGAGATTGGCCAGATGCGAAAACTCAATCTGTACTTACTCCACCCCCCCCCCCCCCCAACCCCCCTTCTCAGAATTGTATTTTGGTACAGAGGGGAGAGAAAAAACAGAGAGAAGATACTGCGACAGACTTTTGTTGAGATTGTTCTTTATAAAGCAAATATAAGGCGGAATGGAATGGAATGATGGACTGAAAAGGTGTTTCTTAATCTGTTCCCTCTCTAAATACCACAATAAACCGGAGGCTCGATCAAAACATAAATTCCAAGGCCTCCACATGGAAGTAATCAGCAGTCAATGCCTCCAACGCGTTGTGTTGTCTCTTAAAAGGCCCGAGCCGAGCACAAGTCCCATTAGTCACACTGGATAAATTAACAAGCTTGCCCCCGCGTTGCTCTTTGTGCATGTGTGTGAATTGGCTTAGTAGTCCTTCACTGTTAAACTGAGGAATAGTTAGTCCCAGCCATTCATAAAACATACAGTACTGTATATATCCCACTGTGTGTTATATGGTCTCAGTGTGGATTCAGACCTGGGTGAAGGAGATAGGCTAGGAGGCAGCTGCAGGAGTTGGAAGGAAGGGTGGTGGGGTCGCCGGGGTGTTAGAGATGCAGAATAGATACCTAGGACCACCAGCAATGTAGAGCACACACACACACACACACACACACACACACACACACACACACACACACACACACACACACACACGCACACGCACACGCACACAGTACACACACAGTGGAAAGTAACTGTACATGTAATCAAGTACTGTACTTAAGTACAATTTTGAGGCGTTTTTTACTTTACTGGAGTATTTCCAATTGTCAGTACTTTTACTTCTACTCCACTACATCTCAGAGGCAAATATTATACTTTTACTCCACTGCAATTATTTGAAAGCTTTAGTTTCAAGTTACTTTGTAGATTTGTATTATTATTACAACATACATTACCCACTTCAGCCCGATATACATTTTGGCCATTTGAAAATAGCAGATCTGCAAGCTCACAATGCTTGTAGATCTGCTATTTTCAAAAGATTTGTATACATTTGAAAACTTGAAAAGGGACAGTCTGCATATTGAGTACTTTCTACTTTTGGTACTTTAAGTACAGTTTGATGCCAATAATTGTGTACTTTTACTCAAGTACATTTTGAATTCTGGACTTTTTCTTGTAACAGAGTATTTCTACATTGCAGTATTGCTACTTTTACTTAAGTAAAAAATGTGAGTACTTTTTCCACCACTGCACACACATGCAAGCACACACACACACACACACACACACACACACACACACACACACACACACACACACACACACACACACACACACACACACACACACACACACACACACCTCCTTTTTTCATTCTACACCAAATCTCTTTGCCAAAAAAAGAAGTTGCAACACAATGTGTTGTAGATCCACCATCTTATCTAAATAAATAAATGCCTATTTTCACAGCATGTTTGCCTATCATGACGATACGTCCAGGATGATGGGGTTCATGTGGTTAAACCCATATACAAGCATTGCATCCAGACACGCAAACATAATCACCACACAATCGCACACGCACACAAACACCCATGCATAATACACAAACTCACTCACAAGCTCCCAACCAAGGACCAGATGTGGCATGCACATCATACGTACAGCTTTATGCTGTATTTCTAGACAGGGGAGGAAAGTAACTAAGTACATGTACTCAAGTACTGTAGCCTACTTAAGTACAATTTTACTTGAGTATTTCCAATTTCCGACCACGATTTCCGACTTCTACTCCACTACATCTCAGAGGCAAATACTGTACTTTTACTCCACTGCAATTATTTGAAAACCTTAGTTACTAGTTACTTCGTAGATTTAGATTATTACAAAACATACATTAACCACTTCAGCCCTAAATACAGTACATTTCGGCCATTTGAAAATAGCAGATCTACAAGCTCACAATGCGTCGCGACGCGACACATTGTGAGCTCGTAGATCGGCTATTTTCAAAAGATTTTTATACATTTGAAAATGTGAAATGGGACATTCTGCATACTGAGTACTTTTACTTTTGGTATTTTAAGTACATTTTGATTCCAATACTTTTGTACTTTTACTCAAGTCAATTTTTAATTCCGAACTTTTACTTATTGCATTTCTATATTGCAGCATGGATACTTTTACTTGAGTACTTTTTCCACCTCTGCTTCTAGAAACGGAAAGAAAATATCCCAACAGCTAAAGACGGATATAACAACCCAACCCCCATCTGGAATCAGGACTGGATCTGCTTAAGATCAGCCGTGTGTACCAGAGGGTCTGTAAAAAATTGAGAGATCAAGTGAGACATGTTGACGAGGACAGCCGAAGGTGCCACGTGCATCATCATTGTTAGCCTTTGTGAGTTGGCCACAGGGATTTGCCATTACAGTAATTGGTGATTTTTGCCTGATAGGCTGTCTGAGAGAGAGTAGGGGAGGCTTAGGGCTTAGTGGGGAGGAGGGCACGACAAGTGCCTTCGCTATTTTCCGAGGGTGCGGTGGCTGGCTTCTCCCAAACCCCTTCCCAATTACCCTCGCAACAATGACAGACAGCGAAGGCTTTTGCCGCGTCTTTGTGTCGTACGGTATGTTTACTTAGCATATCCCCCAAATCCACTTTGTCGCCGAGTTAATTGGGAGAGCAAACGGTATTATCATGCAAATGCCACCAAGCGCATGTTCACACAATTTAACCCATTAAGACCGGGAACGCATCTGTGTCATTTTAAGATTTCTTTGGCTATTTAAAAATAGCAGATCTACAAGCTCATAGCGCGGCACCGAGTGCCGCGCTATGAGCTTGTAGATCTGCTATTTTTGCAAAATCCTTAAAATGTGCGCAAATCTTGGAATATATATTGTTTAAAGCGAACATTTGTAACTAAAATCTTTGCTTCTGGGGGATTCTACAAATGTCTTCTAAATCCTAACAGTTTAAAAAAAAAATGTATGTTGCTATAATCAGTGGTTCTCAAACTGTTTCATGTCAAGGACCCCCAAAATTACATGTATTTGGCCTCGGAGGCCCATCTCAAAATATCTTGTTCCAGGGACCCCTACAGAAGCAAAGAATTGAGTAACAAATGTTCGCTTTAAAATATTTATACATTCAAAGATTTGCACACATTTTCACGATTTTTCAAAAATAGCAGATCTACAAGCTCATAGCGCGGCACTCGGTGCCGTGCTATGAGCTTGTATATCTGCTATTTTTTAATCGCCAAAGTATAAAATAATGGTTAAGGTGGTTACACAGACCGTTCCCGGTCTTAAGGGGTTAAAGCCAGCTACTCTCAGTTTAGCTGCAAGAGGTAACAAACTAACAGAAAAAAAAAAAACCCTGGCTGGCAGTCTCTGGGAGATAAGTCTTCTCCCGGGTTCAAGCAAAACGTTGCGCCCGCTCGCTGACGGTGCGGAGAGGGGGGGAGGGGGCACGGGGGTCCGGGGAGATCTGTCATTATATTACAAACTCCAACATCTATACCACAGTGGCTATAGCAGAATGCTGACGAGTTCACTTTGAGGACGGACGTCCTCCCCCAAAACCGAATTCACCTCGAGTAACACGCATACGATCAAAAAGTGATTTAATTTCAGACAGAAAAGCTGGCAAAAATGTTCTCCTCCTCAATCTGCCATATTAACTAGCTGAACATCGCTGAAACACGTCCAATCGGTGCATTATAAGTTGTCCAATCTCACAGGGTGGACGTGATTTAAATCGTGGTGTAGGCCTATTGGACAAAATCATATAACCTCATAAACATTAAATGATTGGTAAGAACCTCTTAACGGGCACTCGAGGAGGGCTACAATAAACTAAGGGGCTTCTATGAGCCTTTACTGTACTGCCACCTGCTTTTCTGGGGGGGGCCCCGATGGATGGATGGTATGGATACCATATCCTACACCAGTGGTTCTCACACTTTTTCAGGTCAAGGACCCCCAAATTGACACTTAATAGCCCGCGGACCCCCATTGGAAAATATATGCCAAGGACCCCCAATAAGAGATTTTCACGGCTCTACAAATATATTCATTTTTTTCCCAGATTGGTCAGACACTTTGTTAATGCCTTTTTCCACTGAGTGCCACTAATTGAGGCAGTCAGTCTGGTGCGGCAGATGGGGCAATGGGGTAAATAACAGTATGACTTGAGAACAAAGGGGGTTGGGAGGGGTGTAATAACAATATTTTTGCTCTCAGAGGAGGACCCAGAGTTCTCAGGTTTTTGAGACGAGGCTTTCAGTGTCAGGGGGCAGGGCCGCGTGGAGCTTCTGCATAAGCCTTGTATTATATAAGATGCTGTTTGTTGCACTTTCAAAAACAAACATGAAAATGTGTGCCAGCTAAAAGGTAGCCTCAACTTTAGAGAAATGGTTATTGTAAATGGAGGGCTTGGCTGGTTTCAGTCCCCTAGACCAACAAGGACATTTTGGGGCAGGGAAAGTCACTGAGAAATGGTCTCTATCTCGCCAAACAACTGTGGCTAGGGAGGTGGGGGGGGGGGGCTGACTTGTGCTTACTGGGCTGTTGTGGTAAACAAGTACAGACAATCAGCCAAATTGCCTGTGATGAATTGATTGAAAATGTTGGCTTTACCCACACACAGCACAATCTCAGAGTTAAATGAACACCAATAATTTAATTGTGCACCGGCAGACAACCGTTCCCTGGAGGGCATTACGTTTTCGGATTGGCCGTCCGTCCGGCTGGCTGTCCGGCTGTCCGTCTGTCCGTCCGTCCGTCCGTCTGTCCTTGTGATCGTGATATCTCAATAACGGCCTCGAGGGAATTTCATGACATTTGGCACAAACATGCACTTGGACTCAAGGATGAACTAATTAGAAGTAGGTGGCCAAAGGTCAAAGATCAAGGTCACTGTGACCTGAAATCTTGTGTCCAAAAACCGTTCCTTTTTTATTCTTACTATATAAAAACATTAGAAAAATACTGAAAATAGCCAGTCTACTGTACAAGCTCTCAGCTTGTAGATTGGCTATATCTGCTACTTTTGTGTGATGAATTGGGCACACATTTACTTAGTTTCTGCCCGACAGCAACGATATGAGTGTGGCCTGTTTATGGATGTGAACGCCAACTGGCTGGTGGAGGCATAACAACCATGCAGTGTTTCTAGTTTGTTTATAATGCAGAGCTTTACTGTTCATTGGTGCCTTATCCTTCCAACCCCTGTCTGTCTGTCTGTCTGTCTGTCTGTCCAGTGAGTGAGGGAGAGAGGGAGGCTAGCTTTAGATGTGAAATGCAGGCATTCTTTCTTTACTGCTCTTGAGTGAAAGCATTGCCCAAAGAAATGCCTCAGTAAACACCAAAATACTCCTCTATACCTCCCCCTCGTTTTCACACGCACGTACACACACACACACACACAGACACACCCACACACTCACTCACTCCCCTCTGCTTTTCTCCATAACTTCCCCATGCACGCTCACACACGCACGGCGCGCGGTCAGCATGCACCTGTGACTCCCAGACTTTATACGGAACACATGCTCGGGCATGTCACAGCAGCCCCTTCGGCTTGAAATGGCTGCGGCACGTTTTGCAATAGAGCCATCGGAGTGTTTCATTTCCTGGCCGGTGAAGTTAAAAGGGACTTTGAGGGCAATAATAATAAAAAATAAAATAAAATAAAAATAACCCAAACATGTCATAGATGCCAGATAGTGGCGGATAAATGCCCTGCCTCCCCCCAACACACCCACAGCCACAAAAAGCTGAACTGTTCTCAAGGCCTTGAGCGCTGGTATTTTCCCAGCTCCTGCTACTGGTGCTAAGGGGGCCGCTCTCCCCCAAAACCCGGGAGAGTGTTAGCCGTTGTGACAGGGTAAAAAAGGAAAGAAAAAAACACTAAATCCATCTGTTGCTAGGCGGAAAGCTGCGGCATCAGCCCGATGTTAAAGGTATTTGATATGTATTTTGCAGTAGTTGAGCTTGTCATGTATATGGCCCGGCTCTTAGCGAGAGAGCATTTCCCACCCAGACGCAGTGGTGTAAAGTCACTAAGTACATTTACTCAAGTACTGTACTTAAGTACACTTTTGAGGAATTTTGATTTTACTGGAGTATTTCCAATTGTCTATACTTTTACTTCTACTCCACTACATCTCAGAGGCAAATGTTGTACTTTAACTCCACTACAATTATTTGAAAACTTACTTTGCAGATATAAATTATTTCATAATAAAACATACATTAACCACTTCAGCCCTATTTTATACCTAGGCTATTTGAAAATAGCCGATCTACAAGCTCACAACGCGTCGCGATGCGACGCGTTGTGAGCTTCTGCTATTTTCAAACATTTGAGTACTCTTACTTTTGGTACTTTAAGTACATTTTGATACCAATACTTTTGTACTTTTACTCAATTACATTTTTAATTCCGGACTTTTACTTGTAACAGAGTACTTCTACATTGCAGTATTGCTACTTTTACTTAAGTAAAACGTTTTTTACTTTTTCCACCACTGCCCAGACGGGCCTGCGTGTTACCGTATTACACGCGCGTAACCTGACATAATTGCTGGAGGGGAGGAAACACATTTAATACAAACATGGCTTCCTTTTGTTGTTGTGTGTATGTATCAGTGTGTGCTGTAATAATAAGACAAAACGTGCATACTGTAGTGTGCAATGTTATTGCACTAATTATCTGGTGTTGTTTTGGTTAGGATTAGGTAATAAGTTACAGTAGTGGTACTGACACAGTTACATAACAATACAACATATTTGTAATAGGTTAATAAATGCTCAGTGTTCATTTATCCACTTATTAGGTAAGGCTGAGCCTGTACAAATTGTAACCAAATGGACCATTTGGATACATTGTACAGCCTCAGAGTTAAATGAACACTGAGGACAGTGTGGGCACTAGACTAGAATAAAGTCCATGAAGTAAGTGTGTGTGTGTGTGTGTGTGTGTGTGTGTGTGTGTGTGTGTGTGTGTGTGTGTGTGTGTGTGTGTGTGTGTGTGTGTGTGTGTGTGTGTGTGTGTGTGTGTGTGTGTGTGTGTGTGTGTGTGTGTGTGTGCACGCACGCACGCACGCACCTCTCTCTCTCTGTCTGTCGGTGAGGAAGAGGGGGGCGTCGGTTACTGTTTCGCGCGAGGTAAAGAATGGCGAGAGCGAGATTGACAGGCCTGCTCTTTCAGTCTTTCATTGTCTCATTAGCAGACTGTCTCCTGCAGTGAGCAAAACTAATTATGTCTTCAACTCCCCCCCCCAACCCCCCAACCAACCCTCCACCTCCCCACCACCCTCTTTATTCAGATCATCACACTTGGAAATCATAATGAGTTTGTGGGCAGACCACTTCAGCTTCAGGGGTGGTGGGGGTTGCAAAAAAAAAGGGGAGGAAAAAAATGATAGAAAGCTTGGAAGAAAAAGTCCCAGTTTGCCCGCTACCACCTCTGCAAAAAGGCCATAATTATGGGCAACCTTTTCGACCCCTCCATACTAAAGCATGTCGCTTCATAAACCCAGCCCTGGCTGCTGGGGGGCGAGACTCGGTTGCGTCATCGTGCTCATGCACACCTGCTATAATAACATAAACACAAATTGTGCTAAATAGCACTGAAATGAATGTGGCTCGTAATCACAGGGGAAACCTCTTATTGCGATATGCTGTTATAGCACCTTTCTTAAAACCACATCAACCCTGGCGTGCCTATTTTGGGTGTTTAAAGGGCTTATAAAGTTGGGAGGGGGAGACCCTTTGATAATCTCGTGGGGGATTTTCAGTTTCAGCTTCACCCATCTGATGTCTGCTACTCTGCTCAGATGGCAGTGGTGGAAAGTAACTAAGTACAATTTTGAGGTATTTGTACTTTACTTGAGTATTTCCAATTTCCAATACTTTTACTTCTACTCCACTACATCTCAGTACACTACATTGTACTTTTACTCCTGTACAATTATTTGAAAACTGAAAATAGCCGATCTACAAGCTCACAACGCGTCGCGACGCAACACGTTGTGAGCTTGTAGATCTGCTATTTTCAAACATTTTAGTAGTTTTACTTTTGGTACTTTAAGTATATTGATGCCAATACTTTTGTACTTTTACTCAAGTACATTTTGAACACAGGCCTTTTACAAGGTGCCGTATACTGTAGCACTTTTGTGGAATGGTGCTACAGTATTATGGAATCATTAGAAATGCTTTAAACTAACATGAAGAACCAGCAGAGAGGGAACCTCTAAAGAACCATATAGTGGAGCTTAACAGGTTCTTTTGTATACGCCACCTCAACCACCCCCAAACAAAGAACCACTGAAGAATTACACACAATTTGTGTGTGTGTAGTTTTCCTTAGCATCAGAATCATCTTTACTATCATATCCCAGGTTTACGGGTGGAATTTGTTGTTGTGCATGCTCCATAGTTTTTTTTTTGTTGTTTCCGGAAAGAGAGAGAAAAAGAAGGAGGGGGGGAATGGGGGGAGAAACGCAGAAAAGAAAAGAAACAAAAACAAAGCTATCTACATATTTACACACATAGCATATCCATCCGGCACGGTATGGACATGAGGTTAGAGACATAAGGTGCATGAGCATAGCAGCTGGTATATACTGTACATGATATAGACATTAACCCATTAAGACCGGGAACGCATCTGTGTCATTTTAGATGTCTTTGGCTATTCAAAAACAGCAGATATACAAGCTCTAGCGCGGAGTGTCACACATTTTTTTTTACTCAAATCTTTGCTTCTGGGGGTCCCTGGGACAAAATATTTTGAGATGGGGGTCGACGGCCAAATACATATAATTTTATGGCATGACATGAAAAAGTTTGAGAACCACTGATATTATAGCAACATAAGTTTTTTTCAAAAAAACTGTTTTTAGAAAACATTTGTAGAATCCCCCAGAAGCAAAGATTTGAGTTAAAAATATTCGCTTTAAAAAATATATCTTCAAAGATTTGCACATATTTTCAAGATAAAAAAAAAAAAGCAGATCTACAAGCTCGTAGCGCGGCACTCGAGCTTGTATATCTGCTATTTTTGAATAGCCAAAGACATCTAAAAATGACACAGATGCGTCCCCAGATTGAACGGGTTAAGATGGAAGAAGAACATCAGCGACAGTGTGCTCTGTGTGTATATAAACCAGTGCCTTCTTCTTCTATCCCATCGCCGCAGAGGAAATATGTCATGTCCATCTGCTAGGCTCCTTTTAATGATTCGGTATAAAACAACAATAAAAAGATTATGGCCGCCGGGGATCCTGCTGGCCCTGGACGTGGCGTGGGTGTTGGCATGGCGGAACAGATGGGCTTCACATCTGGGCAGGAAGCTTTTAGCGAGGGCATGAGGGGATGTTGTGACATGCTAACACGGCCATGGGACTCTCTCTCTCTCTCTGCAAAGTCCACAGAGTTCCTCTCTAGCATCGGTGTGTGTGGAGGTGGAGGGGAGAGGATCACACGCCATGTGCAGGGTTGCCAGATCTGCTTATTATGATTTTCCCGCAAGATCTTTATTTGAAAATAGCCGATCTACAAGCTCACAACGCGTCGCATCGCGACACGTTGTAAGCTTGTAGATCTGCTATTTTCAAATAGCTGATGTATATGTTAAAGTGCTCATGTGGTCCATAGTCGCTTCTTTTGGGCTGGTTTTCCTAGACCTGGTTGCTTGTTTCTCTCACAAGATCTGGCAACACTAGCCATGTGTCCCTTAAGGTGATCATGCTCAAATGTAGGGCTCTAACTATCGATTATTTTCTTACTGATTATTCAATAGATTTTTGTATTTATTAACCCATTTTGACCGGGAACCCCTATACGTAACTATACCTTTCAATCCGGGGACCCCTTTTGGGGTAGTTGTTGCTACTGTATGTACAGTATATAGCAACATAATTGTTTTGTCATACTGGAGAAGCACGTTTTTTGGTAGTAAAAAAAAACATCTTAATCAGTCTGAATAACCACTTAAGCCATATTTTATACTTTTTATACTATTTTTACTATTACATTTTTTATATGTTTTCCCCCCAAAATCAATTATTTTATTAAAACATTTTAATTGATTAAATCAATTAGTTAAATTAACTGTCGCACCCCGACTCTCAATCTCTCTACTTTGTAGAGAGATTGGATTTTGTCAAGCCTTCTACTTTGTCGGTAAAGTCAAAGTAAAGAGTTGTCACGGCTGGCTGTCTTCCTGAAAATGTTTGTTTGCCTTACTTTAATGCGTCATTCACATTGTGTGACTTTGATTATGTTCTTTTTCTGGCACATTGGCTGTCACTCTGCCAGCTACCCACCCACACAACAACGTCAACCGCATAATGAAATGGCGAGAGACATAGTTACTGACAAGGAAAAAAGACGTATTGTATTGTTCGTGCAAAATTGTGTGTGTGCGGGAACAAGAAATAAAAAAAGAATTCTCTGAAGAAAGATTACATCTAAATGAGTCTTTGGAAGAGCTTTGCATCCTTGGAGACCGAGATAATTAAATTTTGCTAATCCAACCCAAATCATCTCCCTTTGCTCACTTGTGACCGCGCGGCTGTTGAGTGCTGCCAAAAATGTATGTCACACAGTGGGCTTTAACCCTTTAAGAACGGGAGAGCATCTGTGTCATTTTAGATTTATTTGGCTATTCAAAAACAGCAGATCTACAAGCTCGTAGCGCGGCACCAAGTGCCGCGCTACGAGCTTGTAGATCTGCTGTTTTTGAAAACTGTGACAATTTGTGAAAATCTTTGAATATATATTCTACAAATGACTTCAACATTTTGAAAAAAAAATTATGTCACTATATTAGTGGTGGTCCAACTTTTCCATGTCAAGGACCCCCAAAATGATGTATTTGGCTGCGGACGCCCATCTCAAAATGTGTTGTTCCAGGGACCCCCAGAAGCACAGATCGGAGTTAAAAATGTTTGCTTTAAAACATAATATTATATTCAAAGTTTTGCACACATTTTCAAGAATTTTCAAAAATAGCAGATAATACAAGCTCATAGTGTGGCACTCGGTGCCGCGCTATGAGCTTGTATATCTGCTATTTTTTAATAGCCCAAAGAAATCTAAACTGACACAGATGCGTTGCCGGTCTTAAAGGGTTAAGTGAAGGGTACACTTGGGCGAGACAGTGGACTCGGTGACAGAACACTCCGGAGAGCCGGGTACATAATGGTAACAAGGAGAGTCAACAGACGTTATCGCCCCCTCACACCACCCATTCCCTCCCTCCCTGTGTTTAGAGTGTCATATTAAAGCATAGTGCATAATAAAGCATAGTGCTATGCAGAGTTTGCAGACATTATTAAGCCTGTTTGTTCTTTCCTCCAGTCATGGACAACGAGTAAATAACAATTAAAAATCTTTCCTTATACATAGTCTCACTCTTCTTCCCCATAACCGGCCTAATGCCATGAGTTTGTTTGCTATGATGATGTTGTAGGACAGTGGTTCTCAAAGTGGGATCCGGGGACCCCCAGGGGTCCTTGAGGGAGTTCCAGGGGGTCCCCAGCTAAATGATAGATAGTTAGGAACCAAATGGACCCTTATGGGTCTGTAACTCAGAGAGTGAACAAATGGAACCAAATGGACCCTTATGGGTCTGTAACTCAGAGAGTGTACAAATGGAACCAAATGGACCCTTATGGGTCTGTAACTCAGAGAGTGTACAAATGGAACCAAATGGGCTAAATTAACTTTGATTTTACAATATAAATTGGGGTCCCAGAGATAATTAAAAATGCCATTAAATGGGGGTCCTTAGCCTAATGCATGTCAAACTGGGGGGTCCTCTCATCCGTCGCCCCTCAGGTCTGTGCTTTCACTGTGCTTGTAATCATAAGGTGCATGTTGCTCTGTGACACTGTGCTGCCATGTGAATGGAGTGGATTGTGTTTGTTAATCTGTTCATTATGCTAATTGTCAAGCGCAGCCACAAGTTAACACACTTCATAGTCATGCGTTTTTTCCAATGAACTTTCGTGAGTGACTATCAAGACTTATTACACGGCTTGGTTGAATGCTTGATTCCGATTGATCGATCGCTGAATTCGGCCGTGTGTTGTTTCTTGATAATGACGGACGAGCTCAATAACGGACCGCTGTCTAATCAAAGGCTCAGAGCACCTGCTCATATCAATCTGTGCTGCTTGACTTAAATTCAGTATCCAACATGACAGCCATATGTAAACAAACACACGATGCCATTTCAAACGTAACGTTGCTCTCGCGAATGTTTTGGAAAAGATTTGAAGCGAGAAATAGACGATGCAGTAACCGAAAATGGTATTCTATTTTATCAACACTTCCTTGTTTTCCGAGGCGACCGTGTCCGCCCAAGCGTATCTCTATGGAATACTTTCATTGCCGTAAGCAAGGAAATACTTCGTTTTGTCGTTACTTTTGGGTCAATTTGTTAATTTATTTATTAAGTAGCCGTGTAATAAGCGGGATAATTGACGGGTTGCCGGTCCATTATTGAGAAATAAATCCCTTCAGGGGGTGATAGGCACCCTCCGCTGCACATTGGGGCCTATCATTTATTTCTCAATAATGGCTGTCGACCTGTCAATTAGCGCTTGCAAAGTCTGCCACACCAAAGACAGTTGAAAAAAAATGGCTCCTTGAGGGGTTTCCAAGGGGTCCCCAGCAAGTGAGAACCAATTTACACTATTATTAGAACAATGAGCATATGCATAAGAGTGACCCGGGTCATAGGTTTCACTCTCACCCAGTGGTGTAAAGTAACTAAGTACATTTACTCAAGTACTGTACTTAAGTACAATGTTGAGGTACTTTTACTTTACTGGAGTATTTCCAATTGTCTATACTTTTACTTCTACTCCACTACATCTCACTACATCTAAATTATTACATTATACAACAACATTAAACACTTTAGCCCTATTTTATAACAAGGCTATTTGAAAATAGCTGATCTACAAGCTCACAACACGTCGCATCGCGATGCGCTGTGAGCTTGTAGATCTGCTATTTTCAAACATTTTAGTACTTCTAATTTTGGTACTTTAAGTACATTTTGAAACCAATACTGTTGTACTTTTACTCAAGTAAATTTTGAATTCCGGACTTTTACTTGTAACAGAGTACTTATACATTGCAGTATTGATACTTTTACTTAAGCAAAACATTTGAGTACTTTTTCCACCACTGCTCTCACCGCAAGTACAACAACCATAGAATAGACAGTAGAATAAGTGCTAAATATAATCTCACAACAAAAAAAACTTCTCTTATAGGAATCCCTGGCACAAACTTTTCAAAAGAGGGTTCGCGGCCTAATACGTATCAATTTTGGGGGACCCTGGCTATGAAAATGTTTGAAAACCACTGCATGACAGCCTACTTACTGCTGGTGCGTCACAAAGCTAACAGTAGCGTAGCATACCTCATTGTTATTGCTCTAATTGTCTTGTATAGTCCACAATGTATGCTGCGCAGTGCACTTCGCATGGCCCTAGCTAGCAAGCCTAAAAATAATGTCCATAATTCTTTTTAACAAAACAAATAGAACACGCACATTCAAAATGTAGGGCAGGTGCAGGACAGAAAAAAATATAATAATAGGAAAATAATGCATGTAAGCCGGAACGTAACAAAGACTTTGGGAGCTACATTGCCATGCATGTACTTTCCTCATCATTTCTCATAATTATTTTTATCCATGATTACCGGCTTAGGCTGTTTTCAATTTGTTTGGAGCCCACCACTTCACAGTGCTGTAAACAGCTGGAGGGATGTTGACAAGAGGTTTTACACATCTAGCAACAAATACAATACAAAAAATTATATTCAACCACGTTACTGTAGAGCCAGACTGATATATATTGGTTTGGCCGATATATCTGTCATTATTTAACTGTTTTTGATCTGTAATTTTTTGACTTGAGCAGCTATAGGGGTTCAGTGTCTTTCGCTCAAGGACACTTATTGACAAACTATCGGTTAAAACATTGGTTCTCAAAGTGGGGTCCGGGGACCCCGAGGGGTCCTTGGGGGGTTCCAGGGGGTCCCCAGCTAAATGCGTTAATATAGCATCACAATAATTTTTACCTTTTATACTTTGGCTATTCAAAAATAGCAGATATACAATATTTTTTTTTTTTTATCGTGAACATTTGTGCAAACCTTTTGAATATATATATTTTTTTTTAAGCAAACATTTTGTAACTCAAATCTTTGCTTCTGGGGGTCCCTGAAACTAAATATTTGAGACGGGGGTCCGCGGCCAAATACATATCATTTTAGTCGGTCCTTGACATGAAAAAGTTTGAGAACCACTGGGTTAAAACATTTTGTAATTGGTGGACTCTCCAAAATCGAGATTGGCATCAGGTAACAACTGGCATCCTACCAATGTTGCATTTTCAGTCTCATATCATTCAGTAGCTGTGATCAGATGCTTAACTATCATAATTAGATAGGCAAACTGCATACACCTGGTTTTCAAGTTTGAGTAGGCTCTCACAAACACTCTAAATGAATTAGTGATTGTTTACGCCACTGTAGAGGAGATTAAAGGTTGCGTTACGTCCCTGTTGAGACTGCATTGCGAAAGAGATACAAACTAATTTAATTTCTAAACCACCTGACTCGTGCAGAAAGTTTTAGATGAGAGTTTTAATGAGAAAACCAATCAGATGTTTACACATGGCCTTGAGATATTGCAAAAATATGTATGACTTTTCACACTTGATTTGATGTGTGAGTCAGTCATCGAACACCTTGAGATCCGCAAGACTGTTTTGAAGGTTAAGAAAAAGGTGAGGGTTTCACTTAAAAAGCCTGCCAGTCGGCTTGAAGGTAAACAGAGGGGAAAAACACACCAAAACAACCGAAAAAAGAAAACCTGCCTTTTTTTTGCATCAGTCTCCTTTACCGCCTCCCAGACTAGAGTGTGAATAATTAAAAAGGCATCTCTCTTTCTTTCTCTTCCTCAGGGAGCCGTAGCCTATAGGATGAAACCGAATTCAAAACAGCATTCCCTTTTAACTTCCACACACTCTCCTGGCTGAGCGGGGCAAAACAAAATCTATAAAAGAAGAAGTTGCAACTTCTCAGACATCTTCTTTTTTTTTTTTTTACACGTCTTTTCCCCAATTATGACATTCCCTCCCGGTGATGCCAGAGTACAGCCAAACACATGCCGTAATTGCTTCGAATACCATGCAAGAAGGCACGGCAGAATATAAAGATGTCTTACTTCAGTTACTTGAGTAGTAAGGGCACCGCTAACAGCATTGTTCTAGCGTGGTTATGCTGTTATCATTATCATTATTATGTTTATTTTCTCTCCCTTTAACAACATGTCTCAGCTGAAGCCCCGACAAAAGCGTTACTAAAATAAAAAACAGTTTCACTGAGAGGTGAAATCTCATTTTCAACTCGTGCTGCTATCATTCTCCTGTTTTGTGTGGATTATATATGATTGCATTTTCCTGGCAGAGAGCCCGACTAGTTTAGCTAAGAGTCTAAGACAAAGAAATGCACCTGCTATCCACTTGCTGGAGAGTTTAAACACCATGTGTGTGCACGTGCATGTGTGTTTATGCACACATAAGCATAGTTACATGTGTGCGCCACATTTATGTGTGCACGCATCTACGATTAACGCTTGTACTGTTCGTGCATGCGTTGCAACGCGTGGCCTCGTGTATATAAAGTGTGCACCAATGCTCATAATGCGTGTGCGCCGGGCACAGGCTGCATGGATCTCATGCACGTTATCTGCGTTAGCGTGCACACGCCCAGCTTGTGTCCTCCTCTCCAAGGTGGCGTAACGGGCCGGACCGCCCCTTTAACAGGTTGTTTGAATCCAGAGAAAAAAGGTTAGGGAACTCTGTCATGGTCGTTGTCTAAAAAGCCTGTGATAGGGACCAACTGAATGGGGGGGGTCAGGGGGGGGGGGGGGGGGGGAAGAGAGAGAGAGAGAGAGAGAGAGAGAAAGAGCAGAACAGGAGCTTCCTACGAGGGGGGGGGGGGGGGGGGGGGCGCTCATTCAACCACGGCACATTCACGGGGATTTAGGGTGCCGCTCGTCTGCCAGCAATAAAAGAGCCTGAAACAGGATACTTGGTGAGATTAATTACCTAGATAGGCCCACGATAATGCCATTTAAATGGGAAAGTAATTAAAGTGCACCTTCCATGAAAATTATTCATTGCTGACGGATTGGGTGACAGACAAATCAGGAGGCATTTACAGAAAAAGCTACAGGTTAAGTGCCTCGGAGCGGGCGGGCGAGCGGAGACCACCACTGTGTTTTTTTTTTTATTGCAGCTGTTGAATCTTACTGCTTTGCCCAAGCTCTCTCTCTCATCGAATTACCGAGGGCCATGCGGAGCCGGGGGAGATGGGGGGGGGGGGGGTCGGAAAGAATGGGCTCCCAGGTAACGTAAAACCGCGCCACAAATGCTACAAAGGACGATCCGCTTAACCCATTAAGACCGGGAACGCATCCGTGTGTCATTTTAAGATTTCTTTTGGCTATTCAAAAATAGCAGATATACAAGCGCGGCACCGAGTGCTGCGCTAAGAGCTTGTAGATCTGCTGTTTTCCTTTTTTAAATCATGAAAATGTGTGCAAATCTTTGAATGTATAATATACTTTTGAAGCGAACATAAAAAATGTTCGCTTCAAAAGTATATTATACATTCAAAGATTTGCTCAAATCTTTGCTTCTGGGGGGTCCCTAGAACAACATTTTGGGTGGTCCTTGGCATGAAAAAAGTTTGAGAACCACTGATATTATAGCAACATAATAAAAAATAAAAAAACTGATAGTAGGAAGCAAAGATTTGAGTTAAAAATGTTCGCTTTAAAAAATATATATTTTCAAAGATTTGCAAAAAAATCACAAGCAGATCTACAAGCTCATAGCGGGGCACTCGGTGCCGCGCTATGAGCTTGTAGATCTGCTATTTTTGAATAGCCCTAAGAAATCTTAAAATGACACACAAGATGCGTTCCCGGTCTGAATGGGTTAACTAGAAAATTACACTTGCCTGGCAGTGGTCAACAGGGACCGCTTGGAATCAATCAATCCATTCTGTTTAAGGCCACCATGACGGATTAGAGCACAAAATGGAATAAATCAATGGCCTTATTGTTCCCCAAAGTGTTGGTTTCACAAATGTATTGAACCAATATCCATTTAGAGGTGATAAAGTGTCAATAAAGTGGTGGTGTGGCATTACCGTGGGGAGACGTGGGGGGGCTATCCGCTTGCATGGACACCCATCAATGGAGGCTTCCATGACACTTTCTTCTCGGGACTAATGGGGAAGTATTAACTTATCCGCGAGTTTTACACAGGCGAGTAATTATCGAATCACTAAAGCGAAAAACGCCGTTATCTTATTTTTCCCCAACACTTCCAGGCAGATATAAGTGACAGCGAGTAGCGGATAAAATGACTTGCAGCCAAACAATGCTGTCGAAAAAAGCGGGGGATATATTTTCTTCTCACGCAAAGCAAGGACAGAGAGGCTTTTCCAGATCAAAGAAAAATGCTTAGCTTACATTCTTGTGTGTGCCTGAATGCATTCATTTTTTTCTTCTTTCCACTGAGAAGATCTTAGCTAAGGGAATAGCCTGGCTGTGCGCTTTGAATGCTTAAGTAGGTTTGTACTTGAGGGGACCACAAGTTCAGAGAGCGCCGCACAACAAAAAAAGATGTGAGAGCGCTATAAATAAACAGGGAGACGGTGATGTCTAAATTCGCTCATTGATTTTGACGTTCTGATAAACGTCTCGCTCAAATGGGTTCTCCCGTTAAAGTCGAAACGCTTTCAGCATCCCTGTGCCTGCGAGGACTAATTCAGTATAACGTGTTTTCTTTGTGTTTTGTGGGAAATACTATAAAAGGTTATTCTCAACACATTTAATGTCAATCCATATAGCACCAAATTCAAGTCTACAAGCTACAGTAAATAATGCACTTGGCAAAGTCGGGAAAAAAAACACAACCGGTGTTTGCTAATCGGACTCCAATGCGAAGACCGTGTGAATACTTCAGCGCACGCCTCGACAATGCTACAAGCTGCTATCTGTGTGTAGCAGTGCTTTGTCCTGCCGGCTAATACCACCGGTCAAAATCCATTTCCACAGGTGCTCACTCTCTCTTTCACACCTCACATTATACTCATTGCACCTGTTGTCGACCCGTTTCACACACACACACACACACACACACACACACACACGCACACAAACACACACACACACACACACACACACACACACACACACACACACACACACACACACACACACACACACACACACACACACACACACACACACACACACAAACACAGGGGCACGGAAGCCAGTCCCATAGCCAATTCAGACATTATTTGGGGTTCTTCTCCAAGGGGAACTTTTCAGGGTCCGCAATGAAGTATGCACTCACTTGAATAAATAGTAATACTTATTCTATGAGCGATGGCCACTCACAGGCCTGTTGGGAAGGAAGAAAAAGGGCCTTGTGTACAAGTGTACTTCCTTGACAAAGTCCTTGCGCAGAGCGCGAGGGTTGAGCCTCAGATATAGTCTCTATACACCCGTTGTAAAACTCACAATAGGGCGCTGATTGAAAAATACCCTGTAATATACACTCAACTTTCAGCGCTAAGCAAAAAAAAGGGACCAACATTATGGAGATTATACATTTCCATTCACCTGCTGGGAGAGAAGGATGGGAAGAGCCGAAGAAATCAAGCTTATACGAAACTCCAAGCCGCTACTTAAAGTCGTTTAAGACCGAGCCGAGAGGTAATTAGGTATCCGGGAACAATAAGCACTCAGCACCCTGACGTAGGCCCCACAGCCGCACTTCCAGACACTTCCTTTGGTATAATTAGGGGAAGGTGTGAATTCCTCATCAGATGGATCACCATCTGTATTCACACAACGCTGTGTTCACCCCCCCCCCCCCCCCCCACACACACACACACACACCACCCCCCGTTCCCCTGATACTATGTACATGTACTGATTATCATGCAGGAGGTGAAGGCGACGGAGGGAGAGAAGATGCTCTTTTTTTAAAAGGGGCATTTCCACCCCTCCCCCCATAGCATCTACATAACAGCATCTTAACATTGCAGCATAGAGTTCATTACAGTGCATTGGTTGAAAAAACGCTTATGTTTTGGTTTTTCGGGGAATTCTTGACAAGACAGAGTCACTTTACTATAATGCAAACCGGTGGTTCTCAGCCTTTTTTTTTCTTCAAAGAACCCCAGTTTGATATGCATTAGGTCAGTGGTTTTCAACCTTTTTCACGTCAAGGACCCCCAAAATGTACACATATTAGCCCACGGACCCCCATTTGAAAAGATATGCCAGGGACTCAACCATATTGATTTCTTGGGGGTCCCAATCTACACAGTAGTATCATCATCATCATCATCATCATCAGTGTTAATTTAACTCTGAGAGTGTAACGGGTCCATTTGGTTCCATTTGACCCCTCAGTGTCCCCAGACCCCCACGTTGGGAACCCAGTGATGTAAGTAATTTGAAACCGTGTGAAGTACGATGCCGGAGGTTTTTCTTCAATGAGGCTCTGTTATGTTTCAGTTCACTGAGATGAGCTGCAATAGACAGGGCACTTTTGGACAAAATGGACAGGAGCAGTAGCAAAAACGTGTGTTTTGAAGAAATTGAAAATGTGGAAAATCTAGTAAATTTAGGCCGAAATGGGTGTGACCTAATGGGGAGGTAATGATCATCGTTCTGATCCAAGGGTATCCAGGGAAAGGGGAATTTTGATTGTACGACCTACGGCTCAAGAGTTACAGGCCAAAACGTAAAGCGGCCCGGTATAGCGCCACCATCAGGCAGTGGTGTAAAAAGTACTCAAAAGTATCAATACTGCAATGTAGAAGTACTCTGTTACAAGTAAAGGTCTGGAATTAAAAATGTACCTGAGTAAAAGTACAAAAGTATTGGTATCAAAATGTACTTAAAGTACCAAAAGTAAAAGCACTAAAATGTTTGAAAATAGCAGATCTACAAGCTCACAACGGGTCGCGATGTGACGCGTTGACGTTGTGAGCTTGTAGATCTGCTATTTTCAAATAGCCTAAGTATAAAATAGCGCTAAAGTGGTTAACGTATGTTTTATAATGTAATAATTTATATCTGCAAAGTAACTAGTTAACTAAAGTTTTCAAATAATTGCAGTGGAGTAAAAGTACAATATTTGCCTCTGAGATGTAGTAGAGTAGAAGTAAAAGTATAGACAATTGGAAATACTCCAGTAAAGTAAAAGTACCTCAAAACTGTACTTAAGTACAGTACTTGAGTAAATGCACTTAGTTACTTTACACCACTGCCATCAGGCCCGTTTGAAAACTTTTGCGTGGAGTGCCTTCCTTGGTCTACTGGCAGCGTGCACAAACACAGACACTCCCACAAACAGCGGCAAATACATTATATCTGCCCGGTGGAGATAATAATGACACAAACGTTACTATACGTACTGTCTTGTTATCCCTCATGGGAAAATGATAGTTTAGTGGTGATATGTGCGAGACTGTGTGCAGCGCAGGCAGAAATAAAACAACAATTTTTCTACCAATAAATGTCCTTTTAAATGCCTCTTTCACTTGCTCGAGGGGCGCCTAAACTGCATTACCAGCAAAAATATAAAGGTTAATCAATGCTGAATGATGAGCTCTAAAGGGTTTAATAATGCAGTCATTCTTCTAATGAGCGGTCGCGCATGCCTTTCTCGGAATGGACGATTGTTTTAGGAAACCTCCGACGTTCCAATTACAAAGCACTCAAGCATTCCCTTAACCCGTTAAGGCCGGGAAGGCATCTGTGTCATTTTTAGATTCCTTTGGCTATTCAAAAATAGCAGATATACAAGTTCATAGCGCGGCACCGAGTGCCGCGCTACGAGCTTGTAGATCTGCTATTTAAAAAAAAAATCATGGCATCTTTTTAAAGCAATTTTTAAAGCAAACCTTTTTGAACTCAAATCTTTGCTTCTGGGAATTCTACAAATGTCTTCTAAATCCTAAAAAAAATCTGAAGAAAAAAGTATGTTTTGCTATAATATCAGTGGTTTTCATTCAAACTTTTTCATGTCAAGGACCCCAAAATTATATATTTGACCGCGGACCCCCATCTCAAAATATGTTGTTCCAGGGACCCCCCAGAAGCAAAGATTTGAGTAAAAAAAATCGCTTTGAAGAGAAAAACATTCAAAGATTTGCACAATTGTTCACAATATTAAAAAAAATAGCAGATCTACAAGCTCATGGCGCAGCACCAAATAAATCTAAAAAGGACACAGATACGTTCCCGGTCTTAAGGGGTTAACGGCCTAGGAAGTACTGGACACCCTGAGCAGATCACTGAGCAAAAGGTCTCCTGGCAGGGCGGGGCACATTTCTGGAGGGCCCCCAGATGGAAAACGAGCAATCAACGTAGGGCCCGCCGCCGCGCCAAACGACCCATAACCCATTTGATTATTTTTTGCATCCCATGCTGAAGCCAAATGACGTGTCAACCTTTTGTTATTCTGCATGAAATACTTTGAGCATAAGCTGCCAAAGCGGCCTCGTTTGTTAAAACTCGTGTCGAAGATCACGGAAAGCGTCTGGACTCTGTAGTCGTTACGATGATTTGGTTATTGTTGTTTAATTGTAAATTGTGACACACTCGCGCTCATGTCATCTTGCACCGTGCGCACTGTTCTTCCTCATAATAGGGTCGTCGCGCCTATATTTCTGCTTTACAAGCTGTTTGTAGGATCTTGTATGTCCAATCGCTAAAAAAAAGGTATCAATGACAGAACATCAACTGATTCAAGTTGTAACATTTCAGGATCAGGCTTATGTATCCGTCCGGTCGGCTATAATACGTCCGCACGTACTCAGAAACCTGGCTTGGGGATTTTGTGCAGTGGTGTAAAGTAACTAAGTACATTTACTCAAGTACTATACCAGTAAGTACAATTTTGAGGTACTTTTACTTTACTGGAGTATTTCCAATTGTCTATACTTTTACTCCACTACATCTCAGAAGCAAATATTGTACTTTTACTCCACTACAATTATTTGACAACTTTAGTTACTAGTTACTTTGCAGATATAAATTATTACATTGTAAAACATAGATTAACCACAAGCTCACGACTCACAACACGTCGCGATGCGACGCGTTGTGAGCTTGTAGATCTGCTATTTTCAAACATTTTAGTACTTTCACTTTTGGTACTTTAAGTACATTTTGATACCAATACTTTTGTAAGTAAGTTTTGTAATTCCGGACTATTACTTGTAACGGAGTACTTATACATTTCAGTATTGATACTTTTACTTAAGTAAAGCATTTGAGTACTTTTGGTTTTGTGTACACGTGGGCAAAAATTCAAGTGGCGCCACTTCCTTGAGAAAATAAACACGGCGGCCATTTTGGGCAGAGCGTTGCTGCTGTAGTATGTCACAGTGTGGCTGACGACTTAAATATTTTTGCCGGGTTAACGGAGTAATCGCGGTGTTGTCAGCGTGCCACAACGGGTAATTAGAAGTGACTCTGAAAGAGCATGTGCTAATTGTTTTTTTTTCTCTTCCTTGCTCTTTTCCTGTCTGTCCAATCCCCCCCCCTCCCCCATCCCCCACCCCCAATGTCCTTGTATCCTTGGCTAGGCAACCCCTCTGCGTGTCTCTGTCACGAACCGTGCCACCCGACATACATCATCCCCCACACACACACACACACACACACACACACACACACACACACACACACACACACACACACACACACACACACACACACACACACACACACACACACACACACACACACACACACACACAGACTACATCCACCCAATGGGCTTCAATTTTCTCTCTCTCTCTCCCTCTCTCTTTCTTCTGTCTCTTTTTCCTCTCTCCTCCTCCTCACGCACTAATTGTGTCTTTCTCTTCTCTCCCACCGTCTGTCCCTCTGGCTGCCATTTCTATCTCTGCCTGTCTTGTTTCTGTCTCTGTCTCTGTCTCTGTCTCTGTCTCTGTCTCTGTCTCTGTCTCTTTCTCTGTCTCTGTCACACAGTCTAGATAATTCTAGAAGAAAGTTGACTTTTCTTTCTCTGTCACATGTGGCAAAAGAAAAGAAAAGGACAGCATGACTGCGAATATATCGTACAATATGTCACCGGGGAGATGGGCGTTAAACTTTGACCTTGAGAAAATGGCAACACAAACAAGCCTCGGACTAACGCACAGCTGGAAATGTGACACGAGGATAAATGTCAATGACAACACCGCCACTGTGCCAGCGGCGATGAAAGGCAGGGCTGCACAATTAACTGAGAATAAGCGTAAATCGTGATTTTTATGCCCTCACAATGATCTAATCGCGAAACTTGGCACTTCATTCGAAGACCTTATTTGGTCAACTGTTACCCTTTGTCAACTGTTACCCTTTGTCCTTTGCCATTGTCTCCTCACCAAAGATGAATAGAACCAGAGCAATGCACACAGCACAACCCATCTCCCCAGACAACATAGGCTCACAGAGGAACAATTAAATCACACATAAGTGAGCAGCAACAAAGGCAACCTGGTGTCACTGTTTTGGGCAAGTCATCATAAGTGAGAATTTCCGAAGATTTTCAAAAATAGCGAAAATAGACGAATGACAAGCTCACAGCACGTTTGCCACATCTCGTTAGCTTGTTAGCTACTTTCACTGCGGAACACTAACGTAACAAAGTATAAAGTATAAAATAGTACAAAGTATAAAATAGGGCTCAAGTGCTTAAACAATTATAAAAACATATTTTTCCACAAAAAAAACTAACAAATCGTGATTAATAGTTGGGATCGCAATATTGAGCAAATATAATTAGAATTATTAATTTAGCCGTAATCGTGCAGCCCTGAAGGTTAATAAAAAACAGAAACCATGAGTAGAATCATCAAGGAAAGGAGTGCTTGCTGTTAGCCTGCAAGAATGCTAAAAGAGCGCTCTCTCTCTCTTTCTCTCTCTTCCTCTCCCAAGTTTACCCCTGATTTAAACTCGATTG
Source organism: Gymnoscopelus braueri (assembly GCF_963280865.1). NCBI lineage: Eukaryota > Metazoa > Chordata > Actinopteri > Myctophiformes > Myctophidae > Gymnoscopelus > Gymnoscopelus braueri. The sequence continues at coordinate 13,107,580 of NC_137616.1, forward strand.
CTCACAGTGTCGTGCACCTAAATAGCACACAACTACAAGCTCAAAACGCGGTGCAATGCGACGCGTTGTGAGCTTGCAGATCAGCAATTTCTGGCGCGCCACACCGGCGCGGCAAGTAATTATAGATCAGGGCTCGATGTGCAGTCGCCTTTTAATGATTGTGGTGAACGTGGCCTTTGAGGTCACCTGTGTTTCACGGACGCTCGAGCATGAAAGAGGAATCTCGTTTTGTGGCTCCATTGGCATAATGAATAAAAATAAAAACAGAGATTGTAAGCACCCCATAACAACCTTTGGAGGAGTGTGTCACCGCAAAATACTGCATGTTAATTATCAAATAGAACCCCCCTCCCCCCTCCCCGCAGGCGGCGTTCTGCTTCCCATAACGAACGGCGTGATGTCGGCGTTATTATTGCCTGTGCTAATAACGTTTGCCACTGTAGTGCTGATATTGGTACACATTTAATTAATTTGGGTAATATGCAAACTGGAAATGTTATTGATCAAATCAAAGGGCGGTCATTAATGCTAATGCAGCATCATTAAGGTGGTTTGCAAAGGGAGAGGTTTGCTTCTATTAAATTCTAATGCTGCCGTTACAACCTGGGGACATGTATTAATTCCACACACGGCCATATTTAATACAAGTACGGTGCCATAATAAACATTTACACCGGGAAAAGGACCTTGTCCACTTAAACCTAAACAGAAAAATCGGTGTTTCTGTCAAGAAATAACATTTCCTCCACAATAACTCGCTCATAAACGGCGGCAGGCAGCCCACCAGAGACCACAGAAAAGGCAATGAAACGGCCTTATATAGCCGTTAACGGCGGCGAGTTCAAAACCCACCGCCGGGTGACACCAGACTTTAACCCATTAAGACCTTGAACGCATCTGTGTCATTTTAGATTTATTTGGGTTATTCAAAAATAGCAGATATACAAGCTCGTAGCGCGGCACCGAGTGCCACGCTACGAGCTTGTAGATCTGCTATTTTTGAAAAATCGTGAAAATGTGTGCAAATCTTTCAATATATATATATTTTAAAGCAAACATTTGCAACTCAAATCTTTGCTACTGGGGGTCCCTGGAACAAAGTATTTTGAGATGGGGGTCCCCGGCCAAATACATATAATTTTGGGTGGTCCTTGACATGAAAAAGTTTGAGAACCACTGATATAACATAGTTTTTTTCACAAAAAACTGTTAGGATTTAGAAGACATTTTTTGTAGAATCGGCCTCAGGTCTTAATGGGTCAAGTCATGCACGGCATATAGCATGGAAGGAGCCCCTCACCTGCTTGCCCCGTGGCGATGCTGACGGCAGCGAACAGCCTCTGCGTGCGGCTGAGGTCGGAGACCCCGTTGACGGCCTCCACCTCGAAGGTGTAGTTGGCGTGGGCCAGCAGGTCCACCACGGTCACGTAGGTGTCCGCTAGTCCCGACTGCTGCGGCAGGAAGCCCACGTTCCCGCCACACGGCACGCACTCCTCGGGCTCCCAGCTGCACCGCCGGCATATAATCCTGTAGGTGACGTCGTTGCGGCCGCCCGTGTCGGCCGGCGGACCCCACTCCAGGCCCAGCGTGGTCTGGTTGATGTTGTAGACCAGGTTCTGAGGCGCCGAGGGGGGCCCTGTTTCAGGAGACACACAGCGTAGAGAGAGAGGGAGACCTTGAGTTAGATGGACGGAAACGCCCGAAGTGTGTGTGTGTGTGTGTGTGTGTGTGTGTGTGTGTGTGTGTGTGTGTGTGTGCGTGTGCGTGCGCGTGCGTGCATGCGTAGGGGTTTATTTGTCTCGCACTCATGCAGGCACAAGCAGCGAAATGTTGGTGGGACATGTTCCGTAAAGACTGTGCTAACACAACAATACAATATAACAAGATATTATAATAATACTGGATGCAATGAAGTAAAAAAATGTATTAAGAACATTATAGATAAGATCTAATTAAAGTTAAAACTACAGGTAGAATAGTAGGTATGATATACCTCTTAATGCAAGTTACTGTATGGTATCTTTAGTAGCAAGCAATGGGGAATGTGCAAGAACACAGAAGGCATATACGGTTATACGCATACATTAGTTTCACTGCGTGTGTGTGTGTGTGTGCGTGTGTGTGCATGCGCGTGCGTGCGTGTGTACACGCACGTGTGCATTGAGAGGATCTGTATGCGTTCCAACGTACGCATTCCAATTCCCCCGCCTACAGTAGTTTCGTCCCCACCCAGCCAGATTTAAACACTGACACTCAATTATGGAAATAAATTAATAAAGAAATAAAATAAAAGACTACTACTAGGAAGAAGTAGTCCAGGTATGCAGAGAGTAAGATAAAAACTCAGGCGGTGCCAAGGTCAGTGCGATAAAATAAAACAATGTGGTGGAACACGGAATCTCATGGGGAGCGTTCGTTCATTCCTCTCTCATAGTTCATGCAACACTGTGCTTTATTTATTTTTTTATGTCAGGGCAAGTCGAGGAGCTTCATCTTCTATGAGTCACCGTGAAAAACAGTGCCGCGGTGCAACTTCCAAAAAATCCCCTTCTGGCAGTCATCACCACGTGCTGTACATGCATGTCCCTGCACTCTTTTTCTTTTTTTACACTACGTTCACATGTTAGAAGTTCTGTGTTTACTGTTTACCATCTCAGCCAATTTACAATAGGCTCTATGCACAGCAGCCATAGTGTGAAGAAATTCACAGGTGTTGCCAATGATGCTAATGAAGGCTCTGTTCCATTCTGGTCAAACAGAGTCAGGGTGCTGATGTTGTGCACGTTGGCTCACTGGAAACACTGCAACACCAGTGGGGTCTAAAATTGGGGTTCAGGGACCCTCATGGTTCCTTGAGGGGGGTTCCAAATGGCCTCTTACGGGTGTGTAACTAGTTATGGGGGACGTGGAAATTAATAAGTCTGAGAACCACTGTGCTACACTAAATGTAATCTCTCAAGAACAAATTCTGCTCTGCGTTGGAATCTGTCATGAAGGTTCGTCATAACGTGTACACACTGGGCTACAAGTGGGCGTGCCTTCAGATCAGGAAGCAGGCCGCGCTTTACCCAATCAAATGTAGTGGCCGGGATTTACGTGTCCGCCGATCATTCCCCACTCGAAACCAACCGAAACTAATTTAACAATAGCGTCCGCGGAGCAGACAAAACCACGAAAAGATATTCACATTTTAACTTGTTTTTTTATCATAGAAACAAGTGGGCTTATAACCAAAACGATCCATGTTCTCTGGGAGAAGTGGTGTTAGTGTTCCGTGTAGACATATTGTTAGTGGGAATGAAAACATAGTCGCACCACCGGAAGTGAAACGCTGAAGGCAGACCAAAACCCCGGTTTCCTTGCGCACGGGTGCTACATCGTCATTGTCCCAGAGCCAAGTGAGATAGTACAAACAGCAGAGGGCGCTGTTTTTCCTTCTCATTTGGTTCTGGGTTCCCAGATTGCACTAAATGGAACAGAGTCGTCATTAACACCTGTGAAGGAAGTGATACTATGGCTGCTGTGCATAGAGCCTATACCAGTTTAGGCATATAACCCACTTAAGACCTGCATGAGGCCAACTCTAAACATGTATTCTACATCCTAAATCCAAAACAGTTTTCTGACAAACGTATGTTGCTATCTGTGGTGCTCAAAACGTTTTCATGTCAAGGATTAAAACAAACTTTCGAAGATTTGCACAGATCTGCACTACTTTTCAAAAATAGCAGATCTACAAGCTCATAGTGCCGCACGTAGTGACGCGCTATGAGCTTGTATATCTGCTATTTTTGAAGGGCCAAAGTATAAAACCCCACTTTGAGAACCAATGTGCTATACACATAGCTAAAATCTAAAATGACATAGCCTAGATGCTTTCCTGGTTTTAACAGGTTAATAGATGGCCTTATTCTGAGCGACTTATAAGTAGGAGATCAGAATGACTGTTCTATAACTGTAACGCAGCCTACAGTTCCCAAGTTGCAGCAACATTACGAAACGGGGCAAGCCGCAGTAACAACTAATACAGTTCTTAGTTTTCGCACCAAATACAGCCAATCTATAAGCTCACAACACATCGCAGCTAGAAGGAGTTACATTTTATTTATATAGTGATAGCAGTTGTTGAATCGTTCAGACGGAGTGCAGTCGGAGGATACTTTGAGACATTTAATAAGCATACAATCTGTGGGCCATTATTGAAATGATTGAGATGTCTTAGGCATTGTTAAATGAGTCTTGACTAGGGGATTAGCTGTCTGTCTGTCTGTCTGTCTGTCTGTCTGTCTGTCTGTCTGTCTGTCTGTCTGTCTGTCACACAAACGCACACGCACACGTTCTCTCTCAATCCTCCCCAAAATGTACATATCTCTCCCACCAGGAGTTTACTGGCTTTTCTTCTCAATACATCATACAGAAAAGACACTAAAACTTAACGTCTTTGTAAAAAAAAAAAAAAAAGTACTGATATATAAAAATGAAGAGAAAGAGAGTCTGACTCACCAGCGAATTTATGAACAAGCTTAAAACCCCCCGTTATTGCCTCTGCAATAGCTGCCATAGAGAATAATACTTGACGTGCAATAACCACCAATTCCAATAGTTCCCAGAACTGTAGTCGTGGAACACAGACCATTTCCCCTGGAAACGTTCATGTAATAATGGCTACAGAGATTAGCTCATCTCATAAAACAATGAATAACAAATGGCTCCTTTTATCATTCGGATTCCAGGCCTTTTTGGTTTTTCTTTATGGTGCCCAGATGTTGATAGAAATGAAATTGAGCGCGTGCTTTATTCCTCCCTAAACGCAGTAAAGATTATGACTTGTATTCTTTCATTTATGGACTGGTTTTTAAAACATCTTCACTTCCTTCACGAGGAGACTAAACATGTCCTATATATTTCTCACATGAAACACGCTTTTGAGTCTCGGGGAAAGGGGGAGCGCCTCTCGTCTCGTTAAATTCGTCACGTTAACTTACAAATGGATGATGAATATGCATAAAGCAACAAAAGAAATACTTGAGGCAGATATTCAGGACTCATTAATACATCACGCTTGTGTTTTCGTTGGCCTCAACCTGCCTATTAGAACGAATTGGAACGACATATCCATCCATATTATTCATGCTTAGTGTGTGTGTGTGTGTGTGTGTGTGTGTGGGGGGGGGGGGGGGTACCTTAGAGCAGTGGTTCTCAACCTTTTCAGGCCGCCACCCCCCAAAATAATCATATTTGAACCGTGGGGACCCCCCCACCCTGACAAGCACTTCGAATTGTAGGAGTTGAAGCATTACTTTTAGTTTGACTCGGTTCCACGATCTACAAGCGATCAACAAGCTCACAACGCCTTGCGCTGCGAAGCGTTGTGAGCTTGTACTGTAGATCGGCTATTTTTCACAATTGTTGCCTCTTTCTTATATTATTTGACAATTAAGGCAATGTTTAATTAATTAAGCCAGTTATTGTTTTAAGCCAGTTTTTATACAGTATATTCCTTTTTTTCTTTGCTTTTTTTCTTTTATTACATTTTTTTGGTATTAAAAAGGTCTAAAAAGTCGTTTAATTTACTGTTATCTGGTGACCCCTCCAAAATCATGTGGGGACCCCCCAAGGGGGTCCCGACCCACATGTTGAGAACCACTACCTTAGTCGAGATTACTGTGACAAAAAACACCTGTGGCAGGTGAAGTGGAGGCAAGTGAGAATTAACCGCGCAACACTCAACCTCGGCCTTGGAACCCCGCGACACGCTTGAGCCACTCTCATGTGCGTGCATGTGCATGTCATGCGCGCGTGCATGCAAGTACACTCAGAAAAACACACACACACACACACACACACACACACACACACACACACACACACACACACACACACACACACACACACACACACACACACACACACACACACAGAGCCCTCTAGTCTCTTTTGTGCTACTTTCTTCAGTGGCCTATGGTTACTAATGATAGCGATCTCATCTGGCTCACGCCCGCTCTCATTTTGGACTCGGGTGTCACGAGATCAAAGCCGCCGATTTCTGCAATAATAAGAGGTGGGAAGGAAATGAGATTCGAATGACCCTCCCCGCGAGTCTTCTTCTTCTCTGTGACCTGAGGCCTTTGCCCTTTGTTTTCTAGACAGTGCAGTCAGACAGGAGGACGCTCGTGGGAGCTGCTCCCTCTTCCTCCTCCTCCTCCTCGCCATGTTTCCTCCTCTTGGCTCGTCCTCCACTGTTTCTCAGGAAATACACGCACACACTCACACTCACACATACACACACACTAACATACTGTACACTCACAAGCACACACACCTGCTCCCTCAACTCGTGACCAGTGGCGGAAAAAGTACTCAAATGTTTTACTTAAGTAAAAGTATCAATACGGCAATATAGAAGTATTCTGTTACAAGTAAAAGTCCGTAATTATAAATTGACTTGAGTAAAAGTACAAAAGTATTCGTATGAAAAGGTACTTAAAGTACCAAACGTAAAAGTACTCAAATGTTTGAAAATAGTAGATCTATAAGCTCACAACGCGTCGCGATGCGACATGTTGTGAGCTTGTAGATCTGCTATTTTCAAATAGCCTAGGTATAAAATAGGGCTAAAGTGGTTACTGTATGTTTTATAATGTAATAATTTATACACAAAGTAACTAGTAACTAAGGTTTTCAAATAATTGTAGTGGAGTAAAAGTGCAATATTTGCCTCTGAAGTGGAGTAGAAGTAAAAGTATAGACAATTGGAAATGCTCCAGTAAAGTAAAAGTACCTCAAAATTGTACTTGAGTAAATGTACTTAGTTACTTTACACCACTGCTCGTGACACATCCTCAAACTCACTCACTGTCATGCTTGATTTAGACTTAATTGCGCTAGTGTAGCGCACTGAAGACAGCAGATCTGCACGTTCACACCACGTCTGACACGTTGTCACAACTGACGTGGTGTGAACTTGTAGATCTGCTATATTCGGTGCGTGACATGACACCCACGTGCGGCTAAGTATAACCCTGGCTTCTAATTGCTGAGCCTTATAGCTCAGGGGCTCACCACTATATCCCACTTCTTTTCTGTTTCTTTTTCTCTCACTAGCCTACCGTCTTCTTCATATTCTGCCTCTCTCTATCTCTCTCTCACCCCCCGGTGAAGTTTCATCTCAGGGATTAGTCCTCCCCAGCCCCCACAGTCTCTAAAATGTCTCAATCACACACACACACACACTAGCTTCGCTCTCAAACGCTGCCACCACATGGGCCAGGAGGAGTGTGGGGGCGAGTGCAGACGGTATGTGTGAACGGCGTGAAGAATATACTGTATACAGGGAGCACATTGTGTGTGTGTGTGTGTATATATACACTCTCTGTATATCGTCGCTGTCGGGTGGAAAGCTTGTATGTACAAAACAAAAATTTCAGGAAATGTTAGAAGGGACCTGTGATCCAATGGATTCAATGTAGTTATTATTTAGTCATAAGCTATTGTTAATACTTTTCATTTGTTAAATATGTATAAAGACTAACAGACCGACTTAAGTACTACTCTTCCTCGTGTCCCTATTTTGGGGCATGTTATTATAGGCCAACATATTCTAACATTGTCTAAAATAGCGATAAATTATTGATTGTTGGATGAAGCTGCCATTTTCTGCTTCTGCAGAAACAGCTACAAGCAATACGGCCATCCTCGCCGTTGGTAGTGATATGTTGTTTAAAAGCATCTACACACTTTTCTCCTGCAATGCAGATAATGTATGAAGAAGAAAATAACCAAAACAAATTCAATCAATCAATCAGTCAATCAGTCAATCAATCAGTCAATCAATCAGTCAATCAGTCAATCAGTCAATCAGTCAGTCAGTCAATTAATGAATCACAAGGATGACTGAACCAAAGGAGAAATTGAGGGCCACTATTAGTAGCTCATTGATTAGACTTGTCACTGGACATGACTTCTGACTTCCTGCACCATGATCCTGCAACTCACTGTTTCACCCATGTGTGTGTGTGTGTGTGTGTGTGTGTGTGTGTGTGTGTGTGTGTGTGTGTGTGTGTGTGTGTGTGTGTGCGTGTGCGTGTGCGCGTGAGTGCGTGCGTGCGTGCGTGTTCGCTTTTGTTTTTCTCGTATTCTTCCAAGCTCCAGCTGAGCCTGTGGTTTTGCTGCTGAACAAACAAGTTCGGGCCCAGGCAGACACACAGCCTTCAATCACACAGAATTACCACCGTCTTAATAAGCTACCGAAGAGCGGTAGTTTGTCTTTCTTTTTTAGGACATAATGTGAAGCCCCGTCTCTCTGCTCGGCACAGAGTTTGTGTGAGAAACCGAGTAAAAACCCAAAAGCTTGGGAGAGAAGAATCAGACGCTTATCTGCCTTGAGAGGTACTCCGGCACTGCCTCGGTCCTCCACAGGCTGTTAGCTAGCCGTGCTCTAATTGGAAAAGGGGGAGAGAGGGGCAGTCGGGGGTGAGCGGTATTCAAATCAACCCATGTGGTAATCTGCACTCTGCAAATACGCGCTTTGACCCCTTGACCTCGCCGCCACTCATTTTGTGGCACTGGTAAAACACTGCATGAGGTTGGCTACCCCCCTCCTATCTGAAGCGGTGTGCTCTGCATACCCTATGTGCCAGTGGTTTGCAAACGTTATCTCAATCTCAAAGCACACCTAGTATTCGTATCTGTGCAACATAGCCTCTTTAACAAGTGTTATCAACTCTTATCACTCTGTAAACATTGATTTGTAGTAGTACAAATGGCAAATAAAAAGTTCAACCACTTAAGCCATATTTCATACTTTCACAAATGTTCTAAAATAGTTAATTGCTGGATCAGCTATTTTTACTATTTTAGAAAATGTGTACAAAATGAATAAATAAGTAATAATAATAATAATACAAATAACAATTTAATTTAATACTTTTTTTTGTCTATTGTCTATATATTGTCTAAAATAGGGATGCCAGCTTGAAAGTGGTTATTTGGTCATATTTTTATGCTATATAATTTGCCACTGTGTTGGGGAATAAGTGCGCACAAAGAGCTGATATAGTAAATTAAAAGATAATTAATAGCTTTTTGCAAATATATATCGTGATAATAATGTATGGTTGTGACAAAATCCCCATTTTATAATAGAGCGGTCAAAAAATAACAACAACGTGTCGGCTGTCGTCAGGTAAAATCCCAGTGCACACCTTGGCCTTGGTCTTGCGGCACACCAGTGTGCCTCGACACACCGTTTGAGAACCGCTGCCCTGTGCTGTCACCCCTGTCAACTTTCCTACCGTCTTCCTCAAAGAAGACAAAGAATACAAAGGCGAGTGGGACGCAGACTTTTCCTTTAAATAATAAAACAAACCCAACGAGGGTCGGCGTGCATTAACAATCAGACGTTGACGGCGGCAGCAAAGCAACGCTAGCCATGAGAGAGAAGGATATCTCGGATTTTTTTGAAAAGGCCCCTTTCTGACATCCCTTCAAGCGGCCGCTATAGGCATGAGCGGGACGGACGGGACCCTTCTGAAGGATGTCAACTTGTTGAGGTGGCATATTTGAGCGGGGGGGGACATGATGGGGGGGGTGGGGGGGTCGGGGTTGGAGAGAAGCAGGCTGACAACTGCCCTTTTCAAGACCGCATGCAAGCGCCGTCCGCCGCGCACACAGCTGTTGCATGATTGATGTCCACTCCCCGAAACTGTCAACAACAACTCCAAGTCTGTGCTTCTCCCCTCTCTCTTCTCCGCCACTGGAGACGACGTGCCTATAGGCTTCCAGCAGCTCACCCCACACAGGCCTATATTATGTCCCCTTTCTCTCGCGGATTTGCATGAGAATGATGTGAGCAAATATCCCACAAACAATGGAATCTTATTTCCCCGTGTTTTTTATTCAGCACAGATTTGGCTTATCTCTTCCCTGTGTCCCCGTGTAACATCTTCATCCTAATTTCGGCTCAAATCTCGGCCTCACACACTCACGAACTCACACGCGCACACACACACGCGCACGCACGCGCGCGCGCGCACACACGTATCCGTAATCCTCGTGAGCCAGAGATCTGTCGCGCTGTTTGGCCAAGGCCTAAGATATGGTAGCTTTCTGACCCCCCCCCCCCTTATTTCAAAAATCTGTCAATCACGCTATTTGTTCAGCCGGTGCAAATTCATTTTCAATTACAGCTCAACACCCGCTATAGATCAGGGCTTGGAAGAGAGCAAATCATGGCCACTATACTGTTTGGTCTTACTGACATGGGGGACTCTGGGAAATGATTGAGGGAGATGCATGCGTAGAAAAGCCACAGAGCAATTCTGCGAATGAGGGTGAACAGGGAGGTGAAATAAGGTAAAAACAGATATTTACATAGAATAGCACAAGGTCCTTAAAAGACCTGAAGCTGATTCTACAAATGTCTTCTAAATCCCAACAGTATTCTGGAAAAAAACTTATGTTTCTGTATCAGTAGTGCTCAAACTTTTTCATGTCAAGGACCACCCAAAATGATATGTATTTGGCCGCCGACCCCCATCTCAAAATGTGTTGCTCCAGGGAACCCAGAAGCAAAGATTTGAGTTACAAATGTTCGCTTTAAAAATATATATATTCAAAGATTTGTTTTCACGATTTTTCTAAAATAGCCAAAGTGTAAAATAATGCTTTTTTAGCTCAAATCAAAACATGACACACATGCGTTCCAGGTCTTAATGGGTTAACCACTGGTGTCCCTGCAGTATTTTGGGCATTTTTTCATATTTTCACAGACACGTTGTGAGCTTGTAGATGGGCTATTTTCGCTATTTGTTGTACAACAAAGAATATTATATAGGGCATAAGTGGCTATTGGTTAATGAAAATGAATTGAGCCGTGCATTCTGCAACTACAAGGAGATTGTTGCACTAGTTTCCCCCAAGGTGATTCTCAACAGAGTACGGAGCCAGAGGACACACAGAGAAACAACTTGTCTGGTGGTCATTGTCACCAAAAATGACTCTATACTATTTTAACCTGCATTATATCCTTGTCTGTGTCACATGGCAAGGTAACTGGGTTAAGTAGTTATTACGAAAAAGTAGGAGATAATGTCCTAGAGGGATGCTTTGTTATTTTAGAAATGTACTTAGGCAGTTTGTTGTTCCTCAACAGACACTGGTGGGGGAAACGTTGCTAAATGCAGTTTTCCCCGAAATAGCTCCCGAAACATGCCTTGCATTCCTAATAGAAACCATGGGACACAGCCTAGCAGCCACAGTTTGCAAGTTGAGTGCAAGGTGCACCCGCTGATTTAAATTATGCTCCAGTAATGCTAACACAACATTTTAGCCTTTCCCCCCAAAAATGTGGCAGGTACAATTGAAAGTGCAGCGATGGAATCAGCCTAATGCATTAATGGATCATAGTGCGTTGGTGAGAGAGAGCACAGGAAATGTTGAGGTTTAAGTCAAAGTTACTGTGTCTGGAGCCTTCCTCTATCTCACATATTGTTTTTAATAAATAGTCCCACATTTGATTTTGGAAGACTTGGGTTCATTCATCATGTATTTCCTCTATTTTATACCACCCCCAAGGAAATGTATTACTCCACAAGGACACTAAACTGAGAAATTGGTTATTTTATAGTTGAAAACAAACACCTGCTACCTACCACACACGCACACTCTCGCACGCACACGCACACGCACACGCACACGCACACACACACACACACACACACACACACACACACACACACACACACACACACACACAGGCAGGAACAGAGGCAGGGGGAGAAAAAAACAGCCTTATGCCCAATTCACACCAACAGCGGTGGCGGTTTTCCGCTAAGCATTTTTTGTTGAAACCATCCTGTTTTCTCAGAATGCGGAAGTGGAATACCGCTGTTGGTGTGAATTCAACATTGACCACATAAACCCCTATACTCTGTTGACCAGGGTCCCCCCATGGGGGGTCTGTAGTTGGCCCCTCCTTGTTTCCCTCTACACTAAATCTCTTTGCCGAAAAAATAGGCGATTGCCAAATGTTCAATTTATTTTTGCTAAACGTTCGCCTATTGTGACATGCCCATTGCCCAGAACAGGGGCTAGGGTAAAACACAATGTTTTACAGGCAGCCATTGCCAACAAAGATATCATTGTTGTATAACCTTTACACCATTAAATCGGCCCGAGGCCAGTGGCAGCTTTGCAGCACAGAGCGTATCCCAGGTGACTTCTATTTCCACCTCGCCATACACAGAAGTTTCACTCCTCTGAGTAAACACGTGTACGGCAGTCAACTTCCATATGCTATAAATTACCATGCTTGCTTGGCATCTCCCCATTTTGCTCTCTTTCTTCCTTTTTTTTTTGCACACGCAAACACATGCGTGCGCACGTGTACAAACACGAACGAACGCACACACCCAATTGATCTCGTATTCTCACAGAGCTTCAGCACCGCTGTGAGTTAGCCTACTTTGTCTGCTGTGTGTGGGAGAAGGGAGGCTTGGGCTCCCACGACGTGGGCCAGGCCCTGTTGACGAGACAACACTCGCTGTGCAAATCCTCAATGCCAATTTAAATCCGAGGGCATATAAGAACAGGCCCGACTCTCAGAGATACATTAACGCTGAGGATTCGGTTGTGCACGAGCGGTCGAGACAAACATTTGAGGTGTTTTTAAGTGGGTTCACGCAACGTGATTCGATCCCGGCTATCAGACTAACGCGATCTGAGTTACTATTTTATCCGGTCTCTCTTTTTGCTTTTAACATTTGTTTACAAATCTATTAAACTCTCACAGCCCTGAGTTTCTTGGCCATGCCCATGGAGGTGGGTGACCCGTGCGATACATTATCAGGCAATTACTGCCGAAAATAAACAAGCACAGAAATGTGTGTTTACAGCTCTCGCAGTCTTGTGTGTGTGGCCGGAGCAGAAGGCTCTACTCCCCGTGCAACTCAAAAGGAGAATGTGTGGTAACGAACACTTCAAAGGGGGGTAGTATGTTTCTGTTACCGTTCCCTGGTTAAAAGTTGTCCAGCAGTCATACACAGAGACAAACACAAAAAAATTTACACAAAGCACTGTTTACACAGGCCCGTCCTCGATGGCTGTCACCACAGCCGCCATTTTCCAGCCAGGACAAATGCCACAGTGACACAGGGGTTGCCCGCCCTGCCTTCTGCCGACCATAATTGCGTTTGTCTTCGCACGGGAAATGGCAAATAGCTCCGCTCGTCATTAGCGACAAAGAACAGACACGCAAAGGCCTGGTGGACATAATTACGAAGACACGCTGGGGGGAAGTTTACGACTAATCCAAGGTTTTATTTTTAGACTCTTCCACTCCAGTTTGAAATTATGTGGGTGTGGGCACGTTCCTGTTTAAGCGTTTCACCTCACGACAGCGGCATTACTTACTCGTGCAGGCCACAGACGGCGGGTCAGAGGGCGCTCGATAGTAGCCGTCCTCGCAGTCGCAGCGCCAGGAGCCCTCGCGGTCGTTGAAGCTGTGCGCCGGACACCGGGAGCACTGGAGGTCCTGGGACGAGGACTTGTAGAAGCCGCGGCCGCACGCTATAAAGAGATTTTAGGAGAGAAAAAGAAGACACAGAGAGACACATAAATAATGAGTTGAAACGGGAGTATTTGGCTCACGAAATAAGGGCGTGATGGGACATATGACTACTACTGTATTTGCTGGCGTTCACATCTCCAAAAAGCAGCTGCTATCTGGTGCAAGCGGGCCCCTCGGGGCTCGTCAGCTGGCTCATCTGACAAGAGTTCAAAGCGGATCAAAAATATTATAGCGAAACTTTTTCCCCTGGGAAAATAAACAACTGCTCGCATTAGTAAAGCAGTCTAGCTGGTTGCTTACGACAGCTTTCGACGTTTTAAAGGAACCGTTGGACAGGGGGGGTGAGCCAAGTAGCGACCTTTCGGATGAATCACTGAAGTTCTTGAAGAAATGGAAGATTATGTTGTATACAGCAGGCCTTTTAACCTCACCCTAATAGGTGACCTGTCGTGACTAGTGGTGGAAAAAGTATTTACATTTCTTACTTGAGTAAAGGTATCTATACTGCATTGCAGAAATACTCTGTTGCAAGTAAAATTCCGGAATTCAACGTTTACTTGAGTAAAAGTACAAAAGTATTGGTATCAAAATGTACTTAAAGTACCAAAAGTAAAAGTACAAAAATGTTTGAAAATAGCTGATCTACAAGCTCACAACGCGTCGCGATGCGACGCGTTGTGAGCTTGTAGATCAGCTATTTTCAAATAGCCTATGTATAAAATGAAGTTGTAAATGTATGTTTTATAATATGATAATTTATATATCTGCAAAGTAACTAGTATCTAAAGTTTTAAAATAATTGTACTGGAGTAAAGCACAATATTTGCCTCTGCGATGTAGTGGAGTAGAAGTAAAAGTACTTAAAATTGGAAATGACCTACAATTCCATGGGCTCCGTGGGTCCGGACAACAGCAAATTAAAGGTTTGAGCCTCATGCGTGTGACACCATCGTACAAGGAAAATAGCCGATCTACAAGCCCAAAATGCAGCGCTCCGTGACACGTTGTGAGCTTGTACATCTGCTATTGTCGCTGCGCAACACCAGCATACAAGCAATAAACCAAACATATAAGCCTAGGCTATTTTTGTGAATGTCCGGCCTATTACGACATGCCCAAAATAGGGACACCAGGTTCGCTGTGGTTCGGAGATCGATTGAATGAGTACGATCCAATGAAGACGGAAACAATCTCGGATGTCCGAGCAACATCAGCAATAACAAACAAAGGTTCTTCTCTGGAACAGCTTTGTGAACCACATGCCAGGGTGCCAAATCACTTTTTAAGTATTAGAGAATAGGGAAATGTCTATTTTAGGGTCTGGCGTCTCTCTCTCTCTCTGTCTTTCTCTTTGGCCCTCAACACTTGAAGTCGGGCTAATCCACAGTGACCCGTTGTTTGTGGAAATCTGAGCTAAAGCCTGGTGGAAAAATTGCTATCTAGGCCACGCCATTTTTGTTATACAATCTGCACGGAATCTATAGGGCTATGTCTGTGAATAGCTCTGCATGCAAACTATCAAATTATCCACGACAAAAATGCATTTTTCATGAGCCTCTGTGGGAAATAGGCAATGATTTTCATCCTGTGCCGTGTTTCGATTCTGTTACACGAGTACTCTCCCTTTTCTTTCCTATAGGGATTCAAAATAGGCCCGCACCGCTGTGATGGGTCTAGATTATTTTCTTTTTTTTTCTCCTTTTCGTATTTATGGCTTAGAAGAAGCTAGGTTTCCTCATTTTAACACCTTCACAGAGGCATGAAAGGGGGTGGCTGATGGGGGTATCCCCATTTCAGCGACATGAAAGCCTTGTCATTCTCCATTTACCTGCTTCGCAAAACGGCCTCGTGAAACCGGACCTTTTGATTTCAAGCCGGGGAGGAAAACGGCATGATTTTTATCTTCATATGGGCCTATTACTTTACCTGTGAGGGATGGTAATTGAAAACAGGGGCTTCAAGAAGGTGTGCGCTGACCCCACGGAAACGGTGCCGCACGGCACACCGTATAAAATCCTGAGTGTTAATTTAACTCGGAGAGTGGATTAACCCGTTCAAACCGGGAACGCATCTGTGTAACCACTTAAACCATTATTTTATACTTTGGCTATTAAACAAATAGCAGATCTACAAGCTCATACCAAGTGCCACGCTACGAGCTTGCAGATCTGCTATTTTTGAAAAATCATGAAAACTTGTGCAAATCTACAAATGTCTTCTAAAGCTAAAACAGTTTTTTTGAACTCATATTGCTATAATATCAGTGGTTCTCAAACTTTTTTCATGTCAAGGACCCCCCAAAATGATTTGTATTTGGCCACGGACCCCTCCCCTCGTGGACCCCCAATAAAATATGTTGTACCAGGGACCACCCAGAGGCAAATATTTGAGTAAAATTTTCGCTTTAAAAAATATAATATATATTATATTCCAAAATGTGGACACATTTTCAAAAAAGAAAAACAGTTCTACAAGCTCATGAGCTTGAATATCTACTATTTTTGAATAGCTAAAGAAATCGTAAAAAATTACACAGATGCAGCGTTCCCGGTCTTAATGGGTTAAAATTGGACCCGTGCTAGTCCATTTTTTTCATACACTGCAGGGTTTCTCCTTTCTTTTTTTTGCAGCGCACAAGTCTGCAAGTCTCTTGCTCAGCATAGTTTTGGCTGTTCTGTGCAGTCCTTATCCGTGATAGTGAGTTCAACGAGCACTGCAGTAAACCCCATCATATCTGGTGGGGATCTCCAGGATATTGTTAGGCAAATATTCCCGTGCCGATCGACGGCCCCGTGTTGATAATGACACATGGCTGCACGGGGAAAGACCCTCCCTCAGCAGGGTTAAAGATTGGCCAGACGCCGTTTAAGAGGCCCGGCTTTCTCCCGCCATGCGAGAGTCCTGTTTAAACATTCCGATAAGGCAGCCAGTGTCTTGTTTGCCTTTGGGTTTTTCGAAGAGAGAGAGACTCGTCTGCTCTGCTGTGCCGGGTGGCCTGTGTGTGTGTGTGTGTGTGTGTGCGTGTGTGCGTGTGTGTGTGTGTGTGTGTGTGTGTGTGTGTGTGTGTGTGTGTGTGTGTGTGTGTGTGTGTGTGGAAGGGGAATTTATGCCCAGCTGAGACCGGCGGGGCGGATCTCCCACCGCGACTGTCACTCATGGTGGACCAGAGAGAACCCATTGGCCTAGATTAAGACAGTGGTGGGACCCCGGCCGCGAGGGGGGACGCGGCGGCTCGGTTTTTCCCAGAAGAAATGACAAGTACGGTTTCGACTGTTTGATTCGCTAGATTCAGGGGTCTTCAACAGGGGGTCTGGGACCCCTAGGGGGTCCTCAGAGTTACTACAGGGGGTCCGCCAAATCTTTGTGTGATAGGATATGTTTTTTTTGCATTATCCACTTGAATCCTAGCATCCCTTTTCTGAGGAGAACTTTAGCCAAAAATAGCCGATCTACAAGCTCACAACTGCGAGGCGTTGTGAGCTTGTAGATCGGCTTGTAGATCGGCTTTTTTAGGCAAAGTGGTATAGGTGTAGAGGGAAAAAAGAGCAGACTAATTAAAACAAATAAAGAAGTTTAATCTGCAAAACTATTTTATACAATATAGAGGGGGTCCCTGCTTCATCTCTCTCTCAGCTAGGGGGTCCTTGGACTGAAAAACGCTGAAGAACCCTGCACTAGATACTAGAACAGTGATTCTCAACACTGT
Source organism: Gymnoscopelus braueri (assembly GCF_963280865.1). Taxonomy (NCBI): domain Eukaryota; kingdom Metazoa; phylum Chordata; class Actinopteri; order Myctophiformes; family Myctophidae; genus Gymnoscopelus; species Gymnoscopelus braueri. Next base: position 13,124,853 of record NC_137616.1, read on the forward strand.
GGGCCGGGGCCCACTAGTTTTACATTAATATCAAAAGTAGTTAAGTATTAAAACTAATAAAGTATTAAAATGTCATGGTATGTGTTCTTTAAAACATAGTAAAATATGTGTTCTGTAGTATACTTTAAGTTCCTATTCATCTGTCTAAACTAAAGTAAACAATGAAACCTTTTTCATTGTTTAGACAGATAAATAGAACATTAGCATAGAAGGAGCTTGCGTGATGGCAGTGCCCTCATATGATTAGATAAGGGCACTGCCACACAAAAACACACAAATCTGTGTCCATCAGCTAACCTTGCACCTGTGATATAATTGAATAACACGTCCTTGAGCTTGATACCGTGCCCGCTCACAAAAACACACTAAATTCCTAGATTTTAAATGTGTTAAGAGTGGTTATTCTGCCCCAGAGCTTTCACTCTGCGAGCAATTTATCTGCATCACCTCCAAGTGAGAGACAGTTACACTAAATCACGTCCAAACAAACAAAATTCTTCACAGATAAGCGGCCCCTGGGATAACATTTTATCAGACGCTGCTCTCTGACCTTATATGAATCTTTTTTTTCGGACAAGCACGGGCGCCACCTAAAAAAAACGGGGGCGGGCATCGTAAAAGTCAACACAAAGAGAACTTAACCCTTTAAGACCGGGAACGCATCTGTGTAACCACTTTAACCATATTGTATACTTTTGGCTATTGAAAAATAGCAGATCTACAAGCTCATAGCTCTATGAGCTTGTAGAGCTCATGAGCTATGAGCTTGTAGATCTGCTATTTTTAGAAAAATCGTGAAATTGTTTGCAAATCTTTGAATATATATTTTTTAGGAATAGTTTTTTTACTCAAATCTTTGCTTCTGGGGGGTCCCTGGAATAACATATTTTGAGATGGGGGTCCACAGCCAAATACATATCGTTTTGGGGCTCCTTGACATGAAAAGGTTTGAGAACCACCGATATTATAGCGACATATGTGTTTCAGAAAACTGTTTTAAACGGATTTAGAAGACATTCGTAGAATCCCCAGAAGCAATAAGATTTGAGTAAGAAATGTTCGCTTAAAAATATACATATATTCAAAGATTTGCTAAAAATGTCACGATTTTTCAAAAACGGCATATCAAAAAGCACTCGGTGCCAAAGGAATCTAAAAATGACACTCAGATGCGTTCCCGGTCTTAATGGGTTAAAGAGTTTGCATGCCGATACGTAGGGTTTATACTTTCCAAGTTTTTCAGTGACAGCCCTGTGTTTATCAACGTGTCTGACTGGGTTTGGCATCCGGAAATGTTTACAGAAGCAGCAAGCCGGCAAATTAGGCTTTGGAGAATCAAACGGGCTGCATGACATGGTGGAGCAAAAAAGTATTCAATGCTAGCCGCTGTCCTTTCTCTCCCCACACCGCTGATGGTGAGAGTGAGTGACATGCACAAACACAGCCTTTCCCAGAGCCCGGCATTCCTGCCCCAGCAGCACCCTGCGCGCGCGCACACACACACACACACACACACACACACACACACACACACACACACACACACACACACACACACACACACACACACACACACACACACACACACACACACACACACGTTTGGCAATTCCTCAAACAAAATACCCAGAGACGAGCCAAACTAATAGTTAAATATGGTGTGATATGTGAGTGATAGGTTCTTACTCTTGATTTCCCTACAGCAGCACGTCCCCTGAGAGTTAAAATACCTGTGTGAGCCAATTAAAAGACAGTCCCGTTCTCTTTATATCATCATGGCTATGTAATTGCTAGCCTGGCATCCCTTCCCTTCCTCACACGGTAGCCTACTTAGCTGACAAAATGACTGACGTTGTAAATGACATATGCTGACGCGCAAACATAGAAAGGCAGTGTACGAAACCCCTTGATAATCCAACCGCTTGCCCTGACTTGACACCGAGGCCCTTGCTAGGGCCAACTTTGTAATTACATTTGTAAGGATAAACGGCATTATCCTCACAAACTGGGCTGCCTGCTTGTTAAAAGAAAGCCCCTGTTTTCGTTGCTCCTCTCTTACACCGGCGTGCGGATAAAGGTGGACTAATGGCCTTGTGTTCTTGGCATGGGCACGGCTTAAAAAAAAAAAAAGCTAAGCAGCTAGACATGACTGCCACCTCATTTACGACACTGAGAAATTAGTCAGCCCTTAGAAGGAGCCCGGGGTTGAGGTTATAAGCAGAAAGGGAGGGAGGAGAAAACGGCGAGTCTTACATTCCAGCCTGGCTCCTCCAGCAAGGCTATACCAGAGAACCAGCGTCTGTAATTTCCCCCTTTTCCAGCGGTCAAGCACTTTTATTCAGAGGGAAACTAGCTGCAGTCAGCGATTTTTTTTTATGCACAGAAGAGAACAGAGAGGAGACAGACAGAGCAAAGCATGAGGCCCCCAAAAAGCACCAGAATAGAGGCAGTCAAACCGTGCCTGTATGGCGACTTTAAAAATGTGTCAATCGCTGCACACACTGGGGCCGAGGACAGGGGGATGAAACAAAGACGGCGTTATCTAACGCAGACACACATACACACATGAATGAAAAGAGGGGCGGGAAAATGGGGAAAAAGTGGATTTCTAATATTTCTTTCTAAGATATTGGTTTATTTCCCTTTTTCCCCTCTAAGCCGAGCTTCTTAGCGTTTCTTGAACTGTGTCCAGCTGCTCTCGCTGTTTGGCGGCTGCACGACACTCAGGATGAAGGACAGAGAGAGAGAGAGAAAAAAAGGGGGGGACTCACGGTGACCTCTTATGACAGCTTGACATATCCCTTCCTGTGGCCAAAGTACATGATAATTATTTCGCCAGTCTGGGGTGTGACGCCATGGCACTTCAGCTTTTTTTCCCCCCTCTGTTAATCTTATACCCCTACTGCTGCTGACAGATCGCCTTTCAAAAACGCGGCCCTAGAGTAGGTATTACCATTACAGCCAAAGAGGGGGGGGGAGAAGAAAAAAAAACGTGTTTTCAATGTATTTATAGACACACACACAGTAAAAATCCTCAGTGTAAAAAAACATTTGGGTCCATTTGGGTCACATTTTTTACACTCTCCCGAGTTCAATGAAACCACATAAACCCTAGCATTCTGGGTATGTTATGATAGGCGAACATTCAGCGAAAATAGGCGAACGTTTGCAAAAAAATAGCAGGTCTACAAGCTCGCAAAATAGTAGCCATGGTTCACATGACGCTCGTCTGTCACAAGCGCCATGGAGCCGAAAGTTCCTGGTTTAGCCGTCCATTTTCTCCAAATTTTCTCAACTATGCGACACTAATGGTTGGGAGGTGTATTGCACTCTGATACATTACAAAAAAACTAAAGAAATATATAGAAAACAGCCGGCGATCGGATGAAAATGCTTTTTATTGAACAATACGGGCGATACGGGTGGTTAACGCGGTCGGATCAACTTGTAACATCCGTAGCTCGTGGGTAAGCACTTTATTTTTGAAATCTGAACGTTTAAGTACATGTGAGAGTTGTAAATGTAAGAAAATCGAACACCACTCTAAACCAGGGACTTTCGGTTCCATGACTGTCATGGTATGACAGTCATGTTTCAGGGCTAGCAAAATAGCTGATCTGCATAGCAGACACACAAGCTCACAAGGCGTCACGTTGTGAGCTTGCGGATTGGCTATTTTAGTGAAGAGATTTGACCCAGGTCAATGAAGTAGTATATAAGGTTTAAGTGGTTAACACTGAGGATTTTACTCTGTTTGTGTGTGTGTGTGTCTGTAAATAGATTGAAAACACATTTCAAAATGTCTTCATTGAATAGAGGATAGGGGGCTAGTTGAAACATTGAGCCCCACGTGTCTCACAGTGCTGTGGTTATAGGGTTGAAAGGGACCGTTGGGGGGGGGGGGTACTATTTTTTTTTTACATAAGTAAAAGTATCAATACTGCAATGTAGAAGTACTCCGTTACAAGTAAAAGTCCGGAATTCAAAATGTGCTTGAGTAAAAGTACAAAAGTATTGGTATCAAAATGTACTTAAAGTACCAAAAGTAAAAGTACTAAATGTTTGAAAATAGCTGATCTATAAGCTCACAACGCGTCGCGATGCGTTGTGAGTACTTGAGTAAATGTGCTCAGTTACTTTACACCACTGGGCATTGCATTGGAGACACAGTGTGGGAGTGCCCGGAAAAAGAGCTCTGTATTTGTCAGGCCCCGCGAGAGAGAGCCAGAGAGTGAAGTGGTGAACTGGCGTGTCAGGCCTTTCTGCTGTCTCCGTGGCCCATGCCATGATGATGAGCCTTGTCAGGGACTGGCAGTCTGCCCCCCGCCCTCCTCCTCCTACTCCTCTCCCCCCCTTAGCCACTCCATGAGCCAGTATACCCTCCCTCCCCTCCCTCCTCCTTTTCCCCTCCCTCCTGTGCGGGACCTGATTATGTGTTAAATCCGCCCGTGTGTCGGGATGGATGTGGAAAGAATGCGCGTCAGGGCCGAGGAACGAGCGAGCCGCCGAGCAGGAGCCAGGGGGGCTGGCGGAGGAGACCCGGAGAGGGGAGCAGCCTGGAGATAGCACCCCATTAGAGTGATAAAAGAGGCTGAGGGAGAGAGTACAGGAGAGAGAGAGCGAGAGAGAGAGAGAGAGAGAGGAGCGGGAGCCGACAGGACCAACACACGGGCGCCCCCGCCGCTGATGAATGCCAGGTGGAACGGGTCAAGCGAGATAAAGGAAAAGGTTTATTTTCTCCTTTTTTTCTTTCTTTTTTTTAAAACGCCATTGCTTTTCCTTAAACAGTTGCCACCGCCTCTGCCGTGCCGATAGGGAAATGTCTTAGTATAAATATCGACTATAAACACTAGGCCCCAGTTAGGATGGGAAGAAACCTGTCATCTGTGGTTTGGATGAGACTTTTCCCCCTCCCTGTCTGTTCCTCTAACCTTGTATTTTTTTTCTTTGTGTACCTGTGCGCTTGACGCAATACCGATGTGATGTTGTCGCTTCAACTCTGGGAGACATGTGTCTTCACCACGCGACGTGTTGTGAGCTTTTAGATCGGCTATTTTTGCACATTTTTTAAAGAATAAAACCAGTGATTAGAACCAGTCAACACAACTCTGATATCATATAACAATATTTCGAAATACCAATATTTACATCAGTGGTTCTCAAACTTTTTCATGTCAAGGACCCCCAAAATGATATGTAATTGGCCGCGGACCCCCATCTCAAAATATTTAGTTCCAGGGACCCCCCAGAAGCAAAGATTTTAGTTACAAATGTTCGCTTTAAAAATATATATATTCAAAGGTTTGCAAAAATGTTCACGATTTTTCAAAAATAGCAGATCTACAAGCTTGTAGCGCGGCACTCGGAGCTTGTAGATCTGCTATTTTTGAATGGCCAAAGTACAAAAGGTTAAAGTGGTTCAAATGATTGTGACGCTATATTAACACATTTAGCTGGGGACCCCCTGGAAACTCCCCAAGGACCCCTGGGGGTCCCCCCGGACCCCAGCCCTATCTCGAATATGTTTTGCAGGTATACGCCCATTCTATTCCGTGTAAAGAAGAAAATGTCTGCAGGGTTAGTTACTGTGCCACAGCAGGACAGCTGCATGGATAGATGCATGTCAAGCGGGCTGCCTGCCACAGCAAACCCAATTCCCACTCAAACATGTTTTAATCAGTCCTCTTGTGCTACATTTCGGTGTTAATGCCGCCATAAACATTCTCCGTCAGCAATTTCCCAAAACGCCCTGTGACTAGCTAGATGCTCAGACAACCGTGAAATGCTATTTAGGAAAAAAAAAACAGTTTGGGTTTTTTTTATGTTGTTTTTTGGTTTTTACATTTGGGGCGTACAATTATGACCACGACCACGTGTCTGGAGACTAAAGTTAATAGGCCCCACGAAGCTAATTTCGAATGCATTAACATTGCCTAAAGGGTACATGTGTTGCTCTCATTAGATGTGACTTATGTTCCTGCCTCGGTAAATAGCTGGCCAGTGTGTGTAGACATCTATCAAGCTCTGTTTGGTGACATTTTATGCCTGCTTGCCCGCAGCACCATCTCCGTTATGGACTAAAGTCTGTGGTATTTTCTGACAGCAACTAGGAAAATACCTGTTGTGAGTAACCTCAGACCGCTGCAAAGAACACTAGATAAAGTAATAGTGGAATATATGATTAGCACTTCAAAAGTGTGGGCTAATCTTATCTTGCGAGTGGGGTGTCCACTTTGCATGCTACTAACTTCCGGCATGATAATCAAAGCACTACTTGTTTGGCAGTTTAAGCTCATCCTTAATGGATAGTACAACTTTGCATCAATTCCGTATGCAAAGTGCCCTGTGGCTCTCTATCACAAGAGATGCCACCGACACCGACTGCTGCAAAACAACACGGTAAGGTTACAACATTTCTAATTTGCTCCAAACTTTATGTGTTCGCTTTTATCACTTCAAATAATTGACCCTTTTGTGATGTTCTGCCTGACATCTTCTTCCTCACAGCAACAACATAGGAAGCAGCAGGTGTGTTTTCTTGCCTTTGTTGCTGTCCACCATATCCCACGGCACATTTCTAAAATCTCCTTTTTCTCTCAAATAAAGAGAGACAGAAGCCGGAACAGCTGGGTTTTCTGCCCCCAGACATGTTAATCTCCCACCTTAAGAGAGACGAGGCGCCTACTACCCCAAGCGCCTTGGAAACAGTGTCAGAACACACACAAGAAGGAGGAAAAGCACCGACGACGCCCTGCTGGAAAGCTCTTCATGGGACTGAGATAAAGTTTCAATGTCAAACCCCCCTCCAAAACTAGCTCGTTTCAAACACCTACATCCCCCGCGGGCATCGGAAAAAGTCAAGGAGTCGCAAATAGGAAGAGAAACAAGAGATGGGTGGGGGAGAAAAAAAGTCAAGATTAAACGAGCCTTAGAAACAACCAGCTTAAATTGATTCAAGAATCCGATATCATATTGTGACCGAATTCTCTCCCTCCACCCCACGCATAGTTGGAATGGCTCTGTCTGGCTGGAGCTACACTCACACACATACACAGACAACGGGGCCATTCATTGGCGGGTACCTGTGCTTAGCAGGAGATAAGTAGCTTTCCACCCGAAACAAAGAGAAGATTAGCATTCCCTTACACAGTGTTGGAGGGCACGCAGCTTTGCCCTCTAAGCAAGGAAAACCCCAAGTTTGTGCCTGGTTGGATGTACTAAGCAAAAAGGATCAAAGCCACCTCACTGCTTAACTTCTACTAAAAAATATGGCTACGGCTAATGCTGTGGTTAGCTAGAGCTGTAAGCGTTCAAGCCCTAAGTTTAATCTAAAAGCAGGTCCGTTTTTGGGGTCGTTATCAGACAGTTAACACATCATCAGTTCTAAGTCAGCCAATGAGACATGAATACCCAGGGGTTTGAAGTATGAGGTAAGAAGAAAATGGCCGCCGCGTGAATTATGGTCAGCTGCTTGACAATGTCGTTTCTGTTTGCTTCAGCTGGATATGTGAGTTTTTTGTCCTCATTATCAAAATGGCAAATCTCCAAGACCAAGAGAAAAGTGATACAAAACTATAGTAGTACTCTCGAATCAATGCATCTCACGAAATTCATAGGCGGAATGAGAGGGAGAAAAGAAATGTGGCTTCACGACAACTGCTCACGAAAAAAAATGGCAAAAGACAACAGCTTTGGCCACGTTAAGAGTCGCTATTGACAGCAATACAGTCGAACTTCAACACGTGTTTCCTCTCTAGGCCATCTGGCTGATTTACTGCGGGGATTTGAAGGTGGAAATTGAAGGGCATTTTTTAAGATTAAATCCATTACATTAGAGAATTTACAGCCTGCTCGCTCGTGCAGCTCGACAGGAAGTGAATCCTCTGTCCCGTCCAGGCTGTGTTGTCAAAGAGTTTACTACTTTGCCGCAGTCTGAAAACTCACTTCTTCAGACTCCACCTTACCCCCCCCCCCCCCCCCCCCCCCCCAGCTCTCTCCTGGGTCCCTTCGCCCCTTTTTTTGATAGATGCTTTGATTGATTGATTGATTGAATACTTTATTAACAGTTTGCAACGGTGGCGCAGATTTATACCAAAAAAAATGCTAAAAGGATAACCCAAAAAGACATACTCTCCTCCATGCCTTCGGCCTGGCGGAAACAATAAGCCCAGGGCTTGTTACCATTGAGTTCCTGCATGTTCAATTCATCGAGACATTTAAAGACAAACATATATATACATATATATATATATATATATATATATATATATTTACGAGTAGTAATAAAAAAGAAAGATATGTACAGTAAACAGTTGGGGGATGGGTCATTTCCGGTGATAAGCTTGGACTTTTTACAGGGGCCAGATACAAATTGCAGCCACCTGTAGGTGCTCTTTTAGAGCGGTTTTGAAGGAGGGTAAGGAGTCACACTTTTTTATGACTGTTGGGGTATTCCTAGTTTATGCAGATCTACTATAATATATTGGTTACTTGTTCAGAAGTTTTTATTTCATTTTTTTTTTTTCTTTAACCCCAAATGTTAAAGAATTATGTTATTTAGAGAGAATGTTGTTCAGACAGATTAGGTTTGAGGTTTAGCTGGCATCCTAGTTTCTTTGAAGCACTATATTGTTCTCTTTGCACTATACATATGTGAGTATTTATTTCCCCTGCCGTTTTGTTGACTATAGGGTTCATGTTTTCTCTTGCTTTACTCTGATCTCGCACTTGTAAGTCACTCTGGATAAGAGAGGCGTCTACTCTGCTAAATGCCTAAATTGTAAAGTAAAGTCTTTTAGTTATCATTGTGGCACAGGCTTGGATCCTAAGTGACATGAAAAAATGCCCCCCTGCCTAATCGCCTTTCATTTGACTCCGGCAACAGGGCCCGGCAACTGAGAGAGCGGGTGGGGGGGCCTTTTAGGCCAACCAGGCATTATTGGCAGCTCTCTATATATAATGGAGGGACCGGTCCTTTTCTACAAGCAAGTCAGAGCTCTGCTAAAAGACTTCTAAGGGAAGGCGAAAAGACTCTCCTTGCAGGGGATAAAAGCTGAGGGTCTAAAGGTCTGACCAATGCCCCTCCCCGTCCGCCCCGCCCCTCCCCTCCAGCCACAGCGAATCAGCCGCTGGAAATGTCCCTGTCAGCAAGTAAGCATTATCTCTGAATTGTGCCAATGCCTCGAAAATCACCCTCCTGACCCACAGCCCCATAGCCCACCCCCTCCCTCCCTCCCTGCTCCATTCACCCACTGGTCCCACTGCTGTGACAGAAAGGAATGGGACAATGTTAAACCAGCGGCTAGTCCTTTGCTGGGGTCTGGCCTCCCGTGGCCTCCCTTTCTGACACACAAAATACGTCTGTTTGGCCCCCAGATGCCTGTTGGTTGGTTGCTGCCCAGCCGGCCCACACATCTGGGCTGCTTCTCCACCACGGAGGAACCTAGTGATCTCATCTCAACAACACTGCTCAATCCTCCCTGTCAGCAGCTCTGCTGAAAAGAATGCTAAATATGCATTTATTAACCATATTAACCCCGGTGGCCCTATGTTGGGCATGTCATTATAGGCCAAAAAAATGATAAATTGTTTCAAAATAGTTGTATTTTGTTGTTGTTTTATTAAGTCAAAAATAGCGAACCTCCATCTATCAACGTATATATATTTGTATTTTCCAAATGAATATTCTTAAACACATCTACAAGCTCTGATCTTGTAGCAGGGGTGTAAAAAGTACTGACATTTTTTACTTAAGTAAAAGTATCAATACTGCAATATAGAACTCTGTTACAAGTAAGTCTGGAATTCAAAATGTACTTGAGTAAAAGTACAAAAGTATTGGCATAAAAATGTACTACGAAAAGTAAAAGTACTAATTATGCAGAAGGTCCCATATCACACGTTTTCACATGTATAAAATGTATAAAAAGCCTTTGAAAATAGCCGGTCTACAAGCTCACAACGTGTCGCTTTGTGACGCGTTGTGAGCTTGTAGATCGGCTATTTTCAAATAGCCAAAGTATATAGGGCTTAAGTGGTTTTACAAAGTAAAGTAACTAGTAACTAAAGTTTTCAAATAATTTGGAGTGGAGAAAAAGCACAAGGAGTAGAAGTAAAAGTATTGAAAGTATTGGAAATACCCCAGTAAAGTAAAGGTACCTCAAAAGTGCATTAAGTACAGTACTTTAGTAAATGTACTTTACACACTTGTAGGCTTGTAGATCTGCTATTTTTGAAGAAGCGATTTGGTGTAGAGGGGAAAAAGGAGGCGGTCAAATACAGAGCCCTGGGGGACCCCAGTCAACCAAGTATATATTAGGGTATAAGTGGTTAAGATTTTCCCCCTGACGGCGCAATGAGTCAACGTTGAGACGCTCTCTCATTGACTATCTCACAATGACAAATTATTGCTCTTTAAAGTGCCTGTCTGCTCCATCTAATTCTAATCCCTTGTAATAAGGGGAAAAAATAGTTTCTTCTGCTTCTCATTATCAGACAAAACCAAGAACGGTTTTACTTCCTCTGAGAACGCAAAGTGCATGAAATACTTGGAATTGTAATCCGGGCCAGCCGTAATAAACAGCAGACTATTCTGTTTTTTAATTCCGGATCCAATGTCTCCCTTTTAAACATACACCACCACTTCCGAATGAGGAATAAAACGGCCCGAAATAAAATGCTTCCCCTGGATGAAAGCGCTAACTCGCCTCAGCTGCTGGCAAAAGGCAGGCTTTCTGTGGGATCCAAACTGCCATCAACACGTCAAATGAAATACAAATGTGCAGCATTGTCCGAACTTTTCACCAGGAAGGTTTTGTTTCCATAGCTGTTGGGCTTGTTAAATATTTGCCCCAAAGTTATATTCACAAAGAGGATTGCGCTGGCTTGTGCAGATGCTTAGTTCAAAGATGAACAAAAGACTTATAGAAAGAAATATATATATATAGCCAGTGGTGGAAAAAGTACTCAAATGTTTTACTTAATTAAAAGTATCAATACTGCAATATATTAATACTCTGTTACAAGTAAAAGTCCGGAATTCAAAATGTACTTGAGTAAAAGTACACAAGTATTGGCATCAAAATGTAATTAAAGTACCAAAAGTAAAAGTACTCATTATGCAGAATGTCCCATTTCAAGTTTTCAAATGCATAAAAAAATCTTTTGAAAATAGCAGATCTACAAGCTCACAATGCGTTGTAACGCAACGCATTTTGAGCTTGTAGATTGGCTATTTTCAAACGGCCGAAATGTATATAGGGCTGAAGTGGTTAATGCATGTTTTGTGATAATAATCTAAATCTACAAAGTAACTAGTAACTAAAGTTTTCAAATAATTATAGTGGAGTAAAAGTACAATATTTGCCTCTGAGATGTAGTGGAGTAGAAGTAAAAGTATTGGAAATTGGAAAATACTCAAATATAGTACAAATACCTCAACATTGTACTTAAGTACAGTACTGTACAGTAAATGTACTGTAGTTACAGGTATCATATAGGGATATAAATGGATCGGAAACAAGGATAAAACACAACTTAAGGTTACAGAAATATAGAGTCGCTTATAGATCAGCTTATGGATCAGCAATTTTCTGAGATATTTGGTGTAAAGGGGGAGAAAAGGAGCAGGCCAAGTATAGAGACCTGTTGGACCCCTATCATCTAAGTATATAGGGTTTAAGCGGTCAAGCTGCTAAGACTGAATCATCTATATACGAATATAAAGCAGTTGATCGTAAAGCTTAATCTATTCAACAGTTGCAGCGGCCCACGCCTTCCTCATAAAACAGTAGTTTAATTCACTGTTTCTGTATCAAATTGAATTTGGACAGCCCAATCTTGCAGATACCTATTGTACCTAAGTACAATTTTGAGGTACTTTTACTTTACTGAAGTATTTCCAATTGTCTATACTATTACTTCTACTCCACTACATCTCAGAGGCAAATATTGTACTTTTACTCCACTACAATTATTTGAAAACTTTAGTTACTAGTTACTGTGCAGATATAAATGATTACATTATAAAACATACATTAACCACTTTAGCCCTATTTTATACGTAGGCTATTTGAAAATAGCCGATCGACAAGCTCACAAATGTTGACATTTTTTTGTAGATCTGCTATTTTCAAACATTTAAGTAATTTTACTTTTGGTACTTTAAGTACATTGATATCAATATTTTTTTACTTTTACTCAAGTAAATTTTGGATTACGGACTTTTACTTGTAACAGAGTACTTCTACATTGCAGTGTTGACACTTTTACTTAAGTAAAACATTTGCGTACTTTTTCCACCACTGCCTATTAGGCTATCTAGTAGTTCTATTTGCTTGGTGTTATTCAAACAACATGTAGTAAAGAAGTATAACAAATGTAATACATAAAAGGCCTCTATGAAACGGCAGCGAAGGCGCGGCGGAATCCGAGCTGTCATTCCGAATTAGAGGCCCCCGCATTGCATTGCATGAATAGGGCAAAACACAAGTAAACAATCCATATTCTCACACAAACAAAGGCATATATGGTAAGATATACTTTGCCACCCCCCCCCCACCTCACGCTCCCCAGAAAAAGAAGACCTTTGTGACTTGGTGTCACGCAGAATTATTTCAGAAGGTGACAGCAGGGGTGTATGATCGGGGGCTATGTGCAAGGTCAGTGAATATTAACTTCATTTACACATGGCTGCAGCCGTCCGCCCGCCCGACAATGGAGCCCATGCCTCCTGTGCTTAGTAACGTGAGCGCCCGGGCTGACAGGACACTGTCAAAGACGGAAGATGGATGATCACAGCGGTTGACCCCTGATCGCCCAGAGGAGTCACCTCTCCGGCCCCCGGTCCCCCTCCCCACTCTCTCCACCCCGCATGACAAAAGAACTCCTGCTCCGCAGTTCAACGTTCCAATCATCTCCACTTGCACTAACAGGTTCAGACATCTTCGATCCCCCTGGTCGCCATAACCTCCTTTTCTTTTCTTTTTTTTGTGTGCGACCGAGGTCCTTTGCTCTCTTCGGCTATCCAAAACCGTGGCACAGATGCTTGTGTGTCCGCCTCCTTGCCGACCGGGTGGAGAGGAGGATGCGATCAGACAAGGCAACCTCCGTGTCAGGGGAAGACAATGGTGCTCAACGCTATGTGTTCCCCGTGGCATGTCAGGGTGAAAGTGATATTGCGACTCGGGGTGCCAGGGGTCTCGGCACCTTGAGAAGCAGCAGGAGGGGGGGCCTTGTTGTCAGTGAGAGCATCCCCTCTGGGAGGGTGCTGCAGAACGATGGCTCTGTATACTTCAATCTTTCCTTCAAGAAGAAAATCGATAACTTATTACATAACCACACTGTTTTTTCTTTTTTCCCCACACCTCCACTAACACCCGGAACAGGGACAGTGGGACATACGCTTAGATAGTGTCACCACAGAATGAAAACGTCCAAGTTTCTAAAACCAGAGACGTGTTTTGTGTGAAAAACCAAGAAGTGTAACAGTAGCTATGCCCACACACTGAAATCCTTAACTCAGTTATATATCTTTTCTTTTTTTTTTGGGGGGGTGCTATACATCTTGGTATTTTTCAAAATAAGAATAATTATACCGATTCTTCAAACTTGCGACTAAAGTTAAGCAAGTCCCTTGCATCAATCTACATGAAATTATTATGCCATTGGGCGGATGCTTTAATCTGCCGCACCTTGCCGTATCAGGACTCAGGAGTGCACTCGCCGTTTATCTTGCAACTGTCCCAGAAGCAATCCATTTTAGGGACTGGAGGAAACGGTTACATTCCTAAATGTATACAATAAGTAAGTGCTATACAATTTGAAGAATAAGAATGATCTTTTTTGGTTTCTACCGATATTCAAAACTTTCACCTAAAGTTTAGCTAGTCAAATGCATCTACATAACATCCTTAACATATGGCCAATGGGGTGGATGCTTTAATCTGCTTGCACCTTGCAAAAACCCAGAAATTGAATTCCATGCTGTTTACCTTGCAACCGTCCCAGGAGCAATCAATTTTAGGGGGACTGGGAGGAAACCGTCAACCATATTCGGAAGCAACATCCCGGAGTGTAGAATGACACATCTGTTTCTGTGACTGCTACCTGCCAGGCTAAACAACAAGGAGGAAAAAGCCCTGGGCTGCAAGAAGAATGCCACTATTCACAGCAACACAGACACTGGCACTGACAAACCTGGCTACAATCCGTCACCAGATTATTTCAATCTTGACTGATTGTAATCCATTTGGAGCTCCTGCGGACTTTTGAGCGTGCCCACCATTTGCATAATTAAGACAACCATTTGGTGCATTAAACTCGCGGTGTTATCAATCAGGGGCTGCGTCAAGATGCACGACGACCCCCCCCCCCCCCCCTTCCCCTGACACCCCGGCTTCCTGTCGTCATTTTAAATGCTAAGTGAAGTCTTTTTCAAAGCCAGGGCCCTGGAGCTGACTGGAAGTGGGCCGGGGCTGTGCTATGCTTTGGGCTAGCCTGCATGGTGGCTTCCACACACCTTGGTTGTTTGTGGTCAGACCCCAACTGCTCAAGCCCCGTCCCTCTGGGGGCCTAGGCCATCAATCAGCCTGATCCGACTAACTTCTGTCTACCTCCCTGACAGTTGAGATGGATGGTTGCCGCCGTCTGCAGGATGCTGTATCCTCTCATTAATTCTCTTGTTAGCTTTGCGCCGATAGCAGTACAGGGCAAGGTGAGGCTTTTTTTTCCTGCTTACATCCCCCCAACATAGGGCCTCGATCTCTCCCTCACATTTGTAAAAAAATAAAAAAGGGAAAGTTGATTAGGGTCAACAGTTAATCATTTCCCAGGCACTTTACTTAGTACCACAATGATGCGATGTGTCGGAATTGGACAACATACATTCCCGGGATTGAGCGAGACAAAGGTGGCAATGTCTCTTCCACAAGGGCCCTCTCTTTACGAAACGACTCAGTGGCTCCGTTGCAGTGAGTGAGGAGCCACCGCTAAACAAGACCCCGGCGCGAATGAATGGGTGCTATTTTAGCACCACGGCAAGTTCTTTCGCAAGAATGAGCCCCCGCGCGCAGGCTGCGCGGACACTTCAACTGGCCTTTTTCAACACCCATTACACTGGGAGACCACTGAACAGGCCGTGGAGGGAAGAGAGAGAGAGGGGGAGAGAGAGAGAGAGCGAGAGAGAGAGAGAGAGAGAGAGAGAGAGAGAGAAGAGTGACATTTTGCCTGCCACAGCCCCACCTCACAAAGAGTTAAAGAGAGAGACAGGGACGGGGAGGGGGGTTGGGGGGAGTGAAAGACAAGTGGTCCCTCTTCGGTGACGGTGATGAATGAGTGGATCACAACACGTTTTGGAGGAGGCCTCCGCGTCTACAGAGGGGGGGGGGCTCCTCAAATGACATGACTGACAGCCCGGCTCATTCTGCTTCTCCACCTGCACTCCCCCAACCCCCCCCCCCCCCCCTGATATTTCCCTGACAACCATTTTGTGTTTCGTAACATACAGTAGATATTGACAATAGCGGAGGCTTCTTTTGCTTATGTTTTTTTTAAATAAAGGGGCAACATTTAAAAGACTGTACCGGCGTCAGTACAGTAGCCTATATATCTATCATTTCTATCTATTCACAACTTTGGCCATATGTTGTACATATCGTACCATTGTCCTGTTAATGGCTTGAGCTTTCTCCAGACATTAAAACATTACCAAACTTGCCTGAATAATTGAGTCTTTGTTGTTAATATAAGTCATGGACATTTTAATTGTTTTTGTATATCAACTTTTATCTCCAGGGACTATTTTCGGCTAGACCTTTCAAAACAATCCACACTTTAAAATGCATTATAACCAATGATAACTTTGACAAAAAATAACCAGTGGCATGTTGGATTTACCTATCTCAAGCAAGTTTAAAGTTTATGCAAGTTGATTTTCGTACCATACCAACAAAAAAAGAAATCCAATGGCTTCCTCAGATGTCAAACAAACCGCGGTATGCTGGAAAATAGTCGTAGTCAATAGTAATAGTAATGTCAAGTATACCAGACCACACAGGTATGGCCCTTTAACTCAACAAAACGATTACATGGCCAAGACAAGGTCCATTACTTTTATCAGTCTTAGTGCATGGACTTATTGCACTGTCACTCAGTGTGATAGAAACACTTTGAATAGCTTTTTTTTTTACTTGTTCTAGGCTAGGGGAAACTCCTGAATGGGCAATTTAATGTCACTGGATCTGTTTAGAGGAACTGCTGATGCTGCAGTGTGATTCTCATTTTATTTAGATTAACTACCCCTTAATACAAAGTCCACTCATGTCCCAGTGGAAATAAAACTCATGAAGGTGCACTGTCGACACCAGAAAGTACACAGGTTGTTAGGTGTTTCTGTGTGTGTGTGTTTTTTGCCACTAAGGACACATTTCCAGGCACTAATGAAAAGTACATTATACAACCACCTATCTCAGCGAACCCAAACATTAGTGGAGAGTAGAATGGCTTACTTGCGGGGAGATTCAACAGTGCTCTTCTCTGAAAACTCTGAGCACAATAGATAATAAGAAAAGTCGCAGGCACCTAAAATAACTTTGAATTAACACAATAGATAATAAGGAAACCAGCAGACAGCTAAAATAACTTTGAATAGCTTTTCCTAATGCCTGCTATGCTACATTGTTATCCACCGTATGAATACATTACAGGCTGCCCCTCCCCGGGTAGTTTTTGTCACCCAAAGTCTCAACTGTATCTTCCATTTATGCATTCCAAAATAACAATAAAAAATGTCTCCCTTTTGACTCAGCCATAGCCTCTCACCACATTAGACACATAGCATAACTTGAGACAGGCTGAGTTCCTCTAAATTGGATTGCCTAATATATTTTGTGGAGCACCTCCCCCTCGCCGGGTTCCCAAACGGTTGACAGCGTGGCATTAAAGCTTGAATTTGTTCTTAAGACACATTCCGTTCAATTACTACTGGTTGTTAGCCCACATAAGCTGCTTAGATGGTGGTTGCCCATTTTGCAAAAAGAAAAAAAAGTATTTAGGCAAGGCACAAGATGAAGCACTTAGGGTTCTGCTGCGACCTAAGTTGTCCCCTCGTAATCCAACGTGATTTTGATCTCTAAAGTCAGGTGGGCACTGAAAATAAGCCTTTGAGAAATTACGCAGACAGAAAACATTTCATCGCTAATTGCTGTCGCACATAAAGCCCCATGCAGTTCATGTTCACTATACGGCCTACACAGAAACACGTAGCCACCGCGAGCTGTAATTGCCCTTCCTGTTAGGCTCCTTCATAAATATCCTGAGGCCTAAATGCCACAGTATGGCGGCTATTTGTTTTCCCTCTCTGTCAGGGTCATTTGGCCGGAGCTGAGAGATACTGAAAGATTGGCTGGACTTCCTCCAGACCTGTGTATTCTGCAAGTGATTGTCTTGGCTCGCCGCCAGTAAGAGAGAGGAGAAGTGTTTCAGGCCGGGGAGCAGAGAGCTAAACTGAAGAGTAAGTTATTATTTAATCCCAGTGTCAACAGAGGCACGGCTATAAATTAAGAGCCTGGTAATCAAACAATTAGCTCGGATCCCCAATTATTACACACACAGGATTTCTGGTCTGAATGCCCTTATCCATCTTCGCTGCTTATCGAATCAGTTAGTTAGTTTAATCCTATTTACCAACAAAACTATTCAGCCAGGCCCTAAATCGCCAGTTATACCTGCTTTGCATAATCAAATCACAAATGCACCAGGTAATGTTATGTTCTGTTGGTCTTGCCTTTCCCAGTGTAAAGAAATATTATGTGTATGTAACTGACTTGACTGACAGGAAACATTTCTACATGGAAATGCTAATAGGGTCAATCTAACCCATTAAGACCTGAGGCCGATTCTACGAATGTCTTCTAAATCCCAACAGTTTTCTGAAAAAACTTATGTTTCTATATCAGTGGTGCTCAATCTTTTTCATGTCAAGGACCCCCAAAATTATATATATTTGGCCGCGGACCCCCATCTCAAAATATTTTGTTCCAGGGGGTCCCAGAAGCAAAGACTTTAGTTAAAAATGTTTGCTTTAAAAACATATATATTCAAATATATACTTTCACGATTTTTCTAAAATAGTAGATCTACAAGCTCGTAGCGCGGCACTCGGTGCTGCGCTATGAGCTTGTATATCTGCTATTTTTTTCTTTTTGCCAAAGTGTAAAATAATGCTTTTCTGCTCAAATCAAAAAGTGACACAGATCCAGGTCTTAATGGGTTAAAACAGGGAATTCTGGGGAGGCATGAAAGCAAACGAACACTGCAAACCACACTCACGTTCGCACGCGTCGCCCTTTTGGTGGAATCCCGCTTTGCATATACATTTCCCAATCGGCACCAGCCATTCCCCCTCGGCGCTGCAGTGCATCTTCGGGGCGTTATCGGCCTCCTCCTCCGCGTCGCTCACGCACACCCCCTCCACCTCGACCAGCGACGAGAACTCCGACCCGGTCACGGTGTCCGGGAACGTGGCCAGGTTCTCGATGATCGACCAACATTTCTTGTAATACACCTTGACGGAGACCAGGGCGATGCAGGCCCCGACGTCCTGGAAGGCCAGGTAAAACCCCCTCCGGGAGAGCGGGCCGATGACGCGCACCTCCGTGTTCAGCTTCATCTTCCTCTCCCCGAGATCGCCCTGGGTGAAGCTCTCGTCCGCCGCGATCGTGTCGATCTTCACGTACTGGCTCTCGCGTAAATTCCGGCCGACCTCGGAGTCGGTCTCCTGGTAGTACAGGTTGAATGTCTCCTTGCAGGTGCCCACCACTCCGGGCAGGCTGTTACAATCCCTCAACGTGAACTTGAGCTCCACAAAAATCCTCTGGGCATCGCCCTTCTCTATCCAGTTAGTCCGAAGCCAGTTATTCTGATTGGGCTCCATGACCTGGCAAACCTGGTATGTGCGAATGGGGGTATAGTTTTCGTCCAACCCGCTGATCTCTTCCCACTAGAGAAAACAAAGAAAGAATTTTGGTTAAGCGTCTCCACGTTGTCCAAGAATCTCCCAAGATTCCGGAACACCATCAGTGAACTGAAATCAAATGTACCTAAAGTTAAAAAAAATTTAATTGGAACGTAGTCATCAGAACTAAATAGAAATAAAGATGTCTATTGATTATCAATGGAGGTTAAACTAGAGGTAATTACAGTATAATGGAGGTTACAAAGTGAAGGTGTATTACTATGACATTGAAAATAATCAATGAGATATATGCATGCAATCAATATTGTATTTCAGTCATTGGTGAGAATTGGGGTGCAGCAAACAATATGGAGTGCACAACATTACAATATAAACAAAGAATGACACATACAAATATACACAATGATGCGGCAAATAGATTAAGTATTAGAGATATTTGCATTTTTGGACATAACCGTAAAATGCCCTTTATACAATGATTAAGCAGCTTGTATTATAGTCTTAATTTTCTGTATTTACTGTCATCAATTTTGTTTATTATTTAAAGTTTCAACTTTGTGTTTATATCACACAAAGAAGTTGACAAACTATTCAAGTTTGCTTGAAAGTAATCTGGCCTCATAGTGCTCTGAATGATGCCAGAGCTCCTTTTGTAGTGTTATTTACACAGCCTTTCACGTACTTTGTGTCATTCTATCAAATTGTCTGAATGAATTCAGCCATACAGGTCAAGGTAACACAAGCACTAAAGAGTAGCACTATCTATTTGTGTATATTCATATCCACACAAAGCATTATTAGTCAAGTCACATCATATAGGCATCAAGGCAGGGCAAATGTATTGTAAAATTCTCAGTATTCATTTATTTATTTGTAAATCTGAGAATGTACAAATGTAACTAAATAGAACTACTTTGTACATACTTTGTAACCATTTGGTTACAAAGTATTATTAGTCACATCATAGGCATTAAGACAGGGCAAATGTATTGTAAAATTCTCAGTGTTCATTTATTTATTTGTAAATCTGAGAATGTACATGGTTACATGTGTACATTCTCAGAGTCCGTAAGGGTCCTTACGTAAGGTTCTATTTGGTTACATTTATTTTGTACATTCTCAGAGTTACACTTGGATAAATGGACCAATGGATTCTTTAAGGTGCCATTTGGTTCCATTTAACACATTCTCAGAGTTAGATTCAGACCTAACTTAATCCCACTTTGTGTAGTTTATTCACCCATGGCCCAGAGTACATGCACAACAACACAACTCACCCCATTGGGAGGGTAAGAGATCCACTCCAATTCTGTCTGTTGTGCCTTGGAATCCAATAGAATCACTAGTGACAGGGAAAGGAAGAGGCGAAGGTGGTTAAATCTCATGCTAGAATTGTAAAATGGGCATTACTGCCAGGCCACACAGACAGACTCTATAGCACACATACCCGTGACCCAATTTCCCATAGCAGTCACAGCAGAAGAACATGCAAAAAAAGAGGCTAATGTGCTGTAACAGCCATGTTTCTGGTGGCAGAAGGGTACCTTCATGGGCATAAACAGACATTGACATAAAGCATGACGGTTACAACTTACAACTCACGGCCGTTGGCACTATACTCTACAATACAAGGGATTTAACGGCCAAACCCAGCCATTCTATGTACTGGCTATATGTGGATTGAGCGAATTCATCATGCATAGGCCTACGCGTTCTGCTTATGCATTAAATACTAGATCACTGCCTGCATGCTTATGAGGCGGCCTTTGTTGTGTAGAATATCTATGTCACCTCGGTCAATTTAATAAATAAAAAAATGTGATTGATATACTGTATTAACAGTTTGCAAACAGTGGTACAATGTTTACAATGATGCTAAAAGGATAACACAAAAAAGCCATAGGGCTCGTTTCCATTGTGGTCCAGTGGTAGGCTACTAATTTCAAAGGATTTTAGGTTCAAGTTTGGCCCATACATATAAAGGTCAAATAGTGCACCTGTTAAAAAAATCCTCTCTGATAGTCTATTGATAAATACTTTGATCTTAATTAGGCTAAAAAAACTAAAATGTTCTGAACGTCCTGGGTGGAAATGATTGGTGTAGCAGCCTATTCACTCACGATCATTTGTGAAAGTAGCCTATAACGTTTGGTGAAACTGTAGCCTACTGAAGCCTCGTTTGTGTTGTGTGGAAGAGATCGAAGAGTGCGCTTCTGTTGTGTCCACAACGTGAACCGCAACGACACACGCAGCCCTGTCTGTCTCGGGCTCAGCGCGTCCAACACAATAAACACCGTATTCTCTGTAGAATGTAGCATCTACCTGGCCTATCTATTCTTTATGCCAAAATCGATCGATCGCTCGCCACTGTTTCGGTGGATCACTCAAATCTGAGCCGTACGTAAAAACAGTCTATGTCTGTCTTTGTACTGTAACTGCACCGTAGCAGCTGTCTGGTTCTAGAAAACAAAAGAAAAGATAAACAACAACAACAACAACTTGGAATTGGCCATAAGATTTCCGTGCGCATTGATTGTAGCCTATAATACTGTAGCTATGATGATAATACACCACTGTGACTACATCATGGTGTGACCAAACCAAGTTTCCTGATGTGTTTATTTATATGGGCTATAAAATGCATTAGAAATCGGCAAATGCTTTCAGGATATACGAATAATAATCCCATTATGTAAATGTAAAGGGAATTGACACGTTTAATTCAATTAATCGACAGGGAGCCTGCAATAATAATAAATAATAAATAAAAAACTCCACTAGCCTATTGATTTAGAATAACAAACCATAGCCAAATATGAATATGATCTCAGTGCAGTATTGAGACGTTCGCCAGGTTTAATCGCTATAAAGTGGGGGAAAACCTCCGTTGTTTAAGCTATACTCAGCTTGGACACGTTAGATAGTATAATAATAAACATATCCCAACAGACATGGTTGGACTTGGAAAGACAGCATGAGGGGCTATTTTATGCTGAAATAGAAGCACAACTCGTATTTAAATGCGTGCTGATCACCATTATAACCCATTATAACATGGCATCGCCGTGCGTAAAACACAGTTCAGGCTCGCTCGTTACAGCGCACGAGAAGATCGGCAATAACGTCCCTGACAGCTCCGCAACGGCTATTGTCATAACCGCACGTCTCCTAACTTTAGATTTAAAAATAGAACAATTAATACATCAAGATTGTATTATCGATCGGGTCTGCGAGGGACTTTGATACAATGTTGCGAGCGCGGCGGCCGCGCTCGCAACATTGTATCAAAGTCCCTCGCAGACCCGTAGCCTAATATTTCAGACACAACGCTGTCGCCTCAGTTTTTTGGGGGGGAGATCGATGATGATCCCGATGAAACTGAAAGACCGGGATGACAGACAGTCAGAGAAGGCAAACTTTATAATAACTTACCTTCCTTGACATTCTGTGCTTTTCCAGTGTCTATATAATAGCAAAAATGAAGGCAAAGCGTAATAATCCACAAGCGGCGCGACGGGATCGACGTGGAGGAAACCATGGTGCACTTGAAAATAACTCGTTCTCTCGTCTCTCTCCAGACCACGGGTATATAGTCGCTTTTTTTTGTTGCACCGTATAGCGTTGTGTGGCTGTGCTTCCCACGGACGACACTAGAAGCAGCTCTTATGGTAACAGCCGCCCCGCTCTGCCTCTCTAATAGAGCGTCGGGGGGCGGGCTAGGTGGGCGGAGACTGGGGGTGTCACTCACTGCCTGACTGACGGGAGCTCCGTCCACTCAGCGGGTCCCCCTGTTTAGAACGCCGTTTCTCAAATGGTGGGTCGCGACCCGTTTGTGGGTCGCGGCTGCGTTTTTGTGGGTCCGCGAGTAAATGTGACTCTTTTTTTTTTGTTTCCTGCGTCTTCTTTTGAATTATTATTATTTTTTTTTAAATGCAGCAAAAAAAGGAACAAATGCATTTATTTTTTCAAAATAATTTGATAAAATACATGTAAAAAAATCTAATACATTCCGTTAATTAGAAAACAAGTGTTTAAGAAGTAGTGCAAATAGCCGTTCTACAAGCTCTTTGCACCAGTTGTGAGCTTGTAGATCTGCTATTTTCACTAATTTGGGTCCCGGGGAAAAGAAGTTTGGGAGCCACATGCTGTAGAAACAAACATGGGACACGCCAAGCGCCAATGAATTATGGCCATTGGGGCCTCAATGCCTGTTTGACAATGTAATAATAAAGCAGATAGGCTGCATCAAAGTTGTTGTCAGAACTTGGATTGCACTTTTCCACATTTTTTTTCGTCCAGTGGCAAGATGGACAAGTTACAACCCTGGGATGTCTTTTTTTCACCCTCGAGTGAGTGACTCTCTCTCTCTTTCTCTCTTTTCTCACACACACACACACACACACACACACACACACACACACACACACACACACACACACACACACACACACATACTGAGTACACACACACACACACACACACACACACACACACACACACACACGCACGCGCAAACACACGCGCGCACACACACACACACACACACACACACACACACACACACACACACACACACACACACACACACACACACACACATGACAGTGTACACAGAGCACAGATAAAAGTGTATTAGTGATTCATGGATCATTTTTATTTTATTATGTGTTTTAATTGAGAACATAGGCTAATAGTGGATGTAGCCTCAGTGCAAGGCAAGTCAATATAATTGTAACTGTACTGTAGATGTTGCCTTTGAAGTTTTATGGTGCTGGATGGGAAGATGTTTTAGTGGTTTGCTCCTCTTCAGAAGGTGATGTTAAGTTGGGGAAAGTCCCTCTCTGCGAAACAGGCCTTTTTGAAGACAGAACTTTGTTCATTATTGTGTTGCTTGAGAGACTTTTACAGTAAAAAAAAAAGAAAACTCTCTTGGGGAGGAGGAGGGTGGTCTTAGGCAGCACCTCGATATAAAGATAAACAGAGAAACACAATTAAAGTATAAACATATACTTTCCAGTTGCTCAGATGACTTGGCACATCACTTACGAATTAAAGCAGAAAGCAGAACTCATTAGCCCTTTCCACATCTACAGCATTTGTTGCAGGTCACTAATTAATCTCCATTACTTTCCAAATAACCAAACAGCTGCAATTATAGCCACAAATGTTGATTAATAATCTGTGTACATAAAAATTGGACGGAGGCACACAAGGACTCACTTCAAGGTTTATTTACCTCTGTAAATAAATTCATTTATTTGCCTTGTTTATTATGTAAATTAAGGGTTTTATTTATCCTTTTTATCCTTGCTACATCAAGTTCTGCCTTGCATTGTATTTTCTAATTAATGAAAGTGAATTAATTTGGCTTAATGTGTGCCTTAATCATGCAACAGTTATACAGTGTGTCATTGCATCGCACAAGCTGCCTTTAATCAATAAATGTAGTAACAAGTATAGGCTATGAGAAACACGATCGCAGTTTCTGGCTGTTTGCTCAAACTGCTGTAAGGGCGCTGATACAGTAGCCTAGGCTGGTATGCAAGTATTTGTTTACTTGCTCTCAATTGTTGGCTTGTTCCTCTTGTGACAGGCACAAGCAGCACCACTTTCTCCCCCACAATCCATGTCATGCTCTTAGGGATGAGATGAGATGAACAAAAGCCAAAAGGCTTGTGAGTTTTTTAAATGTTTTATTTGTGTTGTCTAATTAGCTAAACGACAGTGGTGTAAAGTAACTAAGTACATTTACTTAAGTAAAATGTTTATGTATTTCCAATTTCCAATACTTTTACTTCTACTCCACTACATCTCAGAGACAAATACTGTACTTTTACTCCTCTACAATTATTTGCAAACTTTAGTTACTAGTTACTTTGTAGATATTTCAGTATTATTACAAGACATACATTGTTTAGTAATACTTCAGCCCTATATACATTTTGGCCATTTGAAAATAGCCGATCTACAAGCTCACAATGCATTGGGAGCTTGTAGATCTGACATTTTCAAAAGATGTTTATACACTTGACTTAAAATGGGACATTCTGCCCAATAAGTACTTTTACTTTTGGTACTATAAGTACATTTTCATGCCAATACTTTTATACTTTTACTCAAGACATTTTCTAATTCCAGACTTTTACTTTTAAGTAACAGAGTATTTCTACATTGCAGTATTGATACTTTTACTTAAGTAAAAAAAAATGAGCACTTTTTCCACCACTGCTAAACGAGACCCATTACGCATCAAATAATGTTCGATATTTCAGTAAATTAGAGCAGTCTGTTTCATTTTTTCCCCCTCTATCATCACGACTAATCTAAACATGTCCCACAGTTGCCATGGCATTCTCTAATTAAAGCCTTCCCGTTGCCTCCCCGCTGTGTTCATATGGGAGTGACATTCGGTTTAGAGGCACAGTATTGTGTGCGGCGTGCTACCGACAGCCAGAAAGCCTGTGTCATCCGGGTTCATCCTCTGCAAATTGGTTTGTTAACGGAGAAATGATCATTTGCACAGCCTGTCAGAAATGTCAAACCTCAGATTAACATGTGTCTTTTACTCTTTTGTGTGAAGACACTCGTTGAGTTTAGAGAAGCGATAAAGTTAGGATTTCAGTGGCCCCTGGCTGATGGGATGGATGGGGGGCCCCTGCTGTCAAAAATGCCAGAGGGTTTTATGGTTTTATTGTTTAACCACTTTTCAACCTGGTGCCCCTATTTTGGGGTGAAAATCTTAAAACATTTTCAAACATTTTCAAGTACATTTACTCAAGTACTGTACTTAAGTACTATTTTAAGGTATTTTTTACTTTGGAGTATTTCCAATTTTCTGTACTTTTACTACGGCAAATATTATGCTTTTACTCCAATACAATTATTTGAAATAAATAGTTACTTTGTAGATTTTGATTATTATTGGAAAACATACATTAACCACTTCAGCCCTATATACATTTTGGCCATTTGAAAATAGCAGATCTACAAGCTCACAATGTGTCGCGATGCGACGCATTGTGAGCTTGTAGATCTGCTATTTTCAAAAGATTTTTATAAATTTGAAAACTTGTGAAACGGGACATACTGCATAATGAGTACTTTCTACTTTTGGTACTTTAAGCACATTTTGATGCTGACACTTTTGTACTTTCACTCAAGTACATTTTTGTAAGTTGAGTAGTTCTACATTGTAGTATTGATACTTTTAAGTAAGAAATGTGAGTGCTTTTTCCACCACTGCGTGTTATGAGCTTGTAGATCAGCTATTGTCGCTATTCCTCGTATGAAGAAGTATACAGGGCTTAAGTGGTTAATAAAGTACAGTATTACGTCGACAATGGAGCCCATACGAGTACCGGGTGGCTCTTCTGTCTTCATAAAACACATATGAGCCGGTTCTGTGCAAGGCTGTGTAGCCTTTTGGAACTAATTTAGGTCGAATCTGTGGCCTGTCATAGCGGGCAGCGATGATGAGGGAGTGGCTGGAGGCAAGATGCAGCTGTCGCTGCAAGACACACTGCGGAGTGTTGAGGCAAACTGTTATGGCAAGCTGTGAACTGACACACACCTAATGGTTCCATTTAGTCGTTCATAGACCCCCCTCACACACACGCACACGCGCACACACACACACACGCACACATGCACACGCACACTTACACGCACAAACACACGCACACCACCAACGTCGGTGATATCAGTGACAATGAGACATAATTTACTCGGGGAAGTGTTTCAAAAACTAAACAGTATAACTGCAAGGCAAAAGAACTGTGCCGGTTCAGTAAATGCAACATGAAAGCATCTTATATGGATGTTATGGTAGCTCGCCAGACGTGTAAATATGCATTTGGTATAAGCGTGCACAAGCATACACGCACGCAAGCTTGAATGCGTGCAAATGCATTATGTGCGTACACATGCATACACACAAAATGCAGATACACAAAAGGCTCACACACACGTGCATGAGCTGTGAGTACACCTTCAGTTCCAATACACCACACACCTCTGTGTAGTTGTGTATAAGTGTGCGCACACAATAGGATGATAATAGGTGTATACATGTGCTCACATATACAGAGACACCCATGTGTGACTCTCTCTCTCTCACCCACACACACACACGCACACGCACACGCACATGCACACGCACACATCACACAAGTCATACTTCTTTCACAGCAGAATCTCTCAGATATTCAAGTAAGGTCTTCATTAACAGGCAGCAACAGGCACTTCTCTCACAGAGCGTCCTCCCTTAAGGCCTGAATTACACATGTCTTAACCAGACGTGCGGCGCCCTGCTGAGATGCATTAAGTAGTTATGAATAAGTTGTGTGTATACGGCTCCGTCTTCTTCCCGTGCATGCAAGCTCTGGCAGTGTCGCTAAAAAGAAAGTGAGAAGCCCCTCTGCAGTCGTTTGCTACAGCATGGGACTCTACAAGCCCAATCCTGGCACCCAGGCAGGCAGGCAGGGCGGGGGCAGTCTGAAGTCTGCCGGTTCAGGCCCTGGAGGAAAACCCTACCCTGAGCTTTAATAGCGACCATGAGAAACAGCCCAGAGGCCCTGTCAAATGGCGGTGTGGTTGTGCAAGCAGGCAATTTGGTTGCTTTTTATAGATGGGTAATATGGAATGCCCCATCCCAAAGGAAATCTCAAGTGTTGAAAATTCAACTGGTATTGTTGTGGGGGGCCAGCTCAAACCCATTTGCACCTGACACCGTTTTTTGTTGATATAATCACATTCCTGTGTCTGTGTGTGTGTGTGTGTGTGTGTGTGTGTGTGTGTGTGTGTGTGTGTGTGTGTGTGTGTGTGCGCGAGCACGCGCTTGCGTGCGTTCATGTGCGCCTCTGGTGTAGATTTAAAATGCAAAGTGTCAAAGCAACAGTAATCATACCTGCCCATTTCCCCCCTGTGTTTTGAACTGATACCTCAGGTCATGGTTATGAAAAAAAAGTGAAATATGGTATAAATCTGAAGAGCTTATGCTGATCCAATTAGTGAAATCCAAAGCGAGATAGTGTAAACCTGTTTTGATAAGCCCGCGTTTCTGTCATCTGGTTTTACGATTTGTACCACAGGTGTGTGTCTGAGCAGGAGCTAGATAGACCATTATTGATCCCAGGAGGGAAAAGTCAGTTGTCATAGCAGTGCCGCAATTACAGTAGAAACACTGGAAAGATACAGAAAAAGGGAAAAAATATATAAAATAAGTAAACAGCAGGTAGTAACACACTTAGGAATAGAGTGTCTGTGTTTGTGTTGATGGGCCTCCCATGATGAGACAATCTGAGAGTGAATAAAAACAAGTGACATATTACACTGCTAGTTGTCATAGCAATCTATAAATGAATTTAATTACTCATGGAACAGTGATTGGAATAGCTCAAGAAGTTCAAGTACAACAGGACTAACACAATAAAATAACTTAACTACATTAACCCTAGTAACCCTATTCTGCACATGTCATGATAGGTGAACATACAGCAAACATAGATAGGTAAGTAAGTAAGTATGATTATAAATAGCTCCATATTTGTGTTGTGTTGTCTAGCAACAACAAATGTCCTGATTAATGTATTCACATAAATATAAAAAAGTCAGTTTTAATTCAAGTTTGAAACCTAATTGCAAGTGTAAATCAATTACATCACTGATACCTCTGTCTTAGGCGGACATTTATTTTATGACTCATTTAAATTAATTCAAGGCTGTTTGTTCATTATAAACTAATACGGGCTAGTATATTGCACATAAAACTGTTTCATGGGCTAGTTAGTATATAAACGTTCTATGTTGTCGTATACTACTTACTTGCAGAGACCTGTTGGCCTTTTCTAATGACTGGGTCATTTCCTACATCACTCGTCTTTTGGCCCTGCAAGCCAGATCACCAAAATGACTGTTGACAAATGAAGATATGCAGACGTCCATGTCTATGGAAACCATGTGGTCGGATTCGGGAGCAGCAATTGGATTGGCTCGCGTGCTGTGATTGTGTGCAACTTTGTTTATGTAGGAATGATTAAAATGGCCTTTTCTTTAGCTTACCCAAATCTTGCACATTTGAGAATTCTGCGAGCGAAAAACCTACAGCGGTGACCTCAGTGAAACTCGAGCAGCTGGAGGCATTTAGCGACTTCGGTTTTCATGCAAATGCATCGAATCAGCTGAATGTCACAGACCACAGAAGAGCACGACATTACCACAACACTTTCTGTGGAATAATTCATGCCTACAGAAAGTTTTAGGCTATATTATATTAATAGCCCTGGCAGAGCGATGCTTTTCTTCAGCTCGGATGAAATGCAATCGCCAAAAACATTTCGCGAGAACTTTGTTCAGCTGCTCATTCGGATCCCTTTTATAGACGTAAATAGAGTCGAACTTGTTTGGTTTTGTCATTCTCAGGTACCGTGACAGCAGACTATTAGGTGTATCGCCGAGGTTCCAAATGTAGCAACAGTGTCACATTACTTAACAGTCCCCCATAAATTAACATTGTAGGAGGGAAACCCACTTGGGTGAGAGGGCAAGAATGGGGTTGGGTATGGGTGGGATAGGGGGGTTCAGTTATCATTTCCATTGCGTGAAAGAATGCAGAAGGGTGGCCCCCATGAATCTTGAAGGGTGCCCCGGCAAGAAAAGGAGTTTAATTTCACTGTTTCTCCAGCTGCCTATATGTGCAGAAATGCTGACAAGCATCCAGTTTGGCAATGTTTGGACCGCGCGTCTCTCTCTTTCTCTCCCCGGGCAGTCGGTCCAATGGCTGTGTTCCTCCAGACCAGACGGAGCTTGCTGCCGAGCTGTCTGTCTGTCTGTGACCCCCTGAAAAATAGATGTCCTCTTTTACTCTGGCTCTTAAAAAAAAATCAGCTGCCAGCCTCAGTGCCTTGACCATGGCCAGCCATTCTCCTCAGAATAGCTTTCAGATGTTCTTTTTGCTGCTGTTGTTGTTGTTGTTGTTGTTGCTTTGGCCCTCCAGTTGTCTAGTGTTTTGTTTTTTAAATAAAAATGCAAATTGTTTTGTAATGTTCAAATAAATTCATATGGAGAACCGAGCATTTAAGTACATCACAAGATGCAAAAAAATAAATAAAAATAGAGAAAGAATGTTTCAGCAACAAAACTAAACCTATATGCAAATAAGTCCCTGCGCCGTGTTCTGTTGACTCACAGCCTTTGGGAAAAACATCACGAAGACACACGAAGCAAAAGTCAGAATAGCAGCAAGACAGTGGTTTCTGTGAACTTTGAACTCTACAGTCATTTGCACGGTACAGGGACTGAACACGCCATTGGGTGTCCCTCTAGTGCGCTGACACACAGACACATACTCATTGCGTGTGTCAGACTTCAGCCCTAAAGTATGTACAGTACGTTGTGATGCAATGCATTGTGAGCTTGTTTATCTGCTATTTTTTTAAGACCTGAAGCCGATTCTACAAATGTCTTCTAAATCCCAACAGTTTTCTGAAAAAAAAGTATGTTTCTATATCAGTGGTCTTCAAACCTTTTCATGTCAAGGACCCTAATAATTTTTTTGGCCGCCGACCTCCATCTCAAAATATTTTGTTCCAGGGGGTCCCAGAAGCAAAGATTTGAGTTACAAATGTTCGCTTAAAAAATATATACATATTCAAAGATGTGCACACATTTTCACGATTTTTCAAAAATAGCAGATCTACAAGCTCGTAGTGCGGCACTCGGTACCGCGCTATGAGCTTGTAGATCTGCTATTTTTGAATAGCCAGAGTGTAAAATGATGCTAAAATGATGCAAATCAAAAAGTGACAGATGCGTTCCAGGTCTTAATGGGTTAAGCACATGAAACCTATACTGTAGCTTCCCGTTTCTGGACATGTAGATCGAGATTTGGTGTAGAAGGAAAAAAGTATTTAACCCTGGGGGATACCAGTCAAAGAAGTAGGGTTTAAGCGGTTAAAATCTGCCCTCCTTTTTCTTTGAACCCATGCGTTACATAGGCTGTAACCCAGGGAAGGAAATAAAAAAGAGCAACATATATGTGTGTGTTTTTTTAAACACTATATTCCATTATAACTATATAGAAACATTACACATATAATGCCATGTTCCCCCACATTCTGAAAGCCTCTCAGTACCGATCTCCATTACTAATATATCAAGCCTTTATATCAATGCACCATCATCTAATATATCTGGGTAAATGTATTCTATCCTCACTAGACCACACAAAGGCCTACAGCTTTCTGATAATGAAGGAGCAGACGTTGTAGTGTAGAATTGCCGTCATTATTCATAGTATTCTCATGACATGTTTTGCCTTGCAATATGGCACAACGCCACAAGCCCATTGGTCATGGTTGTCATTTAATGATAATCACCCGCTATTTGATTACTATCGCCCGTTGTTTGTGCCCGAGATGCTTGCGATCGAATACTATGAATACATTTTATTACTACTAGAAATACCACATTGTGGTTTTATGCCTCTCCGCCAACCAGTTGCCGTTTGCCTCAGTGTCAGTCTGTCCAGACTCACATGCTATAGTATACTGTACAACGCAGTGGTTCTCAACCTTTTCAGGCCGCGACACCCCCAAAATAATCGTATTTGAACTGGGGACTGGGCACCCTTACAAGCACTTGAAATGCACTTGGAAAGTTGAGGCATTCAATTTAGTTTGACTCGGTTCCACGGATAAATATTGTGAAAATAGCCAATCTACAAGCTCACAATGCCTCTTTCTTATATTTTTTAACAATTTGGCCAATATTTGACCTGTTGTTATAGTATAGTTTGTTGATTACTTTTGATGCAGTAATGGTATTTTGTCTTTCTTTTATTCTTTTAGGTATTTAAAAGGTCTTAAAAGTCCTTAAATTGACAATTTACTGTCATCTGCGAACCCCCCCCCCCCCCCCTCTAGCCTGGTAAACCCTCCCTCCGGAAATCTCATTTCCATTTGATTCCAGGAGTGAAATAAAATACAAATGAGATTTCTGGAGGGAGGGTTTACCAGGCTACCCCCCCCCCCCACACACACATACAAAATCATGTGGGGACATGTGAATGAAGATTTGTGAGGTCACAATGACCTTGACCTTTGAACTCCTACTTCTAATCAGTTCATCCACGAGTCCAAAGGGATGTTTGTGCCTTAATGTCACGCAATTCCTTCAAAGTGTTCCTGAGATATTGCCTTTAAGAGAAGGGATGGAATTTAGGGATGATGGCTGGACGGACGGACTGTCAGATGGATGGACAGATGTTAACATTAGAGTTAAGGTTATAATTTAGACATAAAAACACAGAGGCCAAGCGGGTTCTCAGCAATCAGCACTGCTCACAGGAGATAAAATGTCTTAAAAGAGTATATGAAGGGGCTGTTTTTTATTGCTATTGTTGTTGTTTTGGCTCTCCAGTTGTCCAGTGTTTGTTTACTTATTTAAATAAAAATGCAAATGCAAAATGTAATTTTCAAATAAATTCAGAATTTAGCTACATCATAAGCTGCTAAAAAAAAATAGAGAGAGAATGTCACAGTGACCTTGACCTTTGACCTCCTACTTCTAATCATTCATCCATGAGTCCAAAGCCAAAGGGATATTTGTGCCTTAATGTCACGCAATTCCCTCAAAGTGTTCCTGGGATATTGCCTTTAAGAGATTGGGAATTTAGGGATGGACGGACGGACGGACTGACGGACAGATGGATGGACAGATGTTAATGTTAGAGTTAAGGTTATAATTTAGACATAAAAACAAAGAGGCCAAGCGGGTGCTCACCAATCAGCACTGCTCACAGGAGATAAAATGTCTTAAAAGAGTATTGAAGGTGCTTCTAGGATCTGTGGGAATGTAGACTTAAAAAGGAAAGAGGAGATCCGAGCACTCAAAAAAAGGAGAGGTAGTAAAAAAAAAAAACTAATTGTATTCTATAAAAATGGCAACATGTTTCGACCGGTTAGGGTCTTCATCAGGGAACTGACTGAATAGTTTAGAGTGTTTCTGTCAGAAAGCCTTGAGGGAAGACATCTACCCTCAAGGCCTGTGTAATAATAATAAATAAATAACTTTACATCTCCCAGGAAGTAAGGGTTGATATCACACTGGGATTATGTCACTGTGATGTCAGTGACATCACTGGGAGCTTCAGCGCTATTACAGAGATACACACAAGACTGAGTTATGCTTGCTGTTGAAACATTATAACGTAAAACATATATATATATATATATATATATATATATATATATATATATATATATATATATACAGAGAGAGAGAGAGAGAGAGAGAGAGAGAGAGAGAGAATCTTGAAAATCTGGATAGTGCTTTGAAGCCGGGGAGTTCTCTGTCGACTAGCAAAAAATGTTCATAAGATATGAATTTGGCCCAACTTTTGTTCATAAATCAATAGCAATTCAAGAACAAAAGTCTGCTCCAATAATGGAGGATGAATGCACGCAGGGGGAACTTCTATAATTGCTACCACTGTAACATCCATCGTGAATCTATTCTTTTAACCCCCATCCCCCCGCATAACCACCCGTTTCAACCACGTCAATATGTTTTCTGGCCTTTCTGCTTTGACTCACAGCACAGTGACGGCTGTGCAGGCAGAGAAGACAGGATTGAGAGACAGGATGACATGCAACAGAGGCCGTGAGAAGGATGCAAAGCCCTACAGCATCCTTGAGGGTTTGTGCGTATGTGCTACGCACGCTATAACCAGCACAAAGCCACCAGCACCAACACAACCCAGAGCTGAATGCAACAGAAAAGCTTAAAGGAGTAGTTCACCCAAGAATTGACTTATTTTCTATAAATTACACACCCCATGAAGCATTGAATTTATGGAGATTCTTTTGTTTTTGTCGCATTCCTAAGACAAAATTTGATGACCGGCGGTCTCTCCGGTAGGAGACTCAAAGCGTCTCCTGTGAGTGTCCTAGCGGATACATTAGCATCTTTCCGCGGGTCATCAAATTATTAGCTTCGTAACGTGACAAAAACAAAACAATCTCCATGAATTCAAGGCTTCGTGGGGTGTGTAATTGATAGAAAAATACGTCCTTTTTTGGGTGAACTACTCCTTTAACACAGAGTTGAATGTACAGTCAGTACATCCTCATTAAACAAGATTTATATCTGTTACTTCAGTAGTCAATATGTAACAAGCAATCATAAATGCACAAGTCACAACAAAAAATAGTTGGCCAAAATATTCACTCTCAAACAAAAAAATCTCATTACCGGTCCTAACCTGTAATAGCCTTATATAAATAAATGAGACATCACTGGCAGGCTGGCAAAGTTTTCTCCTCAGCGTTGCCATTAAAACCTCCCGATGTGCACTTTTGACTCGAGATTCCGCGCTCGTTTTCCCTTTAGGGAAACAAAAGAGATTATGTGTGCTTTAAAGAAATCAGCCCGGCATCTAGCCCTTGCTCCTCTGTTTCTTTTGATCTTCTGATTGGGTTAATTCGTGGCTGGGGTGAGAGAGACCCTGGCAGAAAATGTTTGAGTCGAACGGGTCTTTGATGCCGGGGCGAAACGGACAGCACTCGTATCTCGGCTCCCTGCCTTTTCGCTCGGCTGATGAGCTCTGCACACAATCCCTTTGTCCCCGTATATCCCTGTCTAGATCTCTACCACCTCTTCATCTGTTATCTGACATTCTCTGTCTAGCTCATCTCAATTTCTGCAATGTAGCTGACATTCACAATCCAGAGCCACTTAATCCATTGAGACCGGGAACGCATCTGTGTCATTCTAAGATTTCTTTGGGCTATTCAAAAATAGCAAATATACAAGCTCATCTGGTGCCGCGCTATGAGCTTGTAGATCTGCTATTTTTGAAAAATCGTGAACATTTTTGCAAATCATTGTATATATTTTTTGAAGCGAAAATTGGAGCTAAACATTTTTGCTTCTGGGGGGGTCCCTGGAACAAAATATTTTGAGATGGGGGTCCGCGGCAAAATACATATAATTTTGGACGTCCTTGACATGAAAAGAGTTTGAAAATCACTGATTATAACAACATACGTTTTTTCAAAAAACTGTGAAGACATTTGTAGAATCCCCGAAAGGCAAAGATTTGAGTTACAAATGTTTTTTTAAAATATATGCATTCAAAGATTTTCACACATTTTCATGATTTTTCAAAAATAGCAGATCTACAAGCTCATAGCGCGGCACTCGGTGCCGCGCTATGAGCTTGTATATCTGCTATTTTTGAAAAGCCATCTAAAGACTAAAAACGACACACAGACGCGTTCCCGGTCTAAAAGGGTTAACGGTGAGCGTGAGCAGGTAGGGATTCAGTGTCTTGCTCAAGGACGTTTTTGTCCGGACAGACGGAAGTCGACAAAAGGCGTACATTGGCTCAGATTGAACCCGCGACCTATCCAGTTACAGGATAGGCTTTCTGGCCATTAGACCAGGCTGCACGATGTATCTGTTTCAAAACTCCTACCTACCCAGGACAAAATGCTTTTATGAATTTGGCCATGGGTCCTTTGCAGAGATTTTTTACGCGAATGTGGCCATTTGCACGGTACAGATGTTTTATATGACAGTTATACCATATATGGGTTCCATGCGTACGTACATCCATTGCATATGTATCTGGCATATGTTTCGATATAAATTCTTTCTTTCTGTATAGATGTCCTCCCTCACTATCTGTTTTTATCATCTGCATTTCTATTTTGCACTTTGTTTGTTTTACATTTCTAAATTAACCCATTCAATCCCGGAACGCATCTCTGTCATTTTAGTTTCCTTTGGCTATTCAAAAATAGCAGATCTACAAGCGGCACCGAGTGCAGTTCTATGAGCTTGTAGATCTTTTTTTTTTTCCTAAATCGTGAGCATTTGTGCAAATCTTTAAATATATATTTTTTAAAGCAAACATTGTAAAATATATTGTTCCAGGGACCCCCCAGAAGCAAAGATTTGTGTTACAAATGTTCGCTTTAAATATATATATATATTCAAAGATTTGCACACATTTTCATGATTTTTCAAAAAAAGCAGATCTACAAGCTCATAGTGCGGCACTCGATACTGCGCTATGAGCTTGTATATCTGCTATTTTTGAATAGCCAAAGAAATCTAAAATGACAGAGATGCGTTCCCGGGTTGAAAGGGTTAAATAGAGCACACTTAGTTGTGGTTTAATGACTCCTGTTAAAACGCTCCACCTCACACACTTACCTCAATATTGAAACACATACCATGCACCGTGGCACATGACACATTACAAATCAAGACTGCACACACAAACATAATCACACTATGTAAAAGTCAGTGATGGAAGTAATACTCACATATTTTCCTTAAGTAAAAGTATTAATACTACAATATAAAAATACTCTCAAAATGTGTTCAAAATGTTACTTGAGTAAAAGTACAAAAGTATTGGCATCAAAATGTACTTAAAGTATAAAAAAGTAAAAGTATAGGCCTACTGAAATGTTTGAAAATAGCAGATCAACGCATCGCGATGCGACGCGTTGTAAGCTTGTAGATTGGCTATTTTCTATGTATAAAATAGGGCTGAAGTGGTTGATGTATGTTCTATAATATAATAATTTATATCTGCAAAGTAACTTGTAACGAAAGTTTTCAAATAATTGTAGTGGAGTAAAGGTACAATATTTGCCTCTGAGATGTAGTGGAGTAGAAGTAAAAATACTGAATATTGAAAATACTCCAGTAAAGTAAAAAATACTTCAAAGTTGTACTTAAGTGCAGTACTTGAGTAAATGTACTTAGTTACTTTACGCCACTGGTAAAAGTACATAGACATATAGGTATACGTTGTAAATAGAGTACACACATATGGTAACTATAGGAACCGTGCTCACAGCACCTTCAAGGCCCTCAAAGTGTGCTATGACTAATGCACATTACTTTGCTGTTTTAAAAACAATGGTTGCTATTTGCTATTGTTGTTTTATTATTTATGTTATTGCTGCTGCAATGTTGAGGAGCAAAACCAAACAATTGTACTCGTATATAATGATAAAAATCATGTATCTTGAATCTTGAACACTGCCATCCTACTACTATTGATGTTTATTTACAGTACATCGATCGATTAGATCTCCACGTTCATTGATATGTGATGGATAAAACATGAAGGGTTTGTGTCTGTATATAAAAGTACATGCATTGTGTGTAAGCTCCAGAACAATATTTTCCAGATGCTAAGCTAACTCATGCAAGCCCTAGTCCCAAGGCAAGTTCATAGATAAAGTTAATAAAATAATGTAAATGTACCTCTTTTCGTATGATACACAAATCAAATTCAGACCATGTGGACTCCAACCAGCAGTGTTCGGAAATTAAACTAACATTTTAGCCTGACCCAAACCCTTATCCTGACCTTATCCAAAGTAACTGTGTCTAATCTTAAATAAAATTGTATTAACTAAATTATCTTTCATAATGATACTGCTATAAATTGACAGAACGTTATCCAACAACGTTTGGGGGCGACTATGCATTTCGTGGGATATGACATGAAGTTTTTGATCAACCCTATATTTTTCTCTGTCCTGGTGATTTTCATAACCAGCCCTCCTTCCTTCCCTGTCTGTGTGTACATCACAGAACAACACAAACACGGGCTTGGCCACGTGCTTCTGAAATGCACGCAGAACCCAAAGTCACCACAAGTTAACAAAGTGCCATATTTTCACATGCTAATTCGGACACCCCAGGAGGGCATGCAACAGTGACCTCTCTCTGAGTCGAAGTACTCTGCTAGCATATTAATGCGCATGAACACGCCCAGGGGGGGTAAAATCATATAATCCTACAGCCATACCCCCTACATATCAAAATGGTATTCTGTTACCGTACCACATCAAACCCAGTTTCGCTCCAGAGTTCTCTAAATTTGAATGGTTTAACAACATAATAACTCCAAGCTGTAATTGGGGAACGGCTCGAAGGTAGATTTTAACATGTCTGTCAAAATAGAGTTTATGAAGAACAGTCACTGTGTTCCCCTGCAGTGAGGAGTCTGTAAAAACAGGAAAGAATGTTATCCACGTGACGCCGTAGCTTAAACAAAGCTTTAATTGCTCATTTAGGCTCGTTTTTTAGGCCTGCGGATGTACGCGCTACTGCCAGTGATGTAAAGTAACTACAGTAAGTACATTTACTCAAGTACTGTACAATTTTGAGGTATTTTTTATTTTACTGGAGTATTTCTAATTTTCAATACTTTTACTTCTACTCCAGTACATCTCAGAGGGAAATATTATACTTTTTCTCTACTACAATTAGTTGAAAACTTTAGTTAGTTACTGTGCAGATATAATAATGTAATAATTTACATTATAAAACATACATTAACCACTTTAGCCCTATTTTATATATAGGCTATTTGAAAATAGCCGATCTACATACTTGTAGATCTGTTATTTTCAAACATTGTTGTACTTTTACTTTTGGTACTTTAAGTATATTTTGATGCCAATACTTTTGTACTTTTACTCAAGCAACATTTTGAACACAGGCTTTTTACTTGTAACAGAGTATTTTTATATTATGGTATTGCTACTTTTACTTGAGTAAAATATCTGAGTACTTTTTCCACCACTGCTACTGACCATGCTAAAAGGACTGCTCTCCTCTTGCATGGTTTGCAACTGGGTCATTGCACTTCCCCCCTGCCAGACAAAAAGAGCATGTTTTGATATTTCCCTGGACCAGATCCATGGGGATTCACACCTCTCTGCAGTGGTCAGCCGTTATACAGGGCACTGTGTTAGCAAACATCCATTAAGGGCAACTTTTAAGGCCATAACCTTTCATGTTCCATACATGCATTCTGCCATGACAATAAGCAAAGGGCATACAGCAAGGGTTGGCTTGAAACACCACTAACACAGGAAAAACATTATTTTCTTTTATTACATTTTATTACATTTTAGGGATGTACCCTATTATTATCATCATCATCATCATCATCATCATCATTATTTATTTTATTATTTTTATATTTTACATGAAGTAAGCTACTCTGGAAAATGTAATGCTGGTGTGAAAGGAAAATCAGCCACTAAATTGCTTTAGCCTACAGTACATTTTAAGGATGTCTTCCTATGCACCTTGGAAATATTGAATAAAGGAAAATAATGAATCCAATGAAGACATGTAGGATCCACCTGAAATGAAATCTTCCACTTTTGTGGAAGAAAGTCTACATTTGTCGTTGAAGCCTTAAACTCTCTTAAAACTAAGTAACAGTTCCCAAATGTAGACAATGACGGTATGGATCCCCTAGTACTGTGAAATTAAATAAACCTAAACCGTAGGTCAAATGAAGGTGAATAATTATACATTAAAACAATTTTATTTTTTTTGTAGATGTTATGTTAATTATGATGAACCATTTAGAATGGCAGCGATTGTATGGGAAGCTTATAGGGTTGGGTCATGACTGTACCATTGAATCAACCATTTAGAACTATTTCTTCAAATCTTAGTTAAAGGACTTTATTCTCTCTATCTTACAACCCTAATTCACCTCAATCTCTGTTAGCATTAGCAAGCATTGCATATTAGCCTAATATACTACCTAACCACATATTACCTTTTTTTCTGTAGTACCCACTACCCAGGGAAAAGTATACAATGCAGGTTTTTTTTCCCCCAAGCAATAAAAGTAATCAAGGAGTGACAGTATGATTTGTGACTAAGAGGATAAAAGCCAAGTAAAGCTCAAGTCATTTACTGAGACTCATAGATGCTCATGGTGGGTTATGACCCCAAAAATGTGCTTTACAAAAAGAGACAACAAAGTGGTTTGGGCTTAAGCCAGGACTGACGAGACAGGGCAAGATACATGAATGTACAATAATTGGAAAAGCCATACCTCACACAATGCTATCAGAAAATTAAATCTCCAAAACAATTGTGTTTTCATCTCCTTAAATGTCTGATTCAACATGTGAAATTGAAGCTGCCACTTGGACACACAAAAGAGCAGAAAAGAGCCCATCATATCGACACATCAGAGGATTTATCAAACTTGCCGTTTAAGCCTGATTTATACGTCGTCCTGCGATGGTATCGTGTGCTGAAAAATAGACCACCTGCAAGGGAACTTGCAGATTGGCTATTTTCCTATTTAAGCATTATGAAGATGAGATTAGTTGTTCTTCACTCATTCGGGGGGCTTTGCTTAAAGGGAATGTGTGTGTGTGTGTGTGTGTGTGTGTGTGTGTGTGTGTGTGTGTGTGTGTGTGTGTGTGTGTGTGTGTGTGCGCGCGCGCTCGTGGGGGTGGGGTCTTTCTTTATGGGTTTAAAGCAACGTAAAGTTATATTTGCCGTTAAATTGAAATCCCACTCCCCCGACATAATGGATAAGGCATCTGAAAACATAATAAGTCACTTTAACAGCTCATCAACTTTACAGTGTGGCTGCTGGCGTGCATGCACTCTGCTCGACACCGCTGCGGTTTGTGAGATAATGTACTCCCTGTCAAACGTGCTGAAATGTGAGCGACGTCCCACGGCAGCGACGGTGTCAGGCCTTAAACCCCCTCCTCAGCATCTCTATCTCTGCACCGCTTATGAAGATGCTGAGGAGAGAGAAGAAGAAGAAGGCAATGTTTCGAGAATGCTCTCTCTCTCCCCCCTCAATGATCCTTCTTCTCAAAATAATTGTTTTCCACACCCTCCGGCGAGTCGTCAGTGTTGCCGCAACACCGGCGCTACACACAACATTCACGATGATCCTATTTAGTTTGCCGTTGCAACAGTCCCGGCACTTGTTTTGTATCGAGCATTTTGCACGCTGTGACAGAGTAGGTATCTTCAAATGTGTTGATTAACTTTCACCTGACTTGTTAGGGCTTGGATGACGTCTTGTCATGATTTATCGTAATTTTTCACTTTTGCATATCTGATGCATGACTGACGGCGAGGATGACACAGTTGAACAAGCTTCAACCGCAGTCCTGCACGGGCACGCCTATCAAAGCATTTCTCAGGTCTTGTCCTCCATCTAACCATGGCACTGCGCTAGCATGGGAACCTGTTTTCAAAATGCTCACAACTGTTCAATCTCTTTTTAGTGGTTGAACTGAATTTAAAGAGGCATTTTCGCCTGCAAATGCATCTTTTATAAATCTACCAGCTCATTTCTACAATTTGTCTCTTTTATTTTTTTGGGAAATTCACAAATATGCTGGTTGCAATATTTATTTATTTAAAAATATATATATATCCCACGATTTTGTAACCCATTTTTTCACCCAGTGCCAATTGTCTAAGTAATCCTGGGCGCTGCACTCCCTCTGCCAGCCTAGGGAGAGCCTAGAGCCGAGCTCATGCCTCCTTCAATGCATGAGAGCTAGCAAGCCGCTTCTTTTCACCTGTTGGTTGCAACATTTATGACAGTGAAAGTATTGCTGTGGGTTGTGAACGAACCAAATCTGCCAAACCAATGTATTGATCATGTTTTTCTCTGCCTGTTTATTAAGCGCTGCACGGAGGCTCTGAGGCAAAGTCCAATCAACTCTGTTGACATTGAACTATTAATTGAACTGAATTGAATTGAAATTAGAATCACCCATATCGTTCATCGTTTCTATTATGAAACTTATAGTCCCTTTGAAACTTTTTTCCCCCTTTTCTGTTTATAAAATATCCGGTTTCACAAGTTTATTCAAGTACGAAATTCACCCTTAAAGCAAAAAGCGTCTGTTGTTACCTTCCTCTTTTTCCTCGCATAGATTGTTGTTATCTTTTCTCATCTTTCAGATGCTGATACCTATCTCTTTCAGCATTCTTTCCTTTCATGGCCTGCCACGGAGCCTCAACCCTGAAAGTGCAAGCTGTCAGAAAGGGTGCGTCCAGTCTTTTTGTCTCTCTCTCACCCACAGAAATTGCACACTCTTCGCTGACTCCCCCGCCCTCTGCTTTGCACTTCACTCCTGTTCAGAAGACTTTTTTTTCCCTTCTATGAATCCACATATGCTGTGCCAACAGCAGTCACAAGCAATCATTTCATGTTCCTATGTCTTCCGAATCTAAGCAGCGTAGACGTTCTATCAGATTTCCATTTTCCCTATCTTTATATCTTTAGTGCTTTCAAACACCAGGGACTGCAGCACCGGTCCAGGAAATGGAGCCACCTTTCTTATTCCCTCCATAGATTTAATTGCCGGTCGTGTTTAACTTGTGCATACCACGTACTGTGTGGAGAATCTACAACACAACTTTACTGACCTAGTATTATGGTTTAAGACATTTAAACCGGGAACGCAACTTGTGTCATTTTAGATTTGAGACATATAACCATTATTTTATACTTTGGCTATTTTTGAAAAATATTGAACATTTGTGCAAATCTTTGAATAGGCTACATTTGTTTTTTTAAAACAACATTTTTAACTCAAATCTTTGCTTCATATTTTGATGGGGATCGGCGGCCAAAAACATAATTTTCGGGGTCCTTGACATGAAAAAGTTTGAGAACCACCAACCACTGATTTAGAAGACATTTGCAAAGATTTGCGCAAATGTTCACGATTAAAAAAAAATAGCAGATCTACACGCTTATAGCGCGGCACTCGGTGCCGCGCTATAAGCTTGTATATCTGCTATGTTTGAATAGCCAAATAAATCTAAAAATGACACACAAATGCGTTCCCAGTCTTAAAGGGTTAAATACTGCACTAATTTAAAGTCACATGAGGAAAGAAAGGTACACACTCACATCAGTGTGATATTGTTGAAATTCCAAAGGGAGAGGACTCCAAACTTTAGACAAATACTTCACTGGCAGAGGTCAGTAGGCTAGAGTAGCCAAAATATGTACTCTGGTAAAAGTATGTTACTAGAGTAAAATACCTACTTGTTTAAAAAAAAAAAGGAACTCTTGAGGAAGAGTAAGAATGTAGGGGGAAAAGTACTGGAAAAAAAGTACAGAGTTACTTCATACGATCTGATTTATTGTTTAAACAAATGATGAAAGAATAACAACCAGTCAGCCTCTTTGACTAAACTCTGTCTGAGAAAATGAATAGAATACGCATTTAATACAAACATTGGTAAAAAGAAAAAGAAAAGAAAAATACTTTAAAAGCGGAATGTAATTTCTCCGTATTGAATAGAAGAATTTGTCAAATAAAATAAAATAAATAAAAGTAACAACTGACAAGTGGAATGAAAAAAGAAAAGCATGTTGCATTAAAACGACTCTGACAAGTACAACTTATTCAGAAGTTAACTTATTGATATAAACCTCAGATGACACACATGGGTCCTGGAGGGTTTCCATTTTAGGGTAAACTTTTCTTTATCTTTTTTTTTTACAGAGGGATTTTTTGTTATTCTTCTTTATTGCTCAGACGCCTTTTCATTTTCCCTTGAACAAATAAATAAATATGAGGCTTGTGATCGCTTGTTTGATAATCTAATGACAAATCAGTAGCATCTACCGAAGATGTCTGTGAAGCCAGAAGCAGTAAGTGTAAGTTAATTGTTTACTTGATGTTTGGCCTCACTCTTTTATCCACTTTAAATTCTCTCCAACAGCACCCTATTTCATACTCTATAACCATATTAACCCTGGCGTCCCTATTTGGGGCATGTCATTATGAAACGTTTTAAATTATTGTTATTTTATTTCAAATATAATATTGATTGTATGACAAAGTATGTGTATAAAGGGTTATACCCCAACATGTACAATATGAACAATATGACCTGGCTTAGCCCTCACAATGGCATCAGTGCCATATTCAAAGTTCAAAGTTTTTATTGTCACATACACATACTGTACTTCAGGCTTCCTCAACAGTGTGGATAACAATACCACTATAATACAAGTTAAAACACAATGTTGATGCAAAACTTGAGAAGAAAGGCAACTACCAGAACTTTATTCAATATTTCATATTTCATTATTTGTGCCACTACAACACAAAGGCCTTATTCCAGTGTTCGAAGCCTGCAGGTATTAAACTTGTAGTGAGTACATGATACTCTGTAAGGTTCACTGAAAATCATTCTAGTTGGAGGGAAAAACAACAACCATAAAATAGTAATATAGTATTAGAGAGGATTTGCGATAGGTTTCCATAGGGTTAACGTATGGGTTAATACATTGGTTCTCAAAGTGGGGTCCGGGGACCCCCAGGGGTCCTTGAGGGAGTTCCAGGGGGTACAAAGGGGGTACAAGGGGGTACAAATGGACCCTAACAGGTTCGTTTGGTTCCATTTGTACACTCTCTGAGTTAAATTAACATAGATTTTACAATATATATATCGGGGTCCCGAGATAGAAATGGGGGTCCGTTGCCTAATGCATGTCAAACTGGGGGTCCTTGAAATTAAAATGGTTTAAAATTTCTGCTAGAGCCGTAAAATCTTCTCTTATGGGGGTCCTTTGGCATATCTTTTCCAATGGGGGTCCGCGGGCTAATAAGTGACAATTTGGGGGTCCTTGACGTGAAAAAGTTTGAGAACCACTGGGTTAACACACAGATCAGTTGCCATAATAAGGCACACAGTCCTCTGTCTGGTAGAAGCCTAACCGTCTTGTTAGTGCTTTCATGATAAACAATACAGTAAACGCCACGATGTTCATTGTTGCAATAAATGCTGCCATTGGCAAAATCCTGTCCTCTATAGCAGTGATACCATTCTCTATACCGGTGTCTAGCTTACATGTTCATGTTCTATCATTGTCTAATACTGAGTCCATTCACTATAACCATGAGCTCCATAAGCATCGGTACACATGCGGCACAGAGATAATTAGAAGGCACCGCCGAT
This sequence comes from Gymnoscopelus braueri, assembly GCF_963280865.1. Lineage (NCBI taxonomy): Eukaryota > Metazoa > Chordata > Actinopteri > Myctophiformes > Myctophidae > Gymnoscopelus > Gymnoscopelus braueri. The sequence goes on from NC_137616.1 coordinate 13,169,632, forward strand.
AATTGTATTTCTCCTTCCTTTTATTGGCAGCAGCTGGCACAAATCATAATTTTGCTCACGTTAGGCTGATTTCACAGATGCGTTCGGAATTAATAAGCAGTTTATGTTTTGTGCAAATCCACATAATTCATTCAGGAGTCCCCGTGCTCATTTATCTGCTGCACAATTGACTTGATTAGCGTCACTCCCCTACTTTAGGAAAAATTCACAGGAGCCCGAAGATCTCGGCCTATGCTGTTGAACGCCGCTCTTTTGCGAGGGATAGAAGGCCCGTTTAGTAGGCAATGGAGTCTGGAGGGCTGGGAGGAGGGGGGGGGGGGGGAGTTGGAAGGCTAGGGAATAAAGCGTTGTGTACTCTCTCAGACTGAGCCATCCAACCACTTCCCTCAGCACTTCCTTTTTTGTTTTGGGCACCACAAGGCCAGCCGATGACAGGTTTGGGCTGCCTGGAGGGGCGAGGAGGGGGCTACAATCGACTGTCTGTTTAGAGGGAACATTTGCTAGGCTAGGGGTGGGGGTAGGGGTGTAGGTGGGTGGGGGAGTGAAAATAGAGTGGACTCTCACACCAGTTATCCCCCAGCAGGTAGAAATGGACGGACTAAACAGCCCAGTTTGCTTAGTCCACCAGCCCCGCCCCCTGCAGCCACATGGGGTTACATGCATCCAATTGGGGATACGTACCCACCCCCCCCCCCCACCCATCATGCTCAGGCAAACAGGCTATAGCTCTGTAGAAGGAGAGACCACCATGTGATAGACACAGGTCACAGGCTCAGTCCTGGCTACAGGGTTAATGTGTTAATGTGTAACCTGTCATCAGCTAAGACACTGGAAACCCCCCTGCACCCCTGCACTCCTATGCGCTGTAAAATCCTGAATGTTAATTTAACTCTGAGAGTGTCCATTTTGGTTACATTTGAGTTACAAATGGATACATTGAGATTTTACTGTGCGTCCTACATTGTTCTAATTAATAATTCAACTATTTAATAATTTTAATAATTAAACTATTGTTTAATAACCATGGGTGAAAAAGATAAAAGTTACAAGCGGAATGAAGCAAAATCATGAAAAAGGTACTTTTGCAAGAGCTTCTGGGAACTCAGATTAGGTCCAAACATAAAGGAGCAAAAGTTACATTTTCTTCACAAATATACTTATATATAATATAAAATGATGTTGCTTTAGAACTACTCTTACAAGCACAATTCATAAAAAATTTACCTAAGTAAATGTAACTGAGGAAACGTAACTCAGAGTCATTACTACCCACCGACTTCACATCCTACATAGAGAGGGGAAGCATAAAGGACATTATACAGGGCCTTGTTCAATCACACAACTGAAGGAGGTGGTCCTCTCTAGTCTAGTGGTACTATAGAGGCCTGTACGGAATGGTTACCTGTGGTTATGAGGGACTCGCCCTGCCGGAGAGGAGAAGTAACAAGGGAGGGATTGTGTGATGCTATTTCCTGATCCTCTCTGACCCTCCCACGCTCCCTCTACATTCCCTTTTACACTGCAATCTGACACCGTACGCACACAGTCAAATCCTCAGCGTTCATTGGACTCTAAAGAGTTAATTTAACCACAAACGAATCCCAAATGGATAAATGAACACTGAGGATTGTACCGTGTATAGGCCCCTACCACACAGAAATGTGGTTTTTAAGCCCTTCTAGCAGCAGATCTCTTAAAATGGCAATGCCGGTCGGTCGGTTCAACACTTCGGTTCCCCGTCAAAAACATCTTGAATGACTGGTGCTCCTTGGAGAATGAACCCTCCTGATTTTGGTCACCGAATGGCCTTCTTTCCTCCTCCAGTGTCACCCTTAGGGGGTGATCGGTCTGATCACACACCGAGGTGTGTCGTTACAGGCGCAGATGCCTCGGCAAACCAGCATCTGTGCCTTGGCAAAGCAGCATGGGACATTTTGATTGAAGCAAACATTGAGTCATGATGAGTCTAATTAATATGAAACTTTTGTCTGTATTTGTCATTGTCTCACCACCACCGTTCCTACCACATATCCTATCCACAGCAATATTATGTGGCAATAAATCGATGCAGTTCGTATCCAGAAAGGGGTATATTTTTGCCACGCTTTTTTGAATGAAGCCCCCATTTATACTTTTATACTTTGCCATAGAGACGTAACAATAGCATTTTCTCCTTACCGATACCGATTCAGATCCACATAACTTGCATGTCGGTCGATATACAGAGTACCGATCCGATATAAATGTAGGACAGTGGTTCTCAAAGTGGGGTCCAGGGACCCTCAGGACTCCTTGGGGGGGTTTCATATGGACCCTTACAAGTCTGTAACTCTGAGAGTGTACAACCATTTGGTTCCATTTGTACACTCTCAGAGTTATGGGTGTCCTTGAAATTAAAAGATTTGATAACCACTGATCTTGGAATAAATAAATAAATCCATTATAATTGTTAAAGTGCAGCTCTAAGTTAGTAAAATAATAACGTAAATTGTACAGTAAGAATATAAAACAGTAGTGCAACATCAATTCAAAATATATATTTTTTTATCCCACGATTTTGTAACCCATATTTTTTCACCTAGTGCCAACTGCCTATGTAATCCTGGGCGCTACTCTCCCTCTGTCAGCGTAGGGAGAGCCCAAGCTGAAGCTCATGCCGCCTTCAATGCAATCAATTCAAAATATGAATGTAAATGAAATCTCATCAGTCATCATGTGAGAAATGTAATATTTACCTATCGGAATGGCATAGACTGGCATACTTGCCGATACCGATGCCAGCATTTTAGGCAGTATCGGCAACTTTTCCGATACTGGTATCGGTATCAGAACAACTCTACTTTGTCTGGTGTGGTGCGCCGAAAATATCAAATCTACAAGCTCACAAAGCATCGATGCCCTGTGGGCTTGTAGATCAGCAATATCCGGCACCATCGTTTGCCATAAGCCATCAACTAATTAAACAAATAGTTTTGCTGTGAAATACTCGTCTCGTCTGCCAAGGGATGATGTCATTGTGTATTGACACAAAATGTAAAGGGACGTTCACACACCCATAGATACGTTCCATGTGGTTTAATAGAAATTAAGGTTCCACACAGCATCTGGTTTTATCAACGCTTTACCCATCATGCACTATATCTCACACCATGGCTGGCTGGAGTGGGCTTTTGCCACTGTGGTCACCTCTTGATGCTACACTATACTGTAGCTAGCAGCCTTGGCAGGCTAGTTTCCATAAAGCAGAGGACATACAGTACTGTAGCTCACAAAGTTTTCAAACTTTGTGTGCCCGGCCCCCAAGGCACACCAAATGGGCAAGTCAAAATCTCAAGGTGCACCTGTATTCATAGTGGAAATAGCCCATCTACAGGCTCATTGCCACACACAATGTGAGCTTTTAGATCGTTTTGTTATTTGTAAAACAAATAAAAAATAAACTGTAACATTTTCATATATAGCAGTAGTATGGGTGTATATATATATAGCAGTAATAATGTGATTGACACAAAATCCCAAGGCACACCTGGACTTGTCTCACAGGAACACCAGTGTGCCTCGGCACGCCGTTTGAAACTGCACCAGCAGGCAGCGCCCGAAGGGAGATGCCACGCACTCAAAATTCAGATTCAAGTGATATATTTATTACAAACCAATGTTATCCCCGCCTGCCGGCACCGCCCCACCCCACCCCACCCCACCTTAGTTCTCAGCTAATGCCAATAAAAATAGAGAGACGTCTCTAAAAATAGAGACAATTGCCCAAACACTAATCCTACTATTCCTGGTATAGCTGCGATGGTCGGAGCATTGCATGATAGTCCTCTATATATTCTCTCCGGGGTAGACTCCACATTCCACGTACGTTCTCTGTGGAAAAAGACATTTCAAAGGACATTTTTATGACGTGTGCGGCATGGTGTCCACAGAGTATGAGCTATTCCTTGCACTTCTATACTCTGAGTCAGATCCATCTGTTTATGGTAAGTGGCACGGCTGGGTGCCTCAGTCTAATAAGTACGGCAAGGTGCGCCAATTATGCCTCTGGTTGAAGTTATATGACTCACTGGCCGTGTAACTGTGCCCGTTTTGCATCCATTTCTACCCCCTTGATCAGGCCCGGGCACATTTTCAAGGCAAAGGAGATTTTGCGATATTGCTGGTGGTTGAACTGTGGTAGGAAAAGTGGTGGAAAAAGTACTTGTAAAAGTATCAATACTGCAGTGTAGAAATACTCTGTTACAAGCAAAGTCCGGAATTCAAAATGTACTTGAGTAAAGGTACAAAAGTATTGGCATCAAAATGTACTTAAAGTACCAAAAGCAAAAGTACTAAAATGTTTGAAAATAGCAGATCTACAAGCTTGTAGATCGGCTATTTTCAAATAGCCTAGGTATAAAATAGGGCCAAAGTGGTTAACATATGTTTTATAATGTAATAATTTGTATCTGCAAAGTAACCAGTAACTAAAGTGTTACAAATTATTGTTAAAATAATTGTATTGGAGTAAAAGTACAATATTTGCCTCTGAGATGTAATGGAGTAGAAGTAAAAGTATAGACAATTGGAAATACTCCAGTAAAGTAAAAGTACCTTAAAATTGTACTTAAGTACAGTACTTGAGTAAATATACTTAGTTACTTTACACCACTGGTGATATTGCTGGTGGTTGAACTGTGGTAGGAAATAAGTAATACTCAAAAAAATGTATGCAAATAATTATTGGGATACAAATCTGAGGTTAACATTCACAACACCACTGCATGTGTTCATTCCAGTGGTGGAAAGTAACTAAGTACATATACTCAAGTACTGTACTTAAGTACAATTTGAGGTACTTTTACTTTACTGGAGTATTTCCAATTTGCAATACTTTTAATTATACTCCACTACATTTCAGAAGCAAATATTGCCTCTGAAATGAATCAAATATTGTCAAATATAATAATGAATCAAATATTGTATTGTACTACTTCTACACTGCAGTATTGATATTTTTTACTTAAGTCAAACATTTGAGTACTTTTTCCACCACTGGTTCATTCCTTATCCACTTCTGGGATGAAAATAAGACCCAAAACGTTCCCACATGTTCATCATTCACAATCCAATTTGTGGTGTTTTCTTAAAACAAAGTGTTACCCAGTTTCCCCTCAGGGATCAATAAATCATTGTCTTGATCTCAACTCAAGTCTCAACTATCCTACTGTGTGTGTTAAAAACCTATTTCGAAGAGTACAGACTGATTTATAGTTGCGTGCTGGTGTCGTGCTCAGTAGATTAGCAGATCTACAAGCTCACCACACGTCACGAATGTGCAGTGGTGTAAAGTACATTTACTCAAGTACAGTACTTTTACTTTAATGGAGTATGTCCAATTTTCTGTACTTTTACTTCTATTCCACTACATCTCAGAGGCAAATATTGTACTTTTACTCCACTACAATTATTTGAAAACTTTAGTCACTATAGTTACTTTGCAGATATACATTATTACATTATAAAACATACATTAATACATTAGCCACTTAAGCCCTATTTTATACGTAGGCTATTTGAAAATAGCCGATCTACAAGCTCACAACGCGTCGCAATGCGACGCGTTGTGAGCTCTGTGTAGATCTGCTATTTTCAAACATTTTAGTACTTTTACTTTTGGTACGTTAAGTTCATTTTGATACCAATACTTTTGTACTTTTACTCAAGTACATTTAACTTGAACAGAGTACTTCTACATTGCAGTATTGATACTTCTACTTAAGTAAAATATCTGAGTCCTTCTTCCACCACTGCGAATGTGACGTTTTGTGTGAGCTTGTAGATCTGCTATTTACGGCATGAAACACCCAAAATGCAACTACGTATAAATCAAGGCCTATAAGTGTCACTTTTTCCAGATGTTGAACAATCTCTAGTGGATACCAAACATTCACGGGAACATCTCCGGTGTCACATTTGCATCGGCATGTTTATTACTCACGCTTGAATGCTCATTTTGGTCGGGCATGCACAGCTTTATTTTTATTGTTTTAAGCTCTACTATAGCTCTAAGTATGATCTCAGTCTGTGTGTACACCCATCCAACACTTCGGTTCCAAACAAGACAACTTGACTGGCTGGTTCCCATGGAATTAACTGCGCACATGCTGCAGGGGCTTTTTTCGAATCTTAGCCTTGTTTGTTGTTACATCCAGTGAGCCACTATATTTATAGGTTGCCAGTTGCCACTCAGAGACTTCTGTTTATGTGTGTAATAAAATAGGCCCTATAAATTTATGTTTGATTACCCAACGATCACATCATTATACTGTACGTGCCTTTGCTGGTTGGGTTGAAAGAAACAAAACAAAACAAAACAGCGCAATTAGTTGTTTGTTACCCAGCTACACAACCCCAGAACCACACCGCACAGGAGGTTGATTTTCATTCACTTAATCCAGTCTATTTTCACCGACAATCTAATTGCATTTTTCATGTTCCATTATTCATAATTTTGCGGAGGGGAGCTAAGTTCAAAGAAATGTGATTGAAATAAGTGGTGGATATACAGCCAGCCAGAGGTATAAGACATTATAATAATGAGAGCGACACTTGAGAATTGGAAGTAATTCAGCCATGGGGTGCGATGATGCCTTAGCCCCTATGCACATGCACTCCGCCACTAGAGACGCCCCTGATGATGTCTCTGGGATCAGAAGCTAAAGCATTAAAGTCCCAGTGGTCACATGGCACTTATCTCAAAGAGGATTACCATTAACCTCTGCGTGCTGGACACATTCCCCTAGCCCATGCTCTCTCATTGTCTTCCCCCTAATTATCCCCACGGTTTTAATTGGCTAAATAAATCACCGGGTTTGCCTTAACAACTTTGGTGTGTTGGGGTGAAGGTCTCGGACTAAATAGAACGGTGGATATTGAATTGCGGGGGTCATCGTGACATATTGGAGAAACATCAGGGTCGGGTTAGCAGCGCTGGGACTTTTCGCCATAACATTCCCATCTATAAGTTCCACATGAGTAGGATTCGATTAACCCCCTATCGAGCCTGCGAACATCAAATCGAGGCAGATTATGGGGTGTGGTGGTTATGGCATCAAAAGCTTGCAGTACTGTATATATGGGTGCACACACAGCATCGTGTTGTGAAAGGACTTTTAAGTCCCTGAAAAGCGCTTTCCTTTTCTCACCCTTCACAGATCAGGATCAGGAGGAGATGGGTTTACTGTGAAACACTCTCCGAACCGGTAGGCATGAGGTGTGATGGCAGCAAGAAATGTTTCTCCCCGCCCTGACTGAACTCAAGTGTGCATCGAGCAGACATCTTAGTGGCGAAGTACCACTTTTCTCTCCACCATGATGGGATGAAATGGTGCTTAATGGCACCACTACACATCCACAGCCAAATTCACAGCTCAGGTTTGCCTTTCCCGAAGCACCGAGAAGAGATCTGACAATGTCAGAAACCCATTTTTTAAGCCATTAAGACCGGAAACGCATCTGTCTCATTTTAAGATTTCTTTGGCTATTAAAAAATAGCAGATATTCAAGCTCATAGCACGGCACCGAGTGCCGCGCTACGAGCTTGTAGATCGATCTGCAATTGTTTTGAAAATATATATATAATCTTTGAATATATATATTTTTAAAGCGAACATTTGTAACTCAAATCTTTGCTTCTGGGGGATTCTACAAAAGTCTTCTAAATCCTTGATTGATTGAAAAAAACGTATGTTGATTTTCATGTCAAGGACCCCCAAAAGGATATGTATTTGTCAGTGGACCCCCCCATCTCAAAATATTTTGTTCCAGGGGACCCCCAGTAGTAAAGATTTGTTTAAAAATGTATATATATTCAAAGGTTTGAACAACGAACACGTTTCTTTTTTTAAATAGCAGATGTACGAGCTCTATGAGCTTGTATATGTTTTTTTTTTTGGTCTTGTTTCTTGTTTTGTTTGTTTTGTCTGGTTGTTGTTGTCAGATTTGTCTGCAAAAAATGTTTTGTCTTAATATATGAAGTGTATTTTGTAATTTGAGGACCCCCTCGAAAACGAGATGATCAAGGGGTTACTCCTAATAAAGAAATTTCAGACACATATCTGCCAATTTCGAATAGCCAAATACATCTTAAAATCACACAGATGCGTTCCCGGTCTTAATGGGTTAATAGAGGCAGTAGTGTCGTCGACCTATAAACGAGAGGTGTTCACACCACGATCCAGCTCACGCAGGGAGGGGACGGGGAGGGGATGGGGGTGGGGGGGGACTTCATTCTTTTATGCATCTGCTTAAGATTTCTGACAAGATGGATTTATTTTGTTTCGGCCCCTCTCTTTGTGAGCCACAAAACCCATTGCCTGGGCGAGAACGACGCAGAGACCACCAGTTCTGTGTGGGAGTGTGCATTAGTGTGCAGTAGATTGCTTCTGACAGATTCTTTACCAACTATCTCTTTGTGATAGAAACCAATGAATAAAAATCAGAAGCTATTTGTTGTCCACTGCTGAATGGTGAGGGACAGAAGAGGCTCTTATAAGCCATGTAATGGGTTATTGACTTTGACCCTGGAAGGGGAATATATTGGGAGTCACAGGACGATCCTATTTTACTTACATTACAGTTCAAAGCAATAGAACAATCAGAATTGCACCTATACCTCTATTTCCCCCACCTTCTCCCTTGTCTGCTTAGGATTCTGACACGACTGCAGTTGAGCCATTTTTTTTTGAAGGGAGAAACGAATTGCCTCTGAGCCTGTGTGCAATAGTGTGTTATTTATTTCCTTGCTTTGGCGCTCTTCTTTGCTACGACAAATTCAACAAAACCGATACTGCTTTGGTGTAGAAGAGGTATCTGTTACTTGTATTACTACCAATTCTACAACACAGCAAAGTCCTCAGTGTTACTTTTAACCCATTAAGACCGGGAACGCATCGGTGTGACCACTTGAACCATTCTTTTATATTCTTTTATATTAACAAATAGCAGATATACAAGCTCATAGCGCGGCACCGAGTGCCGCGCTACGAGCTTGTATATCTGCTATTTTTTTTAAGAATCTTCAACATTCGTGCAAATCTTTGAATACATATATTTTTTAAACAACATTTGTAACTCAAATCTCTGCGTCCGGGGGTCCCTGGAACAACATATTTTGATGGGGGTCGCGGCCAAAAATATATAATTTTGGGGGTCCTTGACATGAAAAAGTTTGAGCACCACTGATTTATAGCAGCATAATTTTCGGATTTAGAAGACATTTGTAGAATCCCCAGAACCAAAGATTTGAGTTACAAATGTATAAAAATATATATTCAAAGATTTGCACAAGTTTTCATAATTCACATCATCGCTGTCAGGCGGGAAAACGTGTATAGGTTCAAAACAATTACTTTTCGAGAAATTGAAAAAAATAACCTGAGTTCCAATCGATCCAATGTAGTTATGATTTAGTCACACAAGCTCTTAATGCTTTTCATTGATTAAATATCTCTAAAACCCTCAGAGAGACTTAATCACTTTCAACCTGGCGCCCCTATTCTGGGCAAATACCAGATGGACAAGCTCTCATGCGAGCTTGTAGATCAGCTCGTCATACAGTACGACAGTATAAAGTATAAAATAGGGCATTCATTTATGGGAAAGGCTAAAATACAATCATGAAAAGATGAAATATGGAGATACAAGGTTTCAGTGACTATATGGAGAATGATCTGTACGCAGCACTGAGTCTGATGCCATTTTGTGCTTATGTTGCCAGTCAAAATCCCATGTCAAGGTTTCTTTTAATCATGCAAAACAGGTGTTGCCAAGCATGAGATAACAGAATCCTCAACAGCATTTGCAAAACAATGAACATAATACAACATATTTGTCTGTCATTTGAAAGACTTGGCATAATTATGCTCCCATTGAATAATTCTCCATAATTACCCGTGCAAGCAGCGAGAATAGGTTGGCAACTTGACATTCAGCAAACTGACGGTGGAAAAAAGTAGCCTTACTGTAATTGCTGTCCATTCGTTTTTTTGAACCTCCAATTTGAAAAGCCAAGGTTATTTAAATATACAGTGTGTTTTTGTATTCTCATTTGGACTTAGAACTGCAGAGAAATCAAATAAAATCAAGCAAACGAAAACATCCATTCACCCAAGGTGTCAATTTGGTCCTTATGTCACAGGCTGTAATTGACAGACTGTATAGTCTCGCTGTTACTGAGATGTTGGTGCAATATTTCAATTTGATAAAGTGTTGAACACGCTCTATAGCCCTATGGCCCATGAAATCCATTTGCAAAGATTATGTAAACAAAAAAGAAACAAAAAACATGTAAATAGGCCTAATGGGCTTTTTGGAGGGAGATAATACATGAAAAGTGGCTTTTGTTATTCAAGGTACTGTATATTTATTTATTTATCCTTCTATCTGACAGCGGTAAAACACGACAGTGATTAAATTGTTCTTTCCCCCCCCCCCCCCTGTCAAGGTGGGGAAGACAGAAGCCAGGTCCACTTGGCCTGGAGACTCTGCTTAAGCCATGGACTAGGCTATGCAGTCAGTTCTTGGCAGCCCCACAGGGCTCCAAAGGTTTGGCTACGGGCTGTTTTGAATCCCAGCATTGTCAAATTTCTGATTCCTGTCTGGAGGAGAAGTAAGGGAGGGAGAGCGGACGTGTGTGCGTGCGTGCGTGTGTGTGTGTGTCCGTGCGTGTGTGTGTGTGCGTGCGCGTGTGTGTGTGTTTGCGCAGCCTATCTCCCCTTCTTTCTGGACATGCCAACACCTGAAGGTAAACAACATACAGGGAGGTCAGACGGGTCAGCGTCAGCCCAGCCGCCTGGACCGAAGGCGCTCCCTGCAGACCGTGGGCTGTCATATACCTCTGAACCTGGCATGTCTGCAGCCCCGGAGAGGAGAGGAGAGGAGCTATGAGCCACACCGCTGCTGCACCCTGGCTGACATCACGTCAGGCACCGGGGGCAAAGGATTGTCATAGAAACAGGAGATGCTGCCGGCCGGCCGGCCGTTCTCGGTGAGTCTTCCCCTCCCACCTACCTACCCCAGTGCTTGGCCTGTTATCATGCAGACCCCTCTCCTGCGGGCCGCGCACATGTCCCCCCCCCTCGGTGCCTGCAAGGTTTTATCAAGGTTTTTTTTTTTTGGGGGGGGGGGGAGAGGCTGCAACAACCGGAAAAACCATATCAGTGATCTCATCTGTCGCCCTGCGGGGGCTTCTCCCACACACATACAGTAGGGCCACTGCGGGAGAGACCACGCCAAAGCTGAAATGACAGAGAATGTCTTCCTTCCGCAGCTCCTTCCTGAGACAAAGTACACTGTCAAAATAGTCGGTATCAGTGTCAGATTTATGGCGATCCATTAAAAAAAAGCAGCACACAGGGAGTGAACTGTGTTGCAGCCTCTAGTCAGCTGAATAGAGAATAGAGATCATCTGTCCGCTCAGCAGTTCACAATGTGTCCACATCTTTCTAAAGCCTGATTCATACTTAGTTATAAGACCAAAATAGCCGATCTATAAGCTCAAAATGTATGGCTGATGCGACTCGTTGAGAGATTATACTTCTGATATTTTCAGTGTATTATGGAATATAAATTGGGAATAATTCCTTGTACATAGTTTGCATGTTTGTTGGAATAAAAAATGTCTTTATTTCTGTAAGTTTGCTGTATGTTCTCTGTTGTGGAAAACCTGGGGATGCAAACCCTATACTGCATGCCCCAGCATCTCCTATTTTTTTTTTTAAAGATATATTATTGATAGGATAGTAGTATAGGCTGACAGGAAATGGGGAGAGAGATGGGGTTGACATACAGCAAAGGTCGTCGGGATCGGGAGTCGAACCCGCGACACGCTATCAAGCTGGATTACCAGCGTATGTGGTATGCGCCTGGACCGCTAGGCCAGCGGATGCCCCATATTATTCTAATTGTGACCTTGAGCTTTGACCCTATTGAACCAAAACATGATCGTCTCTTCGGGAAAGCCTTCTGATCATTCCCAAAATTCATGAAAGTCCACCTGTCCCTTGACCTTGACCGTGCAGCTTTTTACCCCCAAAATGTTATAAATGGGAAATGGTGCATTTACACAGCGCCTTTAAGCAAAGCGCTTTACAATGTGCATTACATCCACCTATTCACACACACATTCACACACCGACGGCGGACCATGCAAGGCATGCGACTTGCTCATCGGAAGCAGTTAAGTGTTTCAGAGTGTTGCTCAAGGACACGTATAGACACTAAGCCAGGAGGATATGTCGATTCCCAAGTAGCCGCTCTACCTCCTGAGCTACTTAGTCATCTGTCCCCTTAGTCATCCTATTAGTCATCTCTTAATCATCCCACTGATTTGGCTGGATTTCATGAAAATCTGGCCAAATATTCTGAAGTTTTCTTTCTACACACACACACACACACACACACACACACACACACACACACACACACACACACACACACACACACACACACACACACACACACACACACACACACACACGCGAATAACATTTGCCTCTGTATTGTGTGCGCAAAGTACTGATATTTTTTTTTTGTAGATAGCTGCATAGAGCAGTGGTTCTCAAACTTTTTCATGTCAAGGACCCCCAAATTTACACTTATTAGCCCACGGACCCCGATTTGAAAAGATATGCCTCAGGGACCCCCATAAAAGAAGATTTTTACAGCTCTAGCGGTGATTCTCAACCATTTTAATTTCAAGGACCCCCAGTTTGACATGCATTAAGCTACGGACCCCCTTACATTTCTATCTCTGGGACCCCAATTTATATCCTAAAATCAATGATAATTTAACTCTCAGAGTTAAAGACCCATAAGGGTCCATTTGGTTCCTTACTATCTATCATTTTGCTGGGGACCCCCTGGAACTCCCTCAAGGACCCCTGGGGGTCCCCGGACCCCACTTTGAGAACCAATGGTATAGAGTACTGCAATAATAATATGTGGTTGTCACAAAATTCCAAGGTATAGGCCTATACCTGGACTTGTCTCACGGCACACCGTTTGGGAACCACTGGGATAGAGCAATGTCTTTGAGAAAAAGTCAACCTTAAAAGCACAACACGAAGAGCTGCAGAAAAAGATGAGATTGATGAACTCTGGGGGGAAGAAGTATGAAGCAAACACCGGTATGTGGCGTCAAGTGCTTTGATGACTGGCTTCAGGAAAAGGTGTAGTTTTAAATCTTCAAACAGCACCGAGATTTCTACGTTATGCAGAAACAGCAGGCAGAGCCGCACAATGAGATCCAGGATGAGAAAGATCTATTTGTGCAGGCAAAGTCGGGGACTACTTTATTGTAGAAACGCAAAAGCATGTTTTTTAAAAGCAATAAGCCGCTCCAGGCGGCCTCGTTTTTTCAAAAGCCTTCCATTTCCGCGACTCCAGACTAAAACTCAATCCTGGAGTTTTCAAACTAAAAAACAGGGGTCGGTCAGGTCAGCAGCGTTTTCCAAAGTCATAGATGTTTGAAAAAGCCGGAGCTGTGTGAATGCAAAGCACAAAGGGTCATGCCTATTCAGGCTGGCGGGTGGGGTTGGGTGGGGGTTCATGTACCCCGATGGTTAGCAATTTGAGATTTTCACAAATGTTAAGTGCATTATAAATGAAATCCATTATTATTATTGTTATTATTTTATTCTCAACCTTTTCAGGCCGTGACCCCCCTTAATAATCCTATTTGAACTGAACTACATTTAGTTTGACTCTTATATATTATTGCATCTATATATATTTGCCTATTTCTTATATTATTTGACAATTTGGCCAATGTTTAACCAGTTTTTATAGTATATTTTGTTGATTACTCTTGATGCAGTGATAGTAGTAGCCTTTTTTCTTTCTTTTGTTGAAAGTATTAAAAATGGTCCTTAAATTGTCACTTCCCTGTCATCTGGGGAGAGAGAGTCAGGAAACCAAAAGCAAAGAGAGAGGAGAGATAAGGAAGACCAAATGGGGGTGTGGCATTCAAACCTGACTCCTCCTCCTACTCAAAAGGAGCATATGGTCTGTGCACTAACTGGCTGAGCCACCAGGCAGGCACCTCCCCAAGTGTATACTCTCTAATTATGTCATAGATCATACCTCAAATAGTTTCCCCCTTTCCCCATGGTATTGGTTCCTTGGCCTTCCAAAAATTGATTCGCAACAGCAGGTACTGCACGCACGCACATGCACACGCACACACACGCACGCACGCACGCACGCACGCACGCGCACGCACTCGCATGTACGCGCACACGCACACGCACACGCACACGCACACACACACGCGGTGGAGATGTAGGCCACAGATTAATGGTGTGTTGTGAGGTGGTTAGTGGGGGCATCAATCCCATTTTCAAACGTGTGAAAATGAAATAAATGAATTAGTTATACACACTTGAATGCATTAGGGAAATATAGGCATATAGTTTGCTTTGCCGGATACTCGGCTAATACCACATAAGGTTATAGTAGCCATCTCTCCATTCAGTTATTTGATTTTATTCATCCCAATTGAAATTCAGTTGTCATAGCAGCGCCGCAGTAGGGATGAAGCAAGGTAAGGGGTAGAGATCAAGTACAGAGAAGTAGTGGCCTACTACTAGGGTAACAATATAATATAAATATAACAGTAAACAATTTACTTCACCAATTTTCAACCTATCTTCATATAATTGGTTTGCACTAATGCTCATGATAAAATAGTACAAAAAAATCTATTCGGTCTCTGTCTCATAGGAGAGCTTTGCACACTGCAGAAACCCACCTACCAGTGACATCATCGTCAGGCAGGTTTTAAAAATATATATATAATAACATTTTCATTAATGCAAGAACAATGGCTTCCATTATAGCACGCTAACTTTCCAGGAATAGAAAGCCTGCCGTTTCTATTAGCTTGGATTCCCCATCGATGATGTCACTAGGTAGGCGGGTTCCTGAACTGTCCACAGCCCTCCTCTGACAGAGTGAGTAGTCAAAAATCGTACCATATTATTATGAGCATAATATTAGTGAGGACCAATTATATGAAGAAAGGTTGAAAATGGGTGAAGTCATCCTTTACCATTCGACCTGGCCTTCTGCGCCCATGGGCTATTCAGGCTTTATTTATCCTTCTGTCTCGTTAGCTAGTCATGACTGGTGGTGATAGCATAGCTAATAGGTAAAGGAGGGCTGTGCGAATCGTATTGCAGTGAGTGGTGGTAAAAGGAATGATGTGACAAATCCCATAAGCCTGGTGATTAATTTTTTATTTTTCTGTAAGGTCGAGTCCCAACACATTCCCCTCAGTCCTCAGTCAGAAGGTTGATAGTGTAAGAGAGTTAGGTTATCTTAGGTTAGATTCAGTGTGATTTCAAGGAGGCTCAGCAGTTTGAATAATAGGTTACTACTGCTCAGGCTGAGCTTTTATTGGCAATGGACCAGCTATGTGATGTCAGCGCAGTCTCATCTGCATTCCTGCTGCTTCCTAATATGCATTGGGTTTGAAAATACAGCTATTACCATGTTTGCAGGTTCCTGTCATCTGTGGTTTTAAGTTCGCTAAATTAATTTGCATTGTGGATATAGTCTTTTTTTTATGTGAATTTATGCCCCTTAAAGTTTTGGGGTGAAGCAGATAAAGTTTTGGTCTTTTTCACGAAAACGTGGCAGTGTAGAAGCTAGCGTAGAAGTGAATGCATAAGTGATTACCATTAAATATCCAGTGTTGCCAGATTTTGCGAGAGAGACAAGCAACCAGGTCAATGAAAACAAGCCCGAGAGAAGCGACTAACTAGGCCACATGAGCACAGTTTAAACCAATATACATTGGCTTTTCGAAAATAGACAATATACAAGCTCATAACGCGTCACAATGCGATGCATTGTGAGCTTCTAGATCTGCTATTTTCATAACAAATCTTTTAAAAAAGGGAAACATTTGAAGATTTTTAAAACGTTACATTTTAACAACTTAAATCTTGTATGGGGGGTCCCACTCCGTGGCACACATGTTCAGATGGGGGGGTCCATGGAAAAATACATACATTTTGGGGGGTTCTTGACATGACATTTTCTTTAGTTTAAACAACATTTAGAAAGCAATTAGCCCAAATAAGCAACGACAACCCGCAACTACCAATATTTACACGCAACTTTACAGAAAAATATGCCCAAAGTCGCTTCTAAAAAAGCAGACATGGCAATACTGACAATAACTATAAATTAATAATTAACATATAATTAACATGAAAATCGCTAAATAAATATACATTATTTACCCTAATATATAAAGTCAGAGATTAGCCACCCCACTCCCAGAATTTAGTCTTGCATAATGCCCCTGTCGCCAGGCGTGAACATACAGTAGCAACACTTTTAACCACTTTAATCACACGTATAGTGTGAATAGATAGATAAACAGTCCTTTTGTAGAGGAGCGCCGCTCGTCATGTAACTCAACGCAGTTATTACTGATTTACAGTCTTGACACGACGCACAAACCAAGTATAAATCAGGCCTCAAGTTTATGGGGGCCCAATAGCAGTTTGTACTTGCGACATGACGCCAAGTACAGCATAATTGATTAACTTGAATGTGAATCTACATCTCTATCAGGTTTGAACGTGTGAAAGAAAATTAACATTTGATTAATTTGCAGGTGTTCTCTCTTCATGTGTGAGCGAAAGCCGCCAGCAACGTTCATCAAAGTTCAACGATGACGACAACTGTTTTGAACTTTAGAGTTCCGCCTAATGGAACGCAGCCCAAAATATTTCAGGTGGTCTCGATGTGTGTGTATGCAATCGCGCACAAACATTTGTAACAATTTGTAAACAAGCGTATCTTCTTCAAATATATTTTCAGATTTTGATGTGTCAAAAAGTGACACATCATTTGAAAGCTTAAATGATGTACTTTCATTATCTGAAAGTCTTAAAGATTCCTGATGCCTACATGAGGATCAAAGTGCTGTACCACAGCACATAATGTGTGTGTGTGTGTGTGTGTGTGTGTGTGTGTGTGTGTGTGCGTGTGCGTGTGCGTGTGCATGCGTGTGTGTGTGTGTGTGTGTGCGTGCGCTTTAAAATAAAGAAGATGAAAGTTTTACAAGCATGGTGGGAGAATAGTGAAACACAGCAGCTTTTCTCATCCGCAGCTGGCAGCGCAAGAACCTTCAGTTTTTGAGGGAGATTAGTCTTGCTTGTATGTCAGCTTTAAAAGCAGGCACCTCGGCCTGACCTTTTCACATCCCTTGTGGGCCGATTGTCCTGCAAATCACCGACATGGCAAGGAGCATGTTTGAGCAAGAGCTTAACGGCTCACAGAGGTCCTGCAGGGACACCACTTGATGACTTATTAGGGGCAGAGCGAGGCAAAGGGCCATATAGATGGAGAAAGGAATAACGTTTGCGCTGCCTGGCGCCTCAATATCACTTCAGATGTCTCCTGGCATCACCCCGTTCCCATGGTAATTGATTAGTTCGTCATGTCACGAACCAAAGACCCATGACTAAATTGACGACAACATACTACAAGACAACTGAGCGTTAAGTGTGCTTTGACCACTGACACGACGGACTGCAGCAAATTACAAGGGAATGAGCTGAACTTCTGTTTGGTCATCTTGTGCTCTGAGACAGTGGTTCTCAACCTTTTTCATGTCAAGGACACCCCAAAATGATATTTATTTGACCGCGGACCCCCATCTCAAATATTTTGTTCCAGGGACCCCCCAGAAGCAAAGATTTGAGTTACAAATGTTCGCTTAAAAAACATATATATTCAAAGGTTTGCACAAATGTTCACGATTAAAAAAAAATAGCAGATATCTTGTATATCTGCTATTTTTAAATAGCCAAAGTATAAAAGGTAAAAATTCTTGTGATGCTATATTAACACATTTAGCCGGGGACCCCACTTTGAGAACCAATACTCTAAGACTATCGTGACTGCACAAAGAAAATGGCTTGTTGTAGACTAATAGTGGTTCGCTAACTATTTTAATTTCAAGGACTCCCATAACTCTGAGACTGCACAAACGGAACCAAATGGACCCTTTGTGCACTCTCAGAGCAACAGACCTACAGTATAAGGGTCAATTTAGAACCCCCTCAAGGAACCCTGATGGTCCCTGGACCCCACTTTGAGAATCACCGCTGTAGACAGATAGGTCTTTGACTGTAGTGAATCGTGTGCCTGCAGTTTATTGCAGAAACACTGTGCAACTTGACAGAGCAGAAAAATAGTACTAGCCTACTTGACCTATATTCTTTAATGGTATTTGTATTTATTTACCGGTATTTATCTAGTTTATTCCTTCTATTCTTTACTTCTCTTTAAAGGCTTTTCATGCCTTATGCATTGGGTATCAAGGTAAAGCGTGTACATAATTACGCAAATACTCCATTAGTACTATATTATATTTATGCAAAGCACTTTTAATTGCATTGTGTAGGTGTGTTGTGGCTCCTACAGTACATCCTCTTCTGTATAAAAGGTGGTGACTTCATGGCGATTCGGTTGAATTATCCATATCTGCAAGCAGATGAACTGTGGTGACACCAAGGCACATCGTGGCGCGTTGTGAGCTTGTAGATGTGCTATATTCACTACTTGAATAAAACATTTTTCATTCATCGTAACTGAGGCAAAAGTTTGAAATAATCGCGATATTGATTAGAAGTCATATCGCCTTTTTATTACACAGCTTACACATGATTAAGTATGACCTTTTCTAGTTAGATCATGTGCAGATGCTTGAGATATGGGTCAAGCCTTGGGCATAACACAAACTTGATATGATATCATTAAACTTGCCCTGTCATGCATTGCTTGATAAAACTTAGAAACTTAGAAACTATTACTTCACTGAACCTTGGCCCACTGTCTAT
Source organism: Gymnoscopelus braueri (assembly GCF_963280865.1). Taxonomy (NCBI): domain Eukaryota; kingdom Metazoa; phylum Chordata; class Actinopteri; order Myctophiformes; family Myctophidae; genus Gymnoscopelus; species Gymnoscopelus braueri. Next base: position 13,188,534 of record NC_137616.1, read on the forward strand.
GACTAAAATACAGAAGGTCTTGATCTCATACCAACTTGAGTGTGATTATCTCTTCATGAGATTGTCCACAGCAATGCAAAACTTTGATAGTAGACCAAAGCTGGCAGCATACTTCAAAAGAAGTAGATTTTTTTCAGAATATTAATCAGTTCTCTTGATGCAGCTCCACTTTCATGCTGAACATTAGACCCCATATACAGTGCTGAAACTTTTGCCACCTGGATCTGCACTCTTATTTTCATCACCCTCTGACATGCTTTGAGATATTTGTCTGAGAGATTTTGACATGTCTGGCGACAGACATGTCTGTGGACAAAATTATCTCTCCAGGAATCAATTGTCATCCGGTTGTGTTTAGATAGGGATCATCTTCAACCAACATGTGTTAAAAGCTGTCCATAGTAGACCTACGTTGCCAGCAGCTTAGACATAAAACAAAACAAATAACGTCCACCTTGAATTTCTAATCAGTCAGTCTCACATGCTGTTTGCATTGGTGTATTCTGCCGTGATGTTCGGCTGATTGGAAAAGGCAAGAAGTGCCGAAAAGAACTTCATCAGGGCAATCCGTTTGTTTTCTCCGCAATTATGTCATTTTATTCTCACGATCTTTCCAACCGCAAGAAGTACTTAAACTCTTTGTTGACCGGGATCCCTCAGGGGTGTATACTTGGCCACCTTCCCTTTTCCATCGATCTTTGCCAAAAATATCTCTTTGCCAAAAATCGCGTATTAACACACAGCGTTGTGACGCAGTGACGTGGTGAAGATATGACACTTGTCGATCTGCTATTTTGCAGAATGTTTGCCTATTATGATATGCCCCCAGAATAGGGATGCAAGCGTTCATGTGGTATACACCATACACACTATTGTGAACACTGAACACCTGATGAATGGTTTCCTCTCTCAAATCCCCCCTTGCACGTCGACACAGAACACAAGCAAGACGAACACTAAGGAAACTTGACTGTCTGCTCAGATGGATAAACTGTCCTTGGAAAAACATCAACAACACACACTCAAGCCTCTCCAACTCATGCCAGATCAAAGGCCTGGTCGCTTTTCCCGGGCGGCATTCTCTGCGACTCCCCGTCGTCTTGCGAGAGAGAGAGAGCCACTAAACATGGCATTACAAGCCCAGTCAGAGCATCATTACACTCACTGCCGTGGTGGGAGTTGCTTTTCTTGGAGAAAGAAAAAAAAACAGAAAAGAAAAAAGAGAACTTGTCTCTTGACGTGGGCTGCAGTGTTGGGCAGAGCCGTTGCTCATCAGTCGCAGACTGTGCTCTTGCTTTCTGTAGGTGCCAGGCTCCTACAGTGCTTGGCAGCGGATGAGAAAGTCATTTCGATGTTCCCCTGCAGTTGGGAGATTAATTAAAATGCATGCAAGCAGTGCCTTTGGTTTTTCACTTCATAATTTATCCATAAACTCCAGATACTAAATAATAATAATCCTGCTTTAACCCATTAAGACCGGAAACGCATCTGTGTCATTTTAGATTTTTAGCTATAACCATTGTTTTATACTTTGGCTATTCAAAATTAGCAGATAATAAGCTCATAGCGTGGCACCGAGTGCTTGTAGATCTGCTATGTTTTGAAAAATGCTGACATTTCTTGCATGTATATTATTTTAAAGCGAACATTTTTAACTCAAATCTTTCGTCCCTGGAACTAAATATTTTGAGATGGGGGTCTGCGGTCAAATACATACATGTTGTTTGGTTGCTATATCAGTGGTGCTCAAACTTTTTCCATGTCAAGGACCCCCAAAAATATATGTATTTGGCCGCGGACCCCCATCTCAAAATATATTGTTCCGGGACCCCCAGAAGCAAAGATTGAGTTAAAAAACAATAGCTTTAAAAAAATATATATATCTATTCAAAGATTTGCACACATTTTTCAAAAAATACTGTAGCAGATCTACAAGCTCATAGAGCGGCACTCGGTGCCGCACTATGAGCTTGTAGATCTGCTATTTTTAATAGACAAAGAAATCTTAAAATGACACAGATGCGTTCCGGTCTAAATGGATTAAGAGCGATGTAACTTTGAAAAATTCATGATGGATTAATTAAATGTCTGTCTTGTGTCTCGTTTTTCAAAGCCCGAGGCACTCTTGTGCACTCTGGCCGAACCCCCCCCCCCCCCCCCCCCCCCAAAAAAAAAACTCCCAATTGAGGGTTTTGTCCTTCTTTCTTTGCTTCTGTAACAGAGATAATTTATTTGTGTGTTTATTGTGTAGTGTGTGCATGTGCGTGTGTGTGTGTGTGTGTGTGTGTGTGTGTGTGTGTGTGTGTGTGTGTGTGTGTGTGTGTGTGTGTGTGTGTGTGTGTGTGTGTGTGGTGTGTGTGTGTGTGTGTGTGTGTGTGTGTGTGTGTGTGTGTGTGTGTGTGTGTGTGTGCGTGCGTGCGTGCGTGCGTGCGTGCGTGCGTGCGTGCGCGCGCGCAGCGCGCGCGTGCGTGCGTGCGTGTGCGTGCGTGCGCGGTGTGTGTGTGTGTGTTAGATTATGCTTACCTGCGTGTCTTTGTGTTTGCATAATCTTTGCGTGCCCACGAATGCATGTCTGTGTGTGTGTGTCACTTTGTGTGTGTGATTGTGTTGTGTGTTTTTGTGTGCGTGTTTATGTCTACGTGTCCTCATTTTAAGTTGCATGTGTTTTTTTGCGTGCGTGTTTGCATTTAAGTGTCCTCATTTGAAGCTGGGTTCAGTTTGACAATTAAGGAAACAAACAACCCCTTACATACTACTGGGGCGCATGCTGATGAAAAACTAAAAGCCTCCATTATTTAACTAACTGAGTCAGGCTCTTTAGATCTTTAGCTACATGAAAGGCTCCAACTCTTCTGTGTTGTATATAGAAGAGCACTGGTTCTTAAAGTGCATGCATGGGGCCCAGGGGTCCTTGAGGGGGTTCCAGGGGGTCCCCAGCAAAATGAGGAAAAGCATCCCTGTCTAATAAGCAAATAGGCCTTAAAGGGGGAAATCCACCCATTTTCAATATTAACTATGTCATTAATATAGCATAAAGGAGTTGTGTGGAAATAAGAAAAAATTAAAAAAAAATTAACATTGCAAAAAAATGTAACATTGCAAAAAATTAACATTGCAAATTACACTGTGATGACTCATCATGGTGTAATTTGCAATGTTAATTTTTTTGCAATGTTACATTTTTTTGCAATGTTAATTTTTTTTTTTTTTTTTTCTTATTTCCACACAACTCCTTTATGCTATATTAATGACATAGTTAAATATTGAAAATGGGTGGATTTCCCCTTTAATACATTATGATTGCCCTCTATAACTAAAATGTAAATCACCTTAAATATTTTAGTTGTTTTAAAAATAGTTGTAAGCATTATTTATTCTACATTGCACATCAGCTTGTAGATGTGTAATTTTTGCTATTTAAGATGATTATTTTTGCCAATGACGTGCAAAAAATAGGGACACCGGGTTCATATTTCACTATTACTCAGTGGTGTAAAAAGTACTCAAATGTTTTCAAATAATTGTATTGGAGTAAAAGTACAATATTTGCCTCATAGATGTAGTGGATAGAAGATTAGAAATACTCCAGTAAAGTAAAAGTACCTCAAATTGTACTTAAGTAACTTGCGTGAATGTACTTAGTTACTTTACACCATGCTATTACTTCACCAGCTAGAAAGGTAAACCAATGAGAGAATGTATTGTATAAGAATGACTGTTCAGACCTGCAGCTTAATACGTATCAGTTTCAGGGTCAGTTTTTTGGCGTGAAAATTAAATGAAAAGAACCACTTTAAGTGAATTACAGGAACCTCTGTGGAAAACATCGGGCAGATTGCTATAGCGCATAAAACAGATAGGCTACTCAACGCCAAGGCCTGTCGAGAATCGAGATTATAAGCAACGTGACCAGTGGCAATTAACAGTTTAATGTTTTAACCGCACACACCCCTCCTTTGTGCATGATAGAGGAGTATTCACAACAGCAGGGATGCCTCTCTTGGTCATAACCAGTGTGTAAAATAACTAAGTACATTTACGCAAGTGAGGAATTTAATAACTTTTCTGGAGTATTTCTCATTTTCAATACTTTTTACCTCCACTACATCTCAGAGGCAAATATTGTAAACTTTTACTCCACTACAATTATTTGAAAACTTTAGTTACCTGTTACTTTGTAGATTTAGATTATTATTACAAAACACACATTAACCACTTCAGCCCTATTTTTTTTTAAAATAGCAGATCTACAAGCTCACAATGCGACACATTGCCATGGACATTGTGAGCTTGTAGATCTGCTATTTTCAACTTGTGAAATGGGACTTTCAGCATAACGAGTACTTTCTACTTTTGGTACTTTAAGTACATTTTGATACCAAAACTTTTGTACTTTTACTCAAGTCCATTTTTTATTCCGGACTATCACTCGTAACAGAGTATTTCCACATTGTTCCACCACTGCTTGGTCATAACATGGTCACGTGCAACACAATGCAGCTGACTCAATGCTATAGCAGCAGGTGACAAAGTCGGGCCGCAGCAATATGACAGAGGGAAGACAAATGAAAACTGAGCGCTCACGCCCAGGGGTTGCTTTTTCCCCTGGTTGTTTTAGCAGTGTAGGATCAGCGAGGGCACGGAGCTGTTGCTAGCTGCACCAGCGCTCTCTGCTCTTTCCTGCAGCGTAGTGGCAGCAAGCGTGGTGGACGGGAGGCCGTTGTGTGCGAATGAATGCCCACTGGGCTGTTTGTTAGTGTAAGGCATCTGTTCTGTGTGTCAGAGAGATGCCCCTGGCATTCAATCCATCCTCCCTGCTATCCCACACGTTCCCACCTCACACGCACACGCGCGCAAGCACACGTGCGCGCACACACACACACGCGCGCACGCACGCACGCACGCACGCTCACACACACACACACACACACACACACACACACACACACGCATGCACAGTCATTCATGCTCGCGCACACACACATACAGACACACTTGCGTGCAAAGTTCATGCAGAGACACAAACACGAAGGCATATACACAGGCTCACACACACACACACACACACACACACACACACACACAGCCACACATCCTCACCAACAACACAACACTGTAGGATGACATCGGTCACCTCTGCAGGGCCCAGCATGTATACAACCCTGTGAGAGATGAGAGAAGAGAGAGAGATGAGTGAGAGAGAGAGAGAGAGAGAGAGAGAGAGAGAGAGAGAGAGAGAGAGAGAGAGAGAGGAGAGAGAGAGAGAGAGAGAGAGAGAGAGAGTAGAGAGAGAGAGAAGAGAGAGAGAGAGAGAGAGAGAGGAGAGAGAGAGAGAGAGAGAGACACAAGTCAGTATGCAAGTCGATGCAAGGAAGGAGAGAGTTGGCTCTGTACTTCGACCGCTTTTTGTCCATCTTCACCAAATCTCTGCGACACTTTGTGAGCATGTAGATCTACTATTTTTGGCTAATGTCCCCCCCCCCCCCACAGAATATGGATGCTGTGGTGCAAGTGGAGAGAGTGAGAGAGAGAGAGAAGAGAGAGAGAGAGAGAGAGCGAGGGAGAGGACATTACTTTGAGTGAGACTGAAAAGGAGAAAGAGAGAGTTAAAGCCCTGCTATACTTAGTCATAATGAATCTTACAAGCTCACAACGTGTGAGCTTGTAGATCGGCTATTTCAATGCACTTCACCAGCGCGCAGCCAAGTATATATCAGGCCTCACAGAGGAGCAGAGACAGAGTGAGACAATGGTGAGAGACTACATCACCAACTGAGGAGAGGCCTGATTGCTCGAGTGAGAGAAAGAGTTTGACGAAGATACTGTGTGTGTGAGTGTGCGTGTGTGCGTGTGTGCGTGCGTGCGCAGCCGCGCATGCATGCATCCGTGTGTGCTTGTGTGTGTGTGTTTGTGTGTGTGTCAGAGGAGTAGAGGAGAGAGAGAGAGAGAGATGGTATAGGACAAGCACATCCACCAGGGGAATCGTATTGATTAAATGCTGATTGCGTTAGAGATCAGCCAATCTGATTTATCGACCAGGCACATCATCAGGGCAAGTGATTACAGCAGGCCCTGCTATCATTTTAAACTGTCCTCACAGTCCCAGTCATCTCCGTCAAACCCTGATGCCTGTATTTCAACCCCCGTCAGGGGGCTTGTATATTCATACATTGTGTGGGGCCGGCGACATGTGGCGGACAGTAATGAAGTACGTTTACTTGAGTACATTTCTATGATTATCTGCATTTTCACATGAGAATGTGCAGTTTTTGGGATGACTTTCCCACTCCACTACATTTTAAGGACAAATATTGCACTTTTGATCTCCAATACAATTCAAGGAAGGGAAAAAATACATTAGGAATTAAGCCATATGTCAAATATAGTGAAAATAGCCTTAATTGTAGGTCTGCTATTTTCACTATTATTATGTATTTTGTACTTTTGTCTTGTACTATGTCATTTGTACTTGAATACTATTCATACTGTTATCTTAAAAGCATATCATTTTGAATAGGCTATGAAGAGTTTTTAAAAGCAAGTACTCTAGTACTTTAACATGATTACAAATGTGACTGAGCAACCTTTACCTACTTAGTTGAGTCATATTTGAACAGGACATAACCCCTTGAACCCTAGCATCCCTTTTCCGAGGAGAACTTTAGCCAAAAATAGCTGATCTACAAGCTCACAAGGCCTCGCAGCGCGAGGTGTTGTGAGCTTGTAGATCTGCTATTTTTGTCAAAGAGGTTATTGGTGTAGAGGGGAAAAAGAGCAGACCTCCCCCCCCAAAAAAAGTTCAATCTGCAAAACTATTTTTTATAATATAGAGGGGGTCCCTGCTTCATCTCTCTCTCAACTATAGGGGTTCCTTGGACTGAAAAACGTTGAAGAACCCTGGTATACGGGGCCCGGGCGCATACCGAGGAGGGACCAACCTGCCCGGCTGGGCTCTAGCTCTGCTCCTCTGCGGAGCAAGGAGGACTGGCTTTCGGCTCACGCTCCGCTGCCTTCCTGTCTGCTGTCTCGGTTCCTCTTTCGGCATGTGATTGCGCGCTGGTGGTGGCTCGAAGGGGAGAAGAAGGGAGGAGGAGGGAGGAAAGTCGTGTGCATGTCCGGGGCCAGAGGAAACACGAAAATCTCGGTTTGCACGGGGAAGCACGTTTGCGTTTCACACCCGATACCCTTGATCTCGCGCGTTTGCTATTTGACTCGTCCCAACCTTCCACGCACACACACCTCATGTCTCCCTGTCCCCTCCAGATGTGGGGGAAAAAAAGTCTCTATACAGTACCTGCCTACTCACCATACCTGGTTGAAATATTTTACTTTTACTCCACTACAATTATTTGAAAACTTTAATTACTTTGTAAGTTTTGATTATTATTACAGAACATACATTAACCACTTCAGCCCTATACATTTCGGCCATTTGAAAATAGCCGATCTACAAGCTCACAATGCGTCGCGATGCATTGTGAGCGCATTGTGAGCTTGTAGATCTGCTATTTTCAAAATATGTGTATACGGTACATTTGAAAACTTGAAACGGGACATTCTGCATAATGACTACTTTTACTTTTGCCTACTTTAAGTACATTTTGATGCCAATACTTTTGTACTTTTACTCAAGTATATTTTGAATTCCGGACTTTTACTTGTAAGAGTATTTCTATATTGCAGTATTGATACTTTTACTTGTGAGTACTTTTTCCACCACTTAAACCTGCTTACAAACGTCAAGCTCAGCGTTGGGAAACATAATTATCGTTGCTGTCGGGCCAAAACCTTGTATTTCTATTAATGCTCTGCTTCGTCATATGACACCATCGTACAAAACGTAGTTAAAATATCAGATCGACATGAAACCGTTTCATGATGTCACACGTCGAAAACAACTTGAAATGACGGGGAGTCACATTATGGGCTGTCATCGGTTGTCAGCCTGCTGATTGATTGGGTATGTTTCCAATCAATCTGGCTCTTCTGCACACCAATCACAGCTCATGTTCTCAACAAAGGCGCTCCCTTGAAGTAGGGCTTCCTCATTCATTTGATCACCGCTTCACACCGCTACTGCAAGCTATGCCTCCACCACCCCTGACTCCACCTTTTCTAGTTCGTTGTCTTGTATGGCTGAAAGGTTAAACTGAAATGTTGTTAGTCTCCATGACTAAATTCAATGCCGCTCTATACCCTGGGGGGTTAGCATATAGCAGCATCCCCTGATTTATCTTAGCATGCTACTTAGCTAAAATTGGGGAACACCTTAAGCGCAGAGCCAGCATAACTGTATTCCGTTTGTTGCAATAAATGGATACAGCTGTTCTCGAGTGTTCCTGAATGAATCATAAATAAAAACATCTTACAATAAATGCACGGAATCTCTACATACGTATACGTACGTCTATAGTTCATATATCTGTGAGTACACAGCGTCGAGTAGGTCGGATAGGCGGTTGTCCAGAACCGCCGATCCTACTGATACGGCCATTGTACAAAAAGGCTCTGGCCGTGGCTCAAATGAGCCAATAATTGCCATGGCAACCCCAGCCTTTGGCAAATTCCCCACACCTGTCCAATTCCCCCCACCTGCCATTTGATTAGTCAGTCAGTCCACTTTTCACAGTCAGTTTGCACTCTTTAGACATTCTCCAGAGATGTTTACCACTGCACAAGCATTCCCTGTTTGCATCGTTTTGGACGTACAAGGTTTACAGTGGTGGAAAGTAACTAAGGGCGGTTTCAGACTGGGTTCGTTTGAATCAAACCGGTCCCGAGTACGCTTGGCTGGCCAGCATTCACACTGCCCAAGATCCAATCGCACCAGAGAACACTTGCATGTATACCCCCGATCCTATAGGTGGCGGCATGCACATAGTGTTTCTTCTGTGGACACAGACGTCATCAACTATGCGACAATGTTTGTGCTGGGCTCGCATAAATATAGGGTTGCGGCTGGGGAGTGAGTCAACGCACTGAGCGCTCAGCGCGTCAATGCACAGAATGCTGTGTTGTTGACGGACAACGGATGTACGCTTATGAGAAACAACACAAATAAAACCTGGTGAAACACTTGTGTGCATTAGCACAAGATGAGGATACAGGAAACATTCAGTCTAAATGTCCAGTTTGCTAACCTTCACAACTACTAATACTTTTGTATTTGAAACTTTAAATTTCTCTAAATATTATAAACTTTCGCGACAGCTTAAGTACAAAAATATATCATTTATGAAAAGGCAACTATAGTAGCCTATACAGTGAAGTCCGACTGAATGACTGAAACCTTGTATTGTGAATTGTACTTCCATGTACTGTTTCTCATGTCTCATGTCTAAATAAAGTACATCAATCCAACGTCTTTTCTTTTTTGACTCTCTTGGTGTGGGGATTATCTGGCACATGTATGTATCTGTTATGAAAGAGAAATTGCATCATGAGTGAAACGGCTATAGTCCTTGGGAAACTATAAACCTACGTAGGCCTACATCTAAATGAGTTACCATATTTACTTTTACAAATTTCAAATTACAAAGCCTTATAAGCTATATAATTCTGGGATGCATAGTAGCTGAAACTCCACAAGATACCCACAAGATATACTATATGCGCTGCTCGCGCACCTGAAATGCGCGATGGAGACCCGCCAATGTTTCATGACTGATAGACATGAAAGAAGGCCCTTCACAGCTAATAGAGAATTTTAAGAATCGGTTCAGAATTGAATGAGTAAAATTGTTAGAAAGGCTCCCATCATATAAGTTGATTATTATTTCAATTGTTATGTTCCACCTTAAGAGTAATATGCACCTGCCCACCTTAAGTGCGCAATGCATTCTGGGGCGTTTTCATTCATTCAGTAGCACCGGCTAGAAGAGCGGTGTTTTTGTTGGCTGTTTTTGTCGAGTTTATATACCGTCACCTATTCCAAATAGCGGGCCACTTCCGTCTAATGGTACGCTTGCTTTCACATTGCAGCGTACCGTACCCGAAAACGCATGATCCGGATCCGAAACTGCCTCCGGAGGTGGTTTCGGGTACGGAACGGTTACCCGTTTCGGGGGACGATTCGCAACATTCACACTAGCCAAGCGGTCTGGAGTGCGCACCCGGGACCCGAGTGTGAAACGGCTCTAAGTATATGCACTCAAGTACTGTACTTTTACTTAAGTACAATCTCGAGGTATTTGTACGTAACTTCTTGAGTATTTCTAATTTCCAATCCTTTTACTTCTACTCCACTACATCTCAGAGGCAAATATTGTACTTTTACTCCACTGCAATTATTTGAAAACTTTAGTTACTAGTTACTTTGTAGATTTGGATTATTATTACAAAACATACATTAAACACTTCAGCCCTATATACATTTAGGTCATTTGAAAATAGCCGATCTACAAGCTCACAATTGTGAGCTTGTAGATCTGCTATTTTCAAAAGATTTTTATACATTTGAAAACTTTAGTTACTTGTTACTTTGTAGATTTTGATTATTATCACAAAACATACATTAAACACTTCAGCCCTATACACATTTAGGCCATTTGAAAACAGCTGATCTACAAGCTCACAATGCGTCGCATCATTGTGAGCTTGTAGATCTGCTATTTTCAAAATATTTGTATACATTTGAAAACTTGTAATGGTCATAATCATTTCTGCATAATGAGTCATTATAACTTTTGGTACTTTAAGTACATTTTGATGCCAACACTTTTATACTTTTACTCAAGTACATTTTGAATTCCGGACTTTTACTTGTAACGGAGTATTTCTACATTGCAGTATTGATACTTTTACTTACGTACTTTTTGAGTACATTTTAGTTATTTTTCCACCACTAAAGGTTTCCACCCGACTGCGACGATACTGTATGATCCTGCTCTTTCCAACCCCACCACCACCATTAGCACCACGTGCATCCCCATTAAGACACACACACCGTTACCTTTGCCCATTTCACACCATTTAAAGTCACAGCGGGGAAGAAGTAACTCATTAAGAATGTTAACAAACACCCCCTGCGGTTAAGATTGCAAATCAACGCTAATTGTCTTCTCTAGGTTATCACTAAATCACGTGAAAATATGCACGGGTGTGACAGCAAAGTGCCTCGAACCTGCACAAAATCTGCCAGAGTTTCCCAAAATAACAGCAACATTTAACCGTGGAAAACGTTTATCAAAAATAATGTTCACTTGAAAGCCGAGAGTAACATTCGAGAGTAACAGTCAGATTAACATTGTTCATAGTTAAAGAGGATGCAGCACTGCTATATTTATGTCCCTGGTAATTTACACAGGGAAGTTAGTGAAGTCTCTATAGCCCGGGTCTACGTCAGCAGGGAGAGCACTGTACATTGAAATTGGACCTGAGCGCCACAGATGAGCTCCCAGCGTGTTCTGTACTAGAGCAGAGTTTCCCAAACAATGGGTCGCGAATACGTTTTCATGTTCCCTGCAGCTGTTTAGAAATATTTTCAAAAATACATCTGAATATAAATAAATAAACAAAAAAATTAAAACAGAAACATTCCCTAAATGTAAAAAAAAAATACGTTTAAGAAATAGTGAAAATAGCAGATCTACAAGCTCACAACGTGTCGCATCGCGACCCGTTGTGAGCTTGTAGATCGGCTATTTTCACCACTAAATAGGGCTTGTGGTTAATGCATGATGTATTATTGTAACTCTTATCTTTTGGGTCTTGAGATAAAACACAGGCGAATGTGCGAATATACGCAAAATTCGGACTCGTTCCGAATACTTAAAAGACGCTTTTTCGCTTCGCTTTTCCGCTTTTTCGCGCCATGTACGCTTGCATTGACTTTATAAGGTTTTAAAAAAAAGCATATTATTCGCACGAAAAAATCGCCCCGGTGTGTAAGGACCTTTAGGAACCACTGTGCTAGAGTGACTAACCATAGTGACTAATTAGACCTAACGTTTTCTGCAGGACTGTGTTTGTAAATGAGTGGCATGCCAAATTGATCTGATGTAGTATTAGTATTATTATTTTTCCTCTGCAACTTGGAACAGAGTAAAATCCTCAATGTCAATTTAACCATTTGTAACACCATCCGTAACGGAGTGTCCATTTGGTTCCATTTGTTCACTCTCTGAGTTAAATTAGCGCTGAAGATTTTATTGTGCAATGTCTGCCAGACATAAAGACGTCTTCCTTTCATGCTGGCGCATCCTGTTAGACAGGTCACTATAAATGTTGGAGGCTGTGATTGCTGTTGCCGGGGTTTTGCATCACCTTAGAAATCATTATCCATTTGTCTGATGTGCCCGACTCGCTGAACTCACAGAGTTCATCCATTTCATCACTGTGCCGGATCAACCTGATGCATCCACAAACAATCTGCGGTGTAACTGACTGTGCCATTGTGTTAAAAGTATGCCATCAGAGTGGAGTCACAGTGCTCAGTCAATGTCAGTGAAACGCGAAGAAGACGAAGGAATGAACAGACAGTGTAAGGCTTTGGGAGGTGTGATGTCGACCTGCATGACATTGGGATATCATGAGTAGGCTATAACACTAGCCATGTTCCCTTGTTACTGAAAAGAATGAATGCAAACACCAGTGGTGTAAAGTAACTAAGTACATTTACTCAAGTACTGTACTTGAGGAATTTTTACTTTACTGGAGTATTTTCCCATTTTCAATACTTTTACTTCTACGCCACTACATCTCAGAGGCAAATATTGTACTTTTACTCCACTACAATTATTTGAAAACTTATATATAGTTACTTTTGAGATATAAATTATTACATAATAAAACATACATTAACCACTTTAGCCCTATTTTATACATAGGCTACTGTATTTGAAAATAGCCTATGTACGACGCGACGCGTTGTGAGCTTGTAGATCTGCTATTTTCAAACATTTTAGTACTTTTACTTTTGGTGCTTTTAATCAAGTACATTTTGAATTCCGGACTTTTACTTGTAACAGAGTACTTCTACACTGCATATTGATACTTTTAGTTAAGTAAAACATTTGGGTACTTTTTCCACCACTGCCCTTGTTACTGAAAAAGAATGAATGCAAACACACCTTTTGCATGTACGATTAGCAGAGACCCCCAGCCACCCCAAACCGACTGTTTCAGCAGCTACTGGGTAAGTGGTACCGCAGCCTCTCAAGGCACGGACCAGCAGGCTCCAGGACAGCTTCTTCCACCAGGCAACCATAGGCCTGTGTTACCTGTCAGCAAACAAACACAGACACACTTGTGTGCAGAAACATTCATGCGTGCACACACACACACACACACACACACACACACACACACACACACACACACACACACACACACACACACACACACACACACACACACACACACACACACACACACACACACACACACACACACACACGTGAACGCTCGCTCACACACACAAGCAGGAAGGCAGGCAGGCACGCATATAAATATAAAATGTAACAATGACAATCTTTTATGTTGAATCCTTCACATCCGCAGCATAGCTGCTAAAAGTTTATATCTGCCTGTCAAAGAATGGCACTCACCAGGGCTCTGCATGCTTCAAACCAACTGCTGTTCAGAACGTCGGATACACTGTTATAGTGTCAGAAAGTTTTCCTATGGTGGATTGGGAGCCGTGTCTGTGTTCGACCATTTTTCGTAACCTTTCCGAAACTGACGAAATCCTGAAGCAGACATGCACCCCCCTTCCCACAGCGATGGGTCAGATGTGCTTAGTGTAGATGTGAAAATGTCCAGGGTTTCAGCTGGTCTGCAAATTCTTACCTGTAGATTCTTCACACAACTACCTCTGCCACTGTGTTGACTGCACACCGGCCACTCGCCGAGAACACATTTGTTTTTACTATCACTCAGCAGTGGTGGAAAACGTAAAAGTATCAATACTGCAATGTAAACATACTCTGTTACAAGTAAAAGTAAGGTATGAACAATTTACTTGAGTAAAAGTACAAAAGTATTGGTGTCAACATGTACTTAAAGTACCAAAAGTAGAAAGTACTCGTTGTGCAGAATGTCCTGTTTCACAAGTTTAAAAAAAATAATATATATATATATATATGTATAAACAATCTTTTGAAATAGCCGATCTACAAGCTCACAATGCGTCGCATTGTGACGCATTGTGAGCTTGTAGATCGGCTATTTTCAAATGGCCGAAATATATACAGGGCATACAAGTGGTTAATGTATGTTTTGTGATAATAATCAAAATCTGCAAAGTAAATAGTAACCAAAGCTGCCAAATAATTGTAGTGGAGTAAAAGTACAATATTTGCCTCTGAGATGTAGTGGAGTAGAAGTAAAAGTATTGAAAATAGACAATACTCCAGTAAAGTAAAAACAATCCTCAAAAGGTACAATACTTAAGTAAATGTACCTAGTTACTTTATAACACTGTCACTCAGACAGGGATTATGTGGGGAGACGGGGGAATTGTTTGCCTCTCTCTGCATTCGTGTGATTGGTCGCGTTGTGATTGCAAACACACCCAGCAGTGGATTGTTTGTGTATCGTCTACAATAAGCTTTTAAAGTCAAGAGATGGCTTTGTGGTGTACTATTTATGTAAGCTTACTGCATGTTTGTTGTAATTTCAGCCATCATAATTGCCTTCTCGTGTAAATCATGAAACCACTGATGGACAGCCTCGACTCATCCCACGTTCGTGTTTAGGTAGTTTGGAAAATATTGTTTGAAAAGTGGCAGAGACCTCAAATAATAATACAGCTCCTCGTTGTGCTGCGGTGGAGCGTACGTGTGTGTGTGTGTGTGTGTGTGTGTGTGTGTGTGTGTGTGTGTGTGTGTGTGTGTGTGTGTGTGTGTGTGTGTGTGTGTGTGTGTGTGTGTGTGTGTGTGTGCGTGCGTGCGTGCGTGCGTGCGTGCGTGCGCGCGTGCGTGCGTGCGTCAGTGGTCGAAAGTAACTAAGTACATTTACTTAAGTACTGTATTTCAGTACACTTTTGAGGATTTTTTAATGGGAGTATTTCCCATTTTCAATACTCTTACTTCTACTCCACAATCTCAGAGGTAAATATTGTACTTTTTCTCCACTACAATTATTTGACAGTTTTAGTCACTAGTTACTTTGTAGATTTTGATTATTATCACAAAACATGCATTACCCACTTCAGCCCCATATACATTTCGGCCATTTGAAAATAGCAAATCTACAAGCTCACAATGAGTCGCGATGCGACGCATTGTGAGGTAGATCGGCTATTTTCAAAAGACTTGTATACATTTTGAACTTGTGAACAATGCACAATGAGTACTTTTACTTTTGGTACTTTAATTTTTATACCAATACTTTTGTACTTTTACTCAGGTACATTTTGACCTACTTTACTTTTACTTGTAACAGAGTATTTCTACATTGCAGTATTGACACTTTTACTTAAGTAAAACATTCGAGGACTTTTCACTGGTGTGTGTGTGTGTCTTGTGTATTCTTCAGGTCACCCAGAGAAATGAAGGTTCATTAGCACACATTTCACCCAAGTGGAATCAGTAACCCGTTGACCCGCCTGACCTCGTTCCCCCGCGTGGGCCCATGAGTAATCATCTGTGAACACACACGAGATACCGAGAAGAAACAACATGTCTAGAAATACCTCTGTTGATCTTCGGGCCACATCCAAAGGAATCAAAAGTGACATGGCGTGCCTTGCCAGACTCTCTCGTCTCTCTCTCTCTCTGCCCACAACAGTGCTGTCCCCTGTGGAGGTTTTTTGGGGGGAGAATTTCACCAGGCCCTTGTTCTGCCCTATAGGAGAAAACGCCTGCTCATTATATCGTCCCACACACATCATGCGCTTTTCACACAGCGGGGTTAACCCAATCAATCCAGGGACGCATCTGTGTCATTTTTAGATTTCACTGGCTATTCAAAAATAGCAGATCTACAAGCTCGTAGTGCGGCAACGAGCTTGTAGATCTGCTATTTTTTAAAAATCGTGAAAATTTGTGTGAATCTTTGAATTTATATATCTTTTAAAGCGAACATTTGTAACTCAAATCTTTGCTTCTGGGGGTCCCTGGAACAACATATTTTGAGATACTTATCATTTTGGGTGGTCCTTGACATGAAAAAACTTTGGGAACCACTGATATTATAGCAACATAATTATTTTCTAAAAACTGTTAGGATTTAGAAGACATTTGTAGAATGCCCAGAAGCAAAGACTTGAGTTAAATGTTTGCTTTAAAAAATATATATATTCAAAGATTTGCACAAACTTTCAAGATGTTTCAAAAATAGCAGATCTACAAGCTCATAATGAGCTTGTATATCTGCTATTTTTGATTAGCCCAAAGAAATCTTAAAATGACACAGATGCGTTCCCGGTCTCAAAGGGTTAAAGTGATTTGAGGAAAACAATAGAAACTGTAAAAAGGCAACTTTTTGTTCCCCTTCTTCTGTTGTCACCCATGCCGGAGTAACTGTAGTGTTTGATTTCAGTCTGACAGACGATCCGCCTGAGGCGAACAATTAATATTTAACTTGATAGCGCCGGAGAGGCATGCCTTTTGAGCAAAGTGAGGACACACAACAATGGAGGCAATTTAAACGTGCAAAACGAAACCATTGAAAAAGCACAGGGATCATAAGTCATCTCTGGGAGCGATTGAAAGGACCATGTGTGCCTGGACTGAAGCTCTCAACATTCAATTAAAAATGTGGCTTTCGCTCTCCCAATGCAACTGGGCTGTCTCCCCTATCTGTTGCGCCTTTGTAAAGCATGCCACGTTCATATCCATTACTCAAAACGTGAAGAGAGAGGTAGCGTGCCATGGCTCTCCTCACCTCCGCAGCACATGGCTATAGGGCCTCCCCTGGCTGCCATTTCCAATCTAGGAAGTTATATTGCTTGCAAATAAGTGTAACGCTTCTAATTCCCCTTTAATTGATTATTCATCCCTCGGCGACCTCTGACCCCGTCCGCCTCTCTTATTTCAACTTCTCCTGCAGTGAAATCCAACCGACTCTCCGACCGAATTATTCTTGGAAGTCCCCCTGGAGAGTCTGACATTTTGCCCTTTTCCGATACTCAGCCATAACTCTGAGTAAACATTCCAATGTGCGAGAGAGGCCGCATTCTGACGTTCAGGTTATGCCAAAACAAAAAAAACACGAGGCCTTAATAAACATCTTGTTTCAACACATATGACAACACGCCATGTCTGGGTCGGCGACACGGACTGTTATTTGTCAGTTGTTAATATTGTTATTCCATTCCGAATGTTCATGTTTGTTTTAATGTTAAACCGTGTCTAATTGAGGAGTTTCATTCCAAAATTAAACATCCACCACCAGGATGCTTTATTTTCAAGTTAGAGGCTAGGAATTATTCTTTTGAATTTCTGCTGTAACCCTGACTTTCAAAGAGCACTCACTCAGGCACAGCAAGTTTATTTGTAAAGCACATTGCAACAACAAGGTAAAGTGCAAGTACAAAAGACATACTTTATAAAAAGAAAGGATATTTGGAAATAGTTGAAGACATAGAAAAGGGTAGAAAAAAAAAAGTAAAATAAGTAATACATCAGATAAAATATGAGATTAAAGTCACAGTCTAGCACAAGGAATTGATCAAAAATTCAATAAAATGCTGTGGCAAACAGAAAAGATGTCCACTTTGATTTAAAGAACTGAGAGTTGTAGTGGACCTGCAGTTTTCTGGGAGTTTATTACGGATATGTGGTGCATCGAAACAGAACACTGCTTCTCCTCTATGTTTAATTTCGATTCTGTGGACAGAAAGCAGACCTGCCCCAGACAACCTTGAGGGGTCTGGATTTTTCATAACGTAGAGCATCAGAAATGTACAGTATTATGACCCTAAACAACTCTGTGCTTTACAAACCAACGGTAGTATTTTGAGCAGCAGCGTTCTGAATCAACTGCAGCTGTCTTTTTTTTTTACAGAGAGCTGTAAAGTCACCGTTATAGTAGTCAAGTCTAGTAAAGATAAATGAATGGACAGGTTTCCAAATCCTGCTGCTTAACCATTTGAAAGGAAACTAGAAAAAGTGCTCCTCGGAGCACAGGTCTCCGCCAGGTCAGGTAAGTTATTGTGGCCTCCTGGTGGCGCTATAATAGGCCAATTTGAAAAGGGTGGCATTTCTTCCTCGGCCTAGTGGGAATGTGCGTGCAAATTTTCACGGAAATCGCACGCCGCGTTCATGATTTCAGACATTTTGTTCAAAACGGACCAATCCTGCAAACTTTGGAAGTCAACCTTAGTCAATCAGGATGGAATATGAAATATCGGACAGATGCGTCTTGATCACATGACTATAGAGATACTGTGTACCGATTTGTGTGATGTTTGGATAAAATCTGAAGGATTAATATCCAAAAATGTATTTGACATAAGTCGGCCTCCTGGTGGCGCTGTAAAAAGCAGATGTGAAAAATGCAGTGCAGATGTTTTTCCTTGGCCTCTAGGGAGTAGGCGTGCAAAGTTTCACGCAGATCGGTGCAGTTATAGTTAAAAATGCAAATCGGCCTGTTATAGCGCCACCATGAGGCTGATGTGAAAAGTTTTAAGTGGCATTTCTCTCTCGGCCTAGTGGGAATGTTCGTGGGCAATTTTATGCAAATGGCAAGCTGCGTTCATGATTTGAGGCAGTTTGTTCAAAACGGACCAATCCTGCAAACTTTGGATGGTAACCTTAGCCAATGAGGATGGAATATGGGAAATCGGACAGATCAGGGTTGATCACATGACTATAGAGATACTGTGTACTGATTTGCATGAGGTTTGGTTAAAAACTGTAGGAGTAATGGGAAAAAATGGGTTTTGCACAAATCGGCCTCCTGGTGGCGCTATAACAGGCCCATGTGAAAAATTTGAGGCAGAGGTTCTGAATTGGCATCCAGGGAGTGTGTGTGCACAGTTTTGCAGCGACCGGGCCAACGGTGCCGGAGATTTGGTGGTAACACACAGACAGGACACACGGACGGACGGACAAACACACGGACACACGGACGGACGGACGGACAGGGGCGAAAACATACTCTCTCGCCATGCCTTTCGGCCTGGCGGAGACAATAATGTATCCCTTTTAGCCTTCACCAGAAAAGATTAAGCAACTAATGCTGCAAAACCCTTATGCAAATTTCTAAATAGCCTATTACATAAAATAAATGTAGAATAAATGAATGAAAATAGCAAAGAAGCACAGCATGTCCAAAAGACTTAAAATAATTCGTATTTATTTATTATTTCATTTTCATTGGATTCACGTATCTCGTGAACCGTTCGACCGACCAACTTCAAATTTGGCATGCGCGTCGCAGACGACCCGAGGGAGTGCAGTGCCCGGTGCCGAGTCGGTCGGATAGGCGGTCGTCCAGAACCGCCAGACAAAGGTGCCAATAGATTGCCACGGCAACCGGCCTAGCCTAAGCTTGATTTGGCAAATTCCCCACACCTGTCGAATTCCCCACACCTGCCATTTCATTAGTTAGTCAGTCCACATTATACAGTCAGTTTGCACTCTTCACACATTCTCCACAGACGTTTACCACTGCACAAGGACTTTTCCGTGTGGGCACAAAAGAGACACAGACGGTTACAACGTACTCTGACAACGGGTATAATGGGTATTGCATAACAGGGTGGGGCATGCATTCCCTATTTGCATTGTTCCCGGGTAGAAGGCTATAATCTGAGACGTCACATCACATGCGTTTTGTCCAATCAGATGCAGCTGGTTGATTGTGGCGGTCATTTTGAAATGACGTGACGCTCGAGTGGCCAGTGTGCGCCAAAAACGTGCTGTGTGGGCTTGTTGGTCTGATATTTTCGGGTTGCGACACTGTCGTGCGGCGAAGAATAAACATGGCTTCAGTCATGCTGTTTGGTGCAGAGGTTCTTTCAAAATAACAGGAAAAAACATAATGGAATAAGAGGAGGTGAATTGTATTTAAAATATTTTCTACATTTCAGTTCACCAAGTTATGAATTGTCTATACATTAGATATGGGATATGAATTCATATCGGGCTTCAGACTTCATGGAACTGCTGAACTTTGATGAAGTATTGGAGAAGACGACAAAGGTAAGAAATTGAACTTTTACTTTTCTTTGCCTAAATAATTGGATTAACAGTAGACCTTTTTCACAGCAGCATAAAATACCTAAATAAGTAAATAAAAGCTGTTAATATAGTGCTACTAATTGTCAAATTGTCATCAGCACACTGACAAGTTTTGGACGTGAGTGGAATGCAAATGATATTTTTTCTGGGTTTTTTCAATAAATAAGAGATCCTTAAAGGACCAAGTGAGTTCTGGTGATCTATTTTCTTAAGATAAGGAATGCAAATAATATCATTAACACACCTGTGAAGGTGTTTAAGCTAACTCAGTGGTTCTTAAACTTGAAAACATTTATTTCAAGTCCATATGGAACCCCTTCAGAGAGCAGGGGGCCCTGGGCCACACTTTTCTAGGCTACTTGTCAAAACTGCTGCCATGTAAGCGGTCTATTACCTGTGGTCTGACACACACATAGTGGTACAATGGATTGTTGTGCGTTTGTTTGGGCTGCTTTGTGCCTCAGCTGCCTTTTGGTTATGGTGACGCATTGTCTCTAAGCCTATATAACACTGAGGCTTGTGTTTAATGGTAATTACTGTAGCATGTTGTTTTGTGTCTGTATGTGACTAGCATAGGTGTTGTATTGATTTGTGTCTGTTGAAGTCTAGCAGTGTGTGTTGTATTGGTTTGTGTGTGCCTGTTGGTACTATGCTAGCAGTGTGTGTGTCTATGTGTTGTCTTGATTTACAATGCATTCCAAAATAGGCCTTTAGTTAGGTTTGTTGTACATCAGAAAAAAATTACAGTTCAGGGGATAAATTGTAAGCAAAATCCTCTTATAGCATAAAAAGGGGCTATATTCCTTTCTGTGAATATGTTTGTGCTGTTGTCAAAAAGACAAATATGTGGCCACCTTGTGTGATGTTGCCCCTGCACTTTTCAAGATGTTTGAGAAATGTTAAAAAATAGTAGATGTGCATTGTGCAAGCTCTGTGAGCTTGTAGATCTACTATTTTTCAATAGCCAACGCAAAAATCTAAAATTACAGGGGGGGTTTTAGAAGAATAATGGCTTTGTAATTAATGTGAACACAGCTAAATCAAGAATTAACTTTTGTGTTTTATTGTCATTTAGCTATATCATGATAAATGTTTAGAACTATTCAACAGGTGTCAAAAACTACATTTGTTAGTCTCAGTGATGCAGATGGGAGACTGAGAGAAAGAACAGCATAACATTTCTCTCATGAAAACTGGGTGTGTGCTGTGTGTGTGTGTGTGTGTGTGTGTGTGTGTGTGTGTGTGTGTGTGTGTGTGTGTGTGTGTGTGCGTGTGCGCGCGCGTGTGTGTGCGTGTGCGTGCGTGTCTATCGAGATGTGGGATTTTTGCCCAAATGAATAGATTAAAAGCTGACAGCACATCTGAGAATTTTGAAACTAATTTGCAACTGTGGCTCTGGGTCAATATTTGCATTTGCTGATATATTCTTTTCACTCCCCCATCCGTCTTTGTGCGACTGTCACAAGTTGACGTCTTTGTTAGAAACGTTACTGAATAGCATTTTGGGAATCTGCTTCGACAGGCCGGCTCCCACTTAAGCAGGCTGCATTAGAGGCGAGTGGACGTATAATTACGGTATATAGAGAACAAAAATAGACACTTTCAACAGCTTCCCTCCATGGATAACTGATCCGAAAAAGACATCATTGTCGTTTTGTGACGGCTATAGCGTTTTGTCTTGTAAGTTAACCAGACGATGGTCTGTGTACCGAAACGCTGTTCCTGTTCCCAATAAATATATATTCGAGCGAAGAAGACAGCGTGTGGGAGCCGATATTGAACACACTCTGCCTTGTGATTAGCCGAGACGGCTTGCCAAGTTGGATGGCGTGCTTGTCGCGAGGGCACGCGAGGCCGGGCATCAGCTGCTCGGCGTGGGCACTCGCCCTCGCTCACCTAATAACGTTTTGCTCGAGCATGCTTCACGCTGTCGGTGCACCTGCCTTGTTGTCAAGTGAGTTAAGGACATAGAGATGATAAAAACAAGGGGTCCGTGCGCTATACCCCAGCCGTCCTGGGGAAAGCAATATAGCGTGCGGGACACTACCATTCATCTGAGATAGTAGTCGGCCCATGGCGCGCTCTCCGACGCACCTGACGATCTGCAGGTGTGCAGAAGTTCTGCTCTCTTTTATACGCTGTGTTACCTTTTTGAGTCACGGAACGTCTTTTTGAGGCATACCGTATGAATTTTTCAGCACACGGAAAGTCCATTTCACTAGCTCTTCTTATAAATAATGGCTTTCTATCGTGCAAGGAGAGCTATTTATGTATATTCATAAAGTGTTAAAATTCATAGCCCTTTTTTTGCCTGAAATGTGGGAATTACGGCTCTGTGACGGATCATTTCTTTATCTATTGTGACTCGGTACATGGCCGAGGCTTGTCGGGCTTTTCCAAATTGCTTCCAGGAGAACCATAAACATTTTTCTCAAAGCCACTCTGTGCACATTCTAACATGTCACCTTACGCCAGCTGTCCCCACTGTACGGCTCAGTATAATCCTGAGTGTTCATTTAACCCATTCAGACCGGGAACGCATGTGTCATTTTAGATTCTAACCACTTTAACCATTATCTTATACTTTGGCTATTCAAAAATAGCAGATCTACGAGTTGCCGCGCTATGAACTTGTATATGTGCTATTTTTTTAATTGTGAATATATATCGAGAATATATATATTCAAATCTTTGAATATATTTTTTTTAAAGCCAATATTTTTAACTCTAATTACTTCTGGGGGATTCTACAAATGTCTTCTAAATCCTAACAGTTTTTTGAAAAAACTTATGTTGCTACAATGTCAGTGGTTCTCAAACTTTTTTCATGTCAAGGACCCCCAAAATTATATGTATTTGGCCGCGGACCCCCATCTCAAAATATGTTGTTTCAGGGACCCCCCAGAAGCAAAGATTTGAGTTAAAAATGTATATGTATTCAAAGATTTGCAGACATTTTCACGATTTTTTTCTAAAAATAGCAGATCTACAAGCTCATAGCGCGGCACTCGGTGCCGCTTGTAGATCTGCTATTTTTGAATAGCCAAAGAAATCTAAAAATGAAACACAGATGCGTTCCCGGTCTTAATGGGTTAACTCAAGAGAGAGTGTAAATATAACCAAAACGGACCAATAAAGGTCCATCTGGTTACATTTGCTCACTTTCTGACATGCAGTACATTTACACTCTGGATTTCGCAGTGTAAGGCTCTAAAAATACCCAATCAGAAGAGTCTCAGCCCCTTGAAAGAGCAGCCAGTGTTAACAGTGTGGGTAAGCCATTAGATAGATTTGAGAATGACTGATGACCTATGGTTAGGGGCAGCGAGCATGAAGCACTCTGTGCGGATGTCTATGAGTGTGTGTTGGGTTGGGGGAGGCGCATAGGTGTCTATGTGGAGTGTGTGCGTGTCTGTGTGTCCATGTGTGCGTGTAGCCGTGTACTGATATAGATAGAGGTTTTTTTATTTTTTTTATGTCATGGAGAGATATCAGAGTATGAAGGAGCCATGTGGACGAGTCCGGGCCGAGTCTATCAACCAGGAATGAGTGCAATTCCCCTGACAGATAGGCTGGGGTGATGGAGGGGAGAGAGAGCATTAAGCGTTATAGTGTTCCAGCCACGGACTAAGAGGACGGGGGCCGGGGGTGAGGGGTGTTTTTTTTTTTTGTGGTGGTGGTTGGGTTTGATTGCGGGGGACGGGACGATGGGACGATGACAAGAGTGTGTAGAGAGCAGCGGGGCCTCGAGTGTGTGTGTGTGTTTGTGTGCGTGTGTTTGGGGGGGGGGGGGGGGGGGGTTGGTGGATGGGGGTTGGGGGGTAGTTGTCGGGGGTAATGCAGCTTATCAGGATCACAGGGAGGCTTTCAGGGAGGGCCAGGATGAAGCCAATTTACAACATGGGGAGATGCATCCCAGGCAGCACCGGAATCAGACAAAGATTGGGTAGATTAGTGGCTCGTTCAGTGTTTGTCCCATTCTCATGGACGCAGTGTGGAGGATGCAAGGTGTTGGTTTTAGTCCAAGTCCAGGAAATCTGGCGAGAATGAGGGCGGCAAGGAGTTGTTTTTCTCTGGGTTTTTGGTAGAACGTATCCCCTGCAGATGCTCTCTGAAGGACTGGATAAGCTCTCCTCCTCTCACCGACAGAAGAACACGAGTACCACTCGAGTCGTCCTGTACTTGGAGCGCCATTGAATTGCAAATCGGGCCAATTAAACTAGCAGCTGAATAAAAAAAGCCTCCCCATTCAGCGGTCCATTCAGGAAAACTCACCTCAGCTGGCTAATGAGTTTCCTAATTTGTCTCAGACTCCGGTTTTACAAGACCCAAAGTTTGTGTTTATTTGATAGCTCAGTAACAGCTCTTGTTTAGCTAGCACCGCGGATGAGAGGAGAGTTTGCCCGATCGCAATTCAAGTCCAAGCTGCAAAGCAGAAGGCGCCAGAGAGAGAGAGAGAAAACCCTCCCCTTCTTCTCCTCTCCAGCGACCCTCTTCTGACTTTGGCGTTGTTCGTTGTGTGTGTCTGAGAGAGCTCTCGCGGCTCTGGCGATGTGGAAGGCAGTCATTACTGGTACAAGTGATTTCTCTTTCAGCCTGGTTCATGGGTCAATTGCTCTTTCCCATTCTATTTCATGGCAGAGTTGGTGGGATTGAAGCCCTGGCCCCCCTAACCTGAAGCTCTCCCCTTCTCTGCCATTCCCACGCATTCTTTCAGGGCCATTGAAACCTCCGGGAGGCTCACAGTTTGCTCTTGTGCTTTACTTTATTGATCCTAACGAGGCAGCGATTTGTGTCATCTTGAACGGACGGCCTTGTTTGTCCAGATTTATACGCTCTGTCTTCAGTGAAAATCCCTGGCCGGTAAAATCTTTAACGCCCCTCGCTGTCCTCTTATTGAATAACTGTGAGCTGTCTTTTGATGACAGAGTTTAAGGCTTTACTCCTGACCATGGCCATAAAGGTCTCATCACACACAGCCCACAGTGGAGGCAAACACGTAACTGGCCTAAATGAAGTCAGGTTGTGCGTGTGTGTGTGTGCGCGCGCGCGTGTGTGTGTATTTGGCTTGTCCAATGAATAATACCAATTTAATGACTGTGAGAACTGATACATCTCCAAGTATTTTGTGTTTTCCTGGGCATCTGGACTTGAGTTTATGCTAAAAGAAATATGCAGACATTGACTTGCAGACAATATATTGAGTCATTTTATTTGAAATGAGATTAAATAAAAAAAATGCATGCTCTCACAAAAACACGGCAAACACCAAGGTGAAACATATGACACAGCTGACATTCATCAAGTCATTGGCTTGGATCAGCTCTCCTCTTAGAATAAAAAAAAATGTTTTAGAGAATGTATTTTCAAAGAATATGAATAATTTAGGCAACGTAATCGTATGCATGTGTTTAATATTTAACCAAGAAACCTAGCATTTTGGAGTATAAGCCCGAGCTCCATTGTTAGGTCAAACAGGGTGACCAATTTTCAAACACCAAAATTGTACCTCCTAAGCTTGGTGGGAGCTCATAACGTGTTGCAGTACGACACTTTCTGAGCTTGTAGATCTATGTTTTAAAATAGTGTCTTTTAAATAATAGTGTTTAAATAAATGCACACATGCTGTACACAGCGTTATCATCACGATGAGAGACTTATTTTGACAACTGGGCAAATGTGGTATAGTGAATGTTGAACACCTGGACATTTGAGGTTTTTACAGACATTTGTCGTGACTCGGAACACCCAGCTTGAAGCCGGGGGAAATCCTGGACAAACGGAGACGTCTGGTCACCGTATAGCCAGTAATTCAGGCTTTCAGACACACTTGAAACGGCTGACACCTGTTGATCTCCTGGCTGAAGAGAGGTTGATTGAAAGGCATTTTGTGCTGGATTTCCTGGTGAACGGTAAAGGCAGGCAGACAGCAGACTCTATGGGAGAGGACAGAAAACATTTCAATGTTCAGACTGGCAGCCCAAATCCCATATTTGGCTATCTAAATTGGAATGAAATAGGTTTCTGTCAAGTCTGAAATTAAAAAAGAAAAAGAAAGCAAGAAGCAAAGCAAAACAAAACCCCCCCCAAAAAAAAACGTTTCCTTTTTTGCTAATCCACATTCCTAGGTGGTTTGAAATGCAGAATTTCTAAAGTTGTTTTTCAGTCTGGACACTCTAAAAGCCAGATGTATACGATGTCGTGTGATGGTGTCGCTTGCAACATGTCACAGCACATTGTGAGCTTGTAGATCTGCTATTTTCGGTGAGCAACACCGTTGTATGCCAATTTTAGTTATTTTTTTACCCCATTTTTCTCCCAGTTTAGTCAATGGACCCTTCGTTAAACCCCACCCCAAAAGCGATTGTCCAATGCCAGCTTAGCAACCGTTGTTACCCTGGCATAGGTCTGGCAAACTTTCGTCACCTGCCATAGCTGTCAATGTTATTTCGCCCGCACACACACAATCATTTGCAACATAATAGCAAGAATAGGAATACCACGATAACGCAATGGTGACTATTTGGAGGCTGCTTTTCCCAAGCTGAAATCTGCACTTAAACTGCAAGGCTGAATGGCTGTGTTGTTGAACACATACACAGTTTAACGTCAGCAAAGTTACACGACACGACTCACTCGCCCAGGTGGTGTCAATAATAGGCTACTAATCACCGTAATCGTAACAAAATTCAGAATCACAGCGCTGCCTGTTTCAGATTCCGCACGTTAACTCTTTGACTGCCAGAGTATTTTCATAAAGTACTCCCCCAGTGCCAGCAATTTTCGTGTTTTTTTATTTTTATATTTTGAATTTTTCTCATGAAAATAATTTAAGGACACATAATGTAAAGACCCAGCACAAATCCGCCACTAGAGCGCAGCACATGACAGCTTTGATCATGTCGTTGGGTCTCTCTCACCCTTCTTCATAGATTAGACAAGGAAAAACATGAAAACGGATGTGACGTCCCCCCCATTGTTTTGATCGGCGAAAATTACGTTGTGATATACGACGGCGATGACTGATCGTCACCCAGACCATAGATTATAGAAGAGAAACTGTCCGTTTGTCCGTCATACCGTGTGAAAGACCGTTTATTTACCTATTTTGGACGAAAATGACTGGGGAAAAGAATCAAAAACCGGAAACGGAATCCAGGTCATGAAACCGGATGCAGATGTCCGTGAAGTAAGTGGAACTCGAGAATAACATTGAATATTAAGCAGCATAGCGCAATCAGAGATTAAACAATGAACGCGCGTCCAGCGCGTCGAGCGCGTCGACGGCCAACTGGACAAAGTAGCACTTGACGCGTTATCGCGTCGTCCGCAGTCAAAGAGTTAAAGTATATTAATTCATTTGTTCGTCTATTTATTAACTGCTACTACAGTCTTACCCTGCGGTACATGAAAACTCCTGTTACAGTCATGGATCAACTTTAACCTGGTGTTTGCACTTTCTCCATTTACGGTCCGTACATCTATATAAACGTTCAGATTTCAAATATAAAGTGCTTACCCCATGGCCACGGATGTTAAAATTATGCAAAGGACTCTCAAAAGTACCCGTATATTCTGTATTGTTCAATAAAAAGCATTTTAATCCGATCAGTGGCCATTTTCTCATAATGCATCAGAGTGCAATACACCTACAAACCGATAGGGTCGCTCAGTTGAAGGCGCATGGAGAAAATGGCCACCGATCAGATTAAAATACTTTTTATTGAACAATACGGATGATAATGGTACTTCTGAGAGCCCGTACATAAATGTAACATCAGTGGCCATAGGATAAGCACTTAATATTTGAAATATGAACGTTTATGTAGATGTACGGGCCATAAATGGAGAAAGTGCAAACACCAGGTTGAAGTTCATCCATGACGGTCGTGACAGTCGACCGTCGTGTATCCATGGCTATTACTCCCTCTAACATTTCCCATGTTTTTAGTTTATTGAAATAATGTCATGCACATTTGTCCAGTGCATAGCCTACTGCAGGCCTTGTTGACTAGATTTAGAAGAGATTTTGAAGCTCTTGCTCCTGAAATGATCGATTATTTTTAAGGGGAAAAGCCATCATTTAACATGCAAGTCAATGGGTGAGAAGCAAAGTTTACAAGGCGCTGCCAGGCCTGGGTGTGACTAACTTCGCACCACCAGTCACAGAGTGGAGTGGGTGGGGCTTAGCGAAGGGTCCATTATACCAATTAATTTCTCCCCACACTGCCAGACCTGCCACTGCTCCTGTACCCCCTACTGGCTCACCTGAGGAGCCCCCAACAGGAGGGCACAGCGCCTCCATCCTACTCCTTCTGTTCAACAACCCCCCCCCCCCCCCCCTGACGGTCGCCATTCCAGCCCACAGGATTACGTGCAGCGACAAAGATCACCCTCCACACAGCCAGCTTCCCCCCCCCCCAGACACAGGCCAGAACACACAATTGTGTTCATATAGACCAGTGGTTTTCAACCCTTTTCATATCAAGGTCCATTATTTATTCGGCATTTGAGCCACGGATCCACCTTTTGATGAGATTTTAACCTCTCAGACCCAAAATATTTTGTTGTCGTTGGATAACATTTTGTCCACAATTCCATGTTGTATTGATGTTCGTACAATAGGGGAGATAACAAGCAAACATTGATCAAAATAACTATCCTTTAATTAAGTAATGCAGATGTTTAAAGAGGTGGTGCCATGGTTTTGTACTTTTTCTGTTTTTCATGTGTCTATGAGGTTGATTGCGAACGCGGAAGGAGGCGCGGCTTCCGACCAAGTGGAGCTTACTATGTAACTCTGCTTGGGTTGTGAGTGTGTGTCTCCGTGTGTGTCTCCGTGTGTGTCTCTGTGTTCAAGCACTGCCTAGTAGAGGGCCAGAGGGCGCCAGAGTGCAGGAATTTAGACACAGCCTGCAAAACACACACACACACACACACACACACACACACACACACACACACACACACACACACACACACACACACACACACACACACACACACACACACACACACACACACACACACACACACACACACACATACACACACAAACACACAGATTACAAGTCCGTAAATACACAATATTTTCGAGCTGCGTTCGCTTCCAGCGTTCGCGCGTCTTACTTGTAGAACTTCATTAAGCCCCCTGGTGGTGTTTTTATGGTGTTATATGTCTTCTCTGACTATTTTGAGTTTCTACCTGGAGGCTGAAACCTTAAGGGTCAAACGTGCCAATAGAAAAACAGCCCTTTAGTGACATAGTAAAATTGTACCCTCCCCCTTATTATCAAAACACAACAGGTGTGGGCATGAGGAGGAGGAGGGACTAGGACAGGTGGGTGGTGCTAAGGTGGTGGAGGAGGTGCTAAGGTGAGAACCAGGTATACTTAATGAACTGGAGGCGTGTCCACATAAAAACATAATTTTAACAATTTCTGTACACTTTTTTGAAAAAATCTTCCTCCTAGTATAACCATAATACCTGATGATTATGTTTTAGGGGGGGGGGGGGGGGGGGGATTTCTTTTTTTTAATTTATTTTTTTATCCCGCGATTTTGTAACCCTTAATTTTTTCACCCGGTGCAAATTTCTAAGTGATCCTGGGCGCTACACTCCCCTCACCAGCCTAGGGAGGTCAGGGCCGAGCTCATGCCTCCTTCAATGCATGAGAGCCAACTGACCTTCTTGTCACCTGACAGGGGGGAGCTTCCCTGGTTGGACGTAGCGCGTGGAAGGAACACGTTATTCCAACCAGTTCCCTTCCCCTCCATCAGGCGCCCCGGCTGTCATGGGGGAGGCGGTATAGCGACCAGGATTACTACATGTTTTTGTGAGGGTATTAACTACCCTAGGAGACACGGGGAGAACATGCAAACTCCTCTTTAACAATGATTTAACTCTTGAGAGCGTAAAATGAAACTTACGGGTCCATTTGGTTTCATTTTACGCTCTCAAGAGTTAAAGATCTATGAGGGTCCATTTGGTTACCAACTCTCCATCATTTAGCTGGGGACCACCTGGAATCCCCTCAAGGACCGCTGGTGGTCCCCGGACCACTGGTTGAGAACCACTGATAATAGACGCTTGGCCAAGCCGGACGCTACTTTAACCTCTGCACCACCCAAGCGCCTATACGACAGTATCAATTAAGCATTACTCACGCACTGTATGCTATGTCGTTACTTACAGCAAACAATGCCGATGGGTCCATGATGTCTTACCCACTTAAACCCCACGTGGTTGAGCAGAGGAGTCCCTCAGGGCTCTATCCTAGTGTCTTTTTGGTTTTCTGTTACTGTAGGGGAAGCTAAATTTAGCTGAAAATAGCAGATCGACAAGCTCACAACGCGACGCGCTGCGTCGCGTTGTGGGCTTGTCGATCTGCTATTTTCAGGTAAAGCTTTCCCCTCCATACGGACGCTGGAGTTTAAGTGGTTAATAGACACATTCAATCTGATCACTTACAAATAACAGTGCGAACACACAGTCAGTTTTAAATATCATAGTGTTGTGGAATTCACGGTCAAATAGTAATAGGAAATAAAGGGGTCAGAGTCAGTACTTAGAAGGTGGTGGTGTTGTTAGATGTACATTGAGGGAGATGTACTTTAAAAAAAAACACACAAAAAAACATTGATGTACATTACGCACAGGCCTGTGGTACAGTTGTTCTGCTAGCAGCTCAAGGGATCAGACCTTGGTTATACTGTCACGTTACAAGGACATGCTGTACCATAAACAACAGCTATCAGGCCTAGGAGAGACATCGTGGCTCTTACGTCATGTAAAATATAATGTATCATAGGGCACAGAGATGAATAACATAAAATGAACAACGTAATGTACTGAAAATAAGGTCCCATATAACCAATCATGATAACATAATATGATCATGATTTCCTCCTCAATAGCCTATTTGAGAAATAAATGGGCTTTGCCTACAGTGTGAACTGCGTGTACCGACTGCATCGCCATGTGCCATTGCTCACTGAACCACCAAGGCCTCCCACAAGTGTTTATGTTCCCGAGGAGGAAACAAAAAGTCATGTTTCTCCGCCGCGGCATGCAAAACAAGAGCTTGTCGGACAGGATCCCAAGGATATCGGCGTGGGCGCTGTCATCGAACACCACAGTGTTTGCGTTTGCCTTCCCGTGCACGGCCCCAAACAGCAGTGCTACTGCGAAACACAATAACAAAGGTAATGCCGATTCCCCTTGTTATATGTTTTGCAATGTCCAGCTGCTCCGCATGACCGGTAGCATTCATGGGTTTGCGTTGGCGTGCCAAAGCGTTGTGGACTTAGCAGAGAGAGAAATGACGAGAAGCCCGTAATACCACTTTGGTTTGTCAGATGGGCCAGTTTTTGCGGACCAGTTGGTGTGCGATGACAATTTAGCGTTTTAGGCCAGTGGTTCTCAACCAGCGAAATTAGTTAACATTGTGTCACAATCATTTTAACCATTTAGCTTTGGGTATTAAAAAAAAGCAGATATACAAGCTCATAGCGCCGCACCGAGTGCGGCGCTATGAGCTTCTGAGATCTGCTATTTTTGAAAAATCTTGAAAATGTGTGCATATCTTTGATTATATATATATATTTTAAAGCGAACATGTTTAACTCAAATCTTTGCTTCTGGGGGTCCCTGGAACAAAATATTTTGAGATGGGGGTCCGCGGCCAAATACATATAATTTTGGGGGTCCTTGACATGAAAAAGTTTGAGCTTCTCTGATATAGAAACATACGTTTTTCAGAATACTGTTGGGATTTAGAAGACATTCTTTTGTAGAATCGGCCTCA